>NC_136067.1:1324469639-1325024639 GCF_964261635.1 Lissotriton helveticus | reverse complement strand
AGGTAGCGGTGCAAACAGCAGCTCGGTGGCAGTGTCAAGTGCATTGGCAGTGAGAACAGGGTTGCAGTGCGAAGTGTGACAGTGCCCCTGTGGTGCCTTCAGGACACAGAGTCGGCAGTGGTGTCATTGACGGCGCAAGGTCACTTTTCTTCTGTTGCAGCACAAAACACACAGTCCCCCGTGCTGGTAACAGATGAACTTGAAGTCTTTGCTGTTCTTGAGACTTCTTGCAAGCTCTACCCCAAGCCCTTGGAGAAACTCGCAAAAATGTAGTTGCAGAAAGTTCATTCTGGTGCTTTCACTGCCCAAGATAGAAGGAGCCAGTGCAGGCCAACACAACAAAGCACACAGCAAAGTGGTTGTCTCTCCTCATTGCTTCTCCAGCTCTTCTTCTTGGCAGTCTTCTCTGTTTCAAAAGAGTTCTAAAGTTCTGGTATCTGGAACCCAATATTTATACTCCAAATTCCTTGGTCCCCTCAGGCAGAGAGTGTCTGTGCTTAGTCCAAACCAGTTTGGTCCTCTTCGGCCCAGCTTCCCAGCAGGATGCAGAGACAGCATTATCTACAGCAGATCAGGCCCATTAAGGTGCAAGGAAATCTCCCCCCACTACTCAAAATGCAGCCCAGGTCTATTCAGCCCAGCCTTGACCCATCCAGACTCTCGGGAGCCACTGCACATCCCCAGGCCCTGTCACACCAAAGCCAGATAGTCAATACACATCCTAGCAGAGGAGCGGTGTGGCGGGCCAGCTGCAGTGTCTGGAAGACCCACAAAACAGTACGTTTAGAAATGTAGGGCGTCGGCAACTCTCGATGAGCTCAAAAAGGCAAGCGTCCGCAGGCGTCAGTTTCGGAGATCGGTGCAGGAGTTGTCAGGCCCTTGAAGCCACACGTGTTGCAGATTGAACTCCTTGTGGTTAAAGTCGGAAGTGCCGGCAGATATCGGGCTGCATTGTGAAGTGCAGCGGTGTGGCGTGCAGTGCCCTTAGGTCCCGGTGCAGGCAGCAGCTCGGTGATGGTCGTCCAGCAGCATCGGTGAGACCAGGGCTGAGTTGCGAAGTGATGCGGTGCTCGGCGCAGTGCTGGCAGGTCACAGTGCAAGCAGTGGTGTCGTCTTTGCTGAAGCAGTATCGGCTGACGAATTAGAGTTGATGGCGCTGACATCGGTAGGCCAATTCAGCGGTGCAGGACGAGGACGGTGCATTGTATAACTTACAAGTGGTGCCCTTGAACCATAGTGCAAGCAACGGCGTCGATGTCTGGTGGAGCAGCATCGTCGAGGATACGAAGGCGACGGCGTGAAGCAGGCCCTTTGGAGTACGCTGCCCACAGTTCGTGGTGCAAGCAGCGGCTCATGAGCAGCATCAGGTAGCACCATCGGTGGGACCAGGGTTGTCCTCTGCAGTGCCTTCAGGACACAGAGTCAGCAGCGGCATTGTTGACGGCTTCAGGTTGCTTTTCATGTGTTGCATCACAAAACACACAGTCCCCAGTGCTGGTAACAGATGAACTTGAACTCTTTGCTGTTACTGAGAGTTCTTGAACAGGGGGCAAGCTCTGCTTCAAGCCCTTGGAGAAACTCACAAAAAGGAAGTTGCAAAAAGTTTAGTCCGCTCCTTTCACTGCCCAATATAGAAGCAGCCACTGCAGGCCAACACAGCAAAGCACACAGCAAATCGGTAGTCTCTTGTCACAGCTTCTTGGCAGTCTTCTTGGTTCCAAAATAGTTCTAAAGTTCTGGAGCCCAATATTTATGCTCCAAATTCTGTTGTCCTCTCAGGCAGTGAGTGTCTGTGCTTAGTCCAAACCAGTTTGGTCCTCTCTGGCCCAGATTCCCAGCAGGAGGCGGAGACAGCATTGTCCACAACAGACCAGGCCCATTCAGGTGCAAGGAAATTTCCTCCAACTACTCTAAATGCAGCACAGGTCTATTCACCCCAGCCCTGGCTCATCCAGACTCTCTGAAGCCACTTCACCTCCCCAGCCCCTGTCACTCCAAAGCCAGTCAGTTAATACACATCCTAGCAGAGGCACACAGGATGGCTATGCAACCAAATACCTACTTTCTAAAAGTGGTAATATAAAACACAGAATGTAAAAACCGCCTTTACTAAAAGATGCATCTTTAGATTCTGAATTCAGGCATATTAAACATTATTTTCCTATCTGGCCCAATGGTAAGTTATATTTATAAGATGTTATAAATTAACTCCCATGAGTTCCTATGGGCCAGATAGCCTTTCAATAATGAAAAACGAAATTGGCAGTATTTCACTATCAGGGAATGCCACACATAGCAGGGAATGTCAAACCTTTCACATACACTGCACCCTGCCACAGGGGTACCTTGAGCCTACCTTAGGGGTGACTCGCATGTAAAAAAAGGGAAGGTTAGGGCTTGGCAAGTGGGTGCACTTGCCAAGTCGACATGACAGTACTAGATTGCACATAGACATTGCAGTGGCAGGTCTAAGTTACCTTGAAGGGCCGCTTGTGTGGGTGGCACAACCAATGCTGCAAGCGCACTAGCAACATTTGATTTGCAGGTCGTGGGTACACACAGTGCCTTTACTAGGGACTGACTAGTAAATCAAATAATAAATCATGGAATCACCAATCCATAACAACAATTTACAACAGGAGCACTTGCACGTTAACACTGAATAGCACTGACAAAGTGTTCAGAGACACTAAACCAGGAAAAACTGAGTCAAAACCTGGAGGTCAGAAAGCAAAAAGACAGGGGAAACATGCCAAAAGATGACAAATCTAACACCCACTTCACCTGGTTTAGAGGAGACTAAGGCTTCACATACCCCTAAGTCCCCGCTTTCTACTGATGAGAGAATACACACACTTGATGAGAAAGACTTACACATAGATTCTTCTAGAGGAGAGTTTTCTTCAAATTTTTATTCCAAATTGCTTTATAAATACATTGACACTATGGATGGTAGAGATTTCAATGTTTGTATGCAATTGCCTCCATCAGCTGAAGAGGGTATTACTTATCATTACATTCCTCTGGCTTTTGGTGTTGCTTAGAGCTTGGAGCTTGTTAATGAGTCTTTTGAATGGACACAGTCATTTCCAGGTCTATTTTCAAATTAAGATTTGATATTTTCTGAAGTTCCCATACTTAAGCATTTAAATCGTCACCCTGAAACTACAAATTTAGATTTTTCAACCCCACCATGACACTTGAAACTTTATGCTCACCGAATCAATTTTACCTGTATTTTAACCAATGTGCAAAAGAGCTTTATAAATTCAGTAGAGGACAGGAGATGAAAGGAATCAAGATCAAAGAAAGTTAAAATTGGATATCAGTGTGCTAAAGAAGAAATTGAGCGACAAGTAGCAGGTAATCAAGCTGCATTAAGTTAAGAATGGAGACACAAAGGGAAATTATGCATATCACGAGGAAAGTCCACAACTGACACAAGGTTTGTGGAAAAGAATGTGGTTTGATGGCTTTAGATACTACTCATCTGTAGGGGAGAAGATTAAAGACTCTTCTCAGAGCATCAGATGCTGTTGTTAAATATTTGTATTTATGCAACTCAACTTCTTGTTTAGCTCATACCAATGCGCCCGGGCTTCTTCAGGAGGTTTGGCTATCCATTTGTTATTCTGTATCCCTATAGCATTGTATTGATATTGATTTACATGAACTTAACTGCTAACCTATAACAACACTTCCTGACTTTATGTACTGATTCCTGGCCTTTGTTCCGTAGTCAAATTTGGTTGCACTGTTAATTATATGTGTTTGACTAAGTGCTAACTCACATCACCACTCAGTCACATAAAATGACCCATTGGATAACCAATGGGGTAAGAAGTTGGCCATGCGCTGAATCAGCTATATAACGCTCAAAAGACAATTTGTGGAAATCAGGTTTCTGCAAAAAAAAATCCTTTGCACATCTCTAAGCAAATTGCCTTGATTTGTTTTGATCCTAATGAAAAATCTTTGATTCATCATCACACTTCAAAGTTGCAAAAAAGAGCTTTCCTTTGTGCTTTCTGAAATGCTGACATAATTTGAAATTGTGCATATCAAGAGGAAAGTCCACACCTGATACCAGGTTTGTGGGAAAGAGTGAGTGTGAACACACATTGATCTAAAGAACACTGGGAATAATTATTAAAAGGGAAAGATCCTATTCCAGGAGTTTATTATGTTTGTGGAGCACATTCATATTTTAGATTGCCAAAAGGATGGTATGGTATATGTTATTCAAGCATAGTTTTTCCATAGATTTATCATGTGGGACACTTTGATGATCATGTGTGGGAACAGAAGTCTAGACCCAAAAGCGGAGCTATTCCTGGAAAAGTAGTGGAAGTTGTTTTTGGGGCAATTATTCCATCTGGAGATATGATTTTGAATGACATTAAAATTAGACAATACAATTGTCTACAATTGTAGATAGGTTATCTACTAGTGCAGCAGGTGCTTTATTAGTTGAAGATACTGAAATAGTTTGTTGGACCCGGCCTCGTGGCGTGGTCCTACCCCTCCCGCATGGCGGGCCCCGGACGACATCGGCCCTCCATCCAGCCCGGGTCGGCCTCGGGCACACCTCTGCACGCCCTCCAAACCACCAGATCCGCCACCCGGCGGCCCACAACCACTGACACGGCACACTCGGGCCGCCCCAGCATTACCGGTCCGGTGCCCACCCCGGACCCACATTCCAGGCCCGACGCCATCTTGGGCCCATCACGTCACAGACACGTGGTCCCAGACCAGCCGCGGCCACTGCCCCAGCGAGCCCGCCATCGAGGCACCAAGAACCCTCCGGGTGGTAGAGTGGCCACTCAACCAGAGACAAGGAGAGGGGAGTTTCGATGGCTCTCCAACCGTCCCCGGATGCCTGGTTTCGATCGACCTCCGGCCTCCCAGAGCGCTGGCCGCAACCCCTGCTGGGTGTCTGGACACCATCATCCCGGCCCCTCTGACCCCCAGGCGAGAGGGGCCGGACATCAAAGGACTCCAGACCTATATCTGGGCCAGCCCAGGAGTAGGACGGCAGTTGTATCCCGGAGTCGAGAAGCCCTGCTGACGCTGTCGCGGCTGACTCTGAGACGAACTCCTCTTGCTGTTCTACCTGGAACCTGCTGGCGCTGCCGCGGTCCATCTTCGCTGTAACCACCTTGGAGCCTGCTGGCGCTGCCGCGGTCCATCTTTGCTGTAACCATCTTGGAGCCTGCTGGCGCTGCCGCGGTCCACACTCGCTGAACCATCTCGGAACCTGCTGGCGCTGCCGCGGTCCACACTCGCTGAACCACCTTGGAACCTGCTGGCGCTGCCGCGGTCCACACTCGCTGAATTATCTTGGAGCCTGCTGGCGCTGCCGCGGTCCATCTTTGCAGTAACCATCTTGGAGCCTGCTGGCGCTGCCGCGGTCCACACTCGCTGAACCATCTTGGAACCTGCTGGCACTGCCGCGGTCCACACTCGCTGAACCATCTTGGAACCTGCTGGCGCTGCCGCGGTCCACACTCGCTGAACCATTTGGGAGCCTGCTGGCGCTGCCGCGGCCCGATCTTCCGGAACCCCCCAGCTCGAGGATTGAGAGCTGTGCGTAGGGTCTCCTTGCAACCGACCATCTATAAGACTGTCCCGCTACCTTGCCCCTTGCCACGAGACTTTCCAGATCTCGGGATCTGCTGTATATATTGAAACGATACTAATTGCCCGATAAAAATTGAAAACTCTATCTACGGGTGGTGTATATTTGTAGTGGTGTGGTTACTCTGCTGTACGATTCTAGGAGAGGGGAGTTTCGATGGCTCTCCAACCGTCCCCGGATGCCTGGTTTCGATCGACCTCCGGCCTCCCAGAGCGCTGGCCCCAACCCCTGCTGGGTGTCTGGACACCATCATCCCGGCCCCTCTGACCCCCAGGCGAGAGGGGCCGTACATCAAAGGACTCCAGACCTATATCTGGGCCAGCCCCGGAGTCGGACGGCAGTTGTATCCCGGAGTCGAGAAGCCCTGCTGACGCTGTCGCGGCTGACCCTGAGACGAACTCCTCTTGCTGCTCTACCTGGAACCTGCTGGCGCTGCCGCGGTCCATCTTCGCTGTAACCACCTTGGAGCCTGCTGGCGCTGCCGCGGTCCATCTTTGCTGTAACCATCTTGGAGCCTGCTGGCGCTGCCGCGGTCCACACTCGCTGAACCATCTCGGAACCTGCTGGCGCTGCCGCGGTCCACACTCGCTGAACCACCTTGGAACCTGCTGGCGCTGCCGCGGTCCACACTCGCTGAATCATCTTGGAGCCTGCTGGCGCTGCCGCGGTCCATCTTTGCAGTAACCATCTTGGAGCCTGCTGGCGCTGCCGCGGTCCACACTCGCTGAACCATCTTGGAACCTGCTGGCACTGCCGCGGTCCACACTCGCTGAACCATCTTGGAACCTGCTGGCGCTGCCGCGGTCCACACTCGCTGAACCATCTTGGAGCCTGCTGGCGCTGCCGCGGCCCAACCTTCCGGAACCCCCCAGCTCGAGGATTGAGAGCTGTGCGTAGGGTCTCCTTGCAACCGACCATCTATAAGACTGTCCCGCTACCTTGCCCCTTGCCACGAGACTTTCCAGATCTCGGGATCTGCTGTATACATTGAAACGATACTAATTGCCCGATAAAGATTGAAAACTCTATCTACGGGTGGTGTATATTTGTAGTGGTGTGGTTACTCTGCTGTACGATTCTAGGAGAGGGCCCTCCCGTCGGAGGCCTCTCGACATCGCTCGGTCCCTTCTCTGAAGGAGGGGTAGACCTAGGGGTGGTCAGTCAGACACCTTCGGCCTCCCCCGGGTTCGCCTTTCTAACATTGGTGGCAGGCGCTGCGATCCGAGCCAACGCAAAATCGTACAGAGAGTGATCCACCCGCTACGACGGAAAAACACACAGAGACCATGATGACCCAAGGAACCAACCTACCTGCCGAATTCCAGAAAGAGAAGATAGAAGAATACAGCCACAAAGAACTAAAACAATTCTGTAAAGACATGGGTATCGCTACCACTGGCCTGAGCACAAAAGAGGACTTCAAATCGGCCCTACAAGCCTGGGTGGAAACCCGAGACGGACCACCCCAAGAGGAGAATGGGCCGAACGGGCAACAGGAAACCAGTGCACCCCCAACGGGGGAAAGAACCGCAACACTAAACGCGGACCTCATCTATGAAGACGCTCGAGAACGAGAGCGCAACCGGCTACACGAAGTTGAGCTTGCACGACTCCGGCTAGACGGAGAACTCCAGCTAGCGGAGAAAAAGATAGCCCTCGAGCAACTACGGCTGGAGGGGGATCTAGAAGAGAAACGGAGACAACGTGACCTCGAAGAAAAACGACTAGCATATGAACACGAACGAGGCCTGAGAGAACTAGAAATCAAGGCCAAGATCAACGAAGATAGCGCGGCCGGGGCCAAGACCTCGGCCCCTCCCGTGGACACCAAGGTTCACCTACCAAAGATGTAGTCAAAGAATACTACAAGAACGATGATATCCAACAATGGTTCAAAGCCTACGAGGTGGCCATGACCGCCCATCGGGTGCCCCTGAAGGATTGGGGCGCCGGCCTGTGGGGAAAGTTCGTCAACGAAGGGAGGGACGCCCTGCTGGAACTCCCTGACACCGAAATGACCTCCTATGAACACATGAAAACGGCCCTACTCACGCGCTACGGACTCACCCCCGAAATGTACCGGCAGAGGTTCCGAGACTGTAAAAAAATCCCCGGGACCACTTGGGTAGAATATGTGAACTTTTTTAGCAGAGCCTTCGAGGGGTGGGTCAAAGGCAGTCAGGTCACTACCTACCAGCAGTTGGTCGACCTGATGTTATGGGAGCACCTCTCCAACAACTGCTTCATTGAACTACGACAGCACCTCCTCGACAGCAAGTTGACCGAGCCGCGAAAGCTAGCGGTCGAAGCAGATCGGTGGGCGAGCAACCGCGTCCACCGGAAAACCACAGGAGAATACGTACGAGGGTCCCCGGGGAACCACCGGCCGCGAGGCGGCGGGTCTGGCATCAGCCGAGGCCGAGACCTCCCACCGGGGTCTTCGCCCGCCTCCTCTACACCAGCCTCCAGCCCGAGGGGGGCCCATCCAGCCCGACCGGGGCCACGCCCCAATGTTACGTGCCACAGATGCCAGCGGCTGAGTCACTATGCCAATGATCCTCTCTGCCCCATGAACCAGCGGCCCGGAACCACCGGGCCCCCGGTCGACAAATCACTGCAGCTGCTCTGAGCGAAGAAAAGGATGAAGAAGAAGAGGTCCCTATGGAACCAGAAGAATGGAAGTCCGTGGCCATGTGCCTCGCCTCCCTGGGCGACAAAGACATGATCCCCCGAGACCAGATTCCGATCAACACCCAGAAGTACCGCCAGTGGGTCACCATCAACGGACGCCGGGCCGAGGCTCTCCGTGACACGGGGGCCAGCATAACTGCCGTCCGCTGCCATCTTATGACCCTAGAACAAATCTTGCCCCACGTTCTGTGCCCTGTCCGGTCAGCGGACAATTCCGAGAGCCTGTGCCAGATGGCTCGCATCCCCTTCGAGTGGGGAGGAGTGTCCGGCATGCTGAAAGTCACCGTCCGAGACGATGCCCCGGTGGACTGCCTCCTAGGGAACGACCTGCAAAGTTCCCCCTGGGCACAGATCGAGCGAAGAGAGCATCTGGGGATGCTAGGCCTTCCTGAATGGGTTTGCGCAACGACCCGATCCATGTCCACCCGGGACGCCGTCCCAACCGAAGACAATCTGCCCGAAGAACCTGAATGGCCGGCACCTCCGCCACCCGCCACTGCCACGGCCGAACCCGAACTGGGGCCGCAGGGCCCCAGCCATGAAGAACTTCCCGAGCTCGGGCCCCTTCCCGAACTAGCCCAGTGGCGCCAAGAAGGGGGCCCCACCCGCGAGCAGTTCCGTCGGGAACAAAAGACATGTCCTTCCCTTGAGGGACTCCGACAACAAGCCGCCACGCAAGCCACAGGAGACTCCTCGGGGTCCCACTGGATCTATTGGGACCAGGACCTCCTGTACAGTGAACAGAAGATTGCCGAGCTGGGGGCCGGCCGAGTGCTAGTCGTCCCCTTCCACTTCAGAGACTTTCTCTTAAACCTGGCACATGATGTGCCCCTCGCCGGGCACCTGGGGCAGGACAAAACCTACAGCCGCCTGGTGACCCACTTTTATTGGCCGAAGATGCGCCGCGATGTGTACAACCACTGCCGAACCTGTCCGACCTGCCAAGCCAGCGGAAAGAGTGGGGGGAAAATCAAGGCCCCACTCCAACCGTTTCCCGTGGTGACCACTCCCTTCGAGCGAGTAGGGATCGACATCGTGGGGCCCCTGGATCCTCCAACCTCTCAGGGGCACCGCTTCATCCTCGTCCTGGTGGACCATGCCACCCGCTACCCAGAAGCTATCCCCCTCCGGACTATCACGGCCCCCGTAGTGGGTCGGGCGCTAATGGAGATCTTCTCCAGAGTCGGCTTCCCCCGAGAGGTCGTCAGTGATCGGGGCACAAACTTTATATCGAAATATATGCGGTCCCTGTGGCAACAGTGCGGGGTCGCGTATAAGTTCACCACCCCGTATCACCCTCAAGGGAATGGACTAGTGGAGCGATTTAATAGGACCCTGAAAGGAATGATCAAGGGCCTAGAAGAGCCCCTCCGGAGCAAATGGGACGTTCTGCTGCCATGCCTCCTGTTCGCCTACCGGGAGGTACCCCAGAAGTCCCTGGGGTTCAGCCCCTTTGAACTATTATATGGACACCCGGTGCGAGGCCCCCTCAGCCTGGTCAAGGAAGGATGGGAGCTGGCCGACTCCGATACTCCGGCCGATGTTTTCTGATACCTCTTGACTCTCCGCAACCAGACTAGGAAGTTCCGGGAACTGGCCGCAACCAACCTGAAGGCCAGTCAAGAGGAGATGAAGCGCTGGTATGATGAAAATGCCTCGTCCATTGAATTCGAACCGGGCCAGCAGGTCTGGGTCATGTCCCCGGTCGACCCCGGCGCCCTCCAGGACAAATGGACGGGGCCCTTCAACGTGGTGGAGCGCAAGAGCCCCGTCACCTACCTAGTGGACATGGAGTCCCCCCGGAACCCCCTCCGGGTCCTACACGCCAATCGGCTCAAGCCCCACTTTGTCCGCACCGAACTGAGCCTGTTGTTGGCTATCGATGACGGAGCAGAGGACGACTCCGAGCCTCTACCAGACCTCCTGAGCACCTCCGAGAAAGATGGCTCCGTCGAGGGAGTCTCCCTCTCTCCCGCGCTGACAGCCAAACAGCGCCAGGACTGCCAGAAACTGCTGGGTCAATCTGCGAACTTATTTTCCCTCACCCCCGGAGTCACCCAGTGGTGTGTTCACGACGTCGACACCGGGGACAGTCCGCCCGTGCGGCACCGAGCCTACCGAGTCCCCGACCGAGTCCGGGCCTGCATCCAAGCCGAAGTTTCCAAGATGCTAGCCCTAGGGGTAGTCGAGCCCTCAGACAGTCCATGGGCCAGTCCCATCGTCCTGGTCCCTAAGGCCGCCGCCCCCGGGGTGCCCCCGGAGATGGGGTTCTGTGTCGACTACCGGGGACTGAATGCCGTCACCAGGACCGACGCCCATCCCATTCCCCGACCGGATGAACTGATCGATCGCCTGGGAGCCGCCAGGTACCTCAGCACCTTCGACCTCACGGCCGGATACTGGCAAATCGGCCTCACGCCAGGGGCACAAGAACGATCCGCTTTCTCGACCCCCGATGGCCACTTCCACTTCAACGTGATGCCCTTCGGCATGAAGAATGCTCCGGCCCCCTTCCAGAGACTAGTGAATCGGGTGCTGGCAGGGCTGGAAGAGTTCAGTGCCGCCTATCTGGACGATATTGCGGTGTACAGCCTCTGTTGGGACGAGCACCTGACCCACCTCTGGAAGGTCCTGACGGCCCTCCAACGGGCCGGACTAACAATAAAAGCCAGCAAGTGCCAGATCGGTCAAGGGTCCGTGACCTATCTGGGACACCAAGTGGGGAACGGCCAAGTGGCTCCCCTTCAACCCAAGATCGACGCCATCCAGGCCTGGGAGCCCCCCGTCACCCAGACCGCCGTCTGAGCCTTCCTGGGGCTCACTGGATACTATCGGCGGTTCATAAAGGACTATGGGAGCATTGTGGGGCCCCTCACAGAACTAACCTCCAAGAGACTACCCCCGAAGGTGCACTGGACCCCGAGTGCCAAGTAGCCTTTGAGACACTAAAGACTGCCATGTGCACCGCCCCGGTGCTCCAGGCGCCCGACTACAGCCGAGAGTTCATCGTCCAAACTGACTCCTCGGAACACGGCATTGGGGCCGTACTGTCCCAAATGAACTCTGACGGAGTTGACCTTCCTGTGGCCTTCATCATCCGGCGCCTGCTGGCCCGAGAACAACGATGGAGCACCATCGAGAGGGAAGCATTTGCCGTCGTATGGGCCATAAAGAAGCTCCGGCCCTACCTCTTCGGCACCCACTTCCGAGTACAGACCGACCACCGGCCCCTGCGGTGGTTGATGCAGATGCGGGGCGAGAACCCGAAGTTGCTACGTTGGTCCATCTCCCTCCAAGGGATGAACTTCACCATGGAGCATCGCCCTGGCAACGACCACGCCAACGCTGACGGCCTCTCCAGATTCTTCCGCCTTGGTGAGGAGAATCCCCAAGAAGATGGGTGACTCTCCCCTGCCTTCAGCTGGAGGGGACGTGTGTTGGACCCGGCCTCGTGGCGTGGTCCTACCCCTCCCGCATGGCGGGCCCCGGACGACATCGGCCCTCCATCCAGCCCGGGTCGGCCTCGGGCACACCTCTGCACGCCCTCCAAACCACCAGATCCGCCAACCGGTGGCCCACAACCACTGACACGGCACACTCGGGCCGCCCCAGCATTACGGGTCCGGTGCCCACCTCGGACCGACATTCCAGGCCCGACGCCATCTTGGGCCCATCACGTCACAGACACGTGGTCCCGGACCAGCCGCGGCCACGGCCCCAGCGAGCCCGCCATCGAGGCACCAAGAACCCTCCGGGTGGTAGAGTGGCCACTCAACCAGAGACAAGGAGAGGGGAGTTTCGATGGCTCTCCAACCGTCCCCGGATGCCTGGTTTTGATCGACCTCCGGCCTCCCTGAGCACTGGCCCCAACCCCTGCTGGGTGTCTGGACACCATCATCCCGGCCCCTCTGACCCCAGGCAAGAGGGTCCGGACATCAAAGGACTCCAGACCTATATCTGGGCCAGCCCCGGAGTAGGACGGCAGTTGTATCCCGGAGTCGAGAAGCCCTGCTGACGCTGTCGCGGCTGACCCTGAGACAAACTCCTCTTGCTGCTCTACCTGGAACCTGCTGGCGCTGCCGCGGTCCATCTTCGCTTTAACCACTTCGGAGCCTGCTGGCGCTGCCGCGGTCCATCTTTGCTGTAACCATCTTGGAGCCTGCTGGCGCTGCCGCGGTCCACACTCGCTGAACCATCTCGGAACCTGCTGGCGCTGCCGCGGTCCACACTCGCTGAACCACCTTGGAACCTGCTGGCGCTGCCGCGGTCCACACTCGCTGAATCATCTTGGAGCCTGCTGGCGCTGCCGCGGTCCATCTTTGCTGTAACCATCTTGGAGCCTGCTGGCGCTGCCGCGGTCCACACTCGCTGAACCATCTTGGAACCTGCTGGCGCTGCCGCGGTCCACACTCGCTGAACCATCTTGGAATCTGCTGGCGCTGCCGCGGTCCACACTCGCTGAACCATCTTGGAGCCTGCTGGCGCTGCCGCGGCCCAACCTTCCGGAACCCCCCAGCTTTAGGATTTAGAGCTGTGCGTAGGGTCTCCTTGCAACCGACCATCTATAAGACTGTCCCGCTACCTTGCCCCTTGCCACGAGACTTTCCAGATCTCGGGATCTGCTGTATATATTGAAACGATACTAATTGCCCGATAAAGATTGAAAACTCTATCTACGGGTGGTGTATATTTGTAGTGGTGTGGTTACTCTGCTGTACGATTCTAGGAGAGGGCCCTCCCGTCGGAGGCCTCTCGACATCGCTCGGTCCCTTCTCTGAAGGAGGGGTAGACCTAGGGGTGGTCAGTCAGACACCTTCGCCTCCCCCGGGTTCGCCTTTCTAACATAGTTGATCACTCAATCAATCAATCAGGGAATTGAAAGCGCTGAGGGTGGGCGGGGGGTCTGCAGTTCTGTTTAGCTGAAGAGCCAGGTCTTGAGAGGCTTCCTGAAGGTGTTCAGGGAGGGGGCACGTCTGATGTCTACCAGTAGCTCGTTCCAGGTATTGGCTGCAATGTGAGAGGAGGATCTTCTGCCTGCTCTGGCTCTGTGGATGCACTTGGTTTCGGCCAGTGCGAGGTTGGAAGATCAGAGTTTTCTTTTGGGTACGTAGAAGTTGATTCTGTTGTTGAGGTATTTGGGTCAGTTGTTGTCTAGGCATTTGTAGGCGTGAGTGAGGATTTTGAAAGTGACTCTTTTCTCCACAGGAAGCCAGTGGAGACTTTGTAGGTGTTGGCTGATGTGTTTGTGTCGGGGGATGCCGAGGACGAGTCTGGCAGCGGTGTTCTGTATTGTCTGGAACTTGCGGATTAGGGACTTGTTAATGCCGGAGTAGAGTGCGTTTCCATAGTCCAGTCTGCTGGTGATGAGTGCGTGGGTAACTGTCTTCCTTGACTCAGGGGGGATCCAATTGAAGGTCATGCGGAGGATGGGGAGGGTATATAAGCAGCTGGAGGTGACAGCGTTGACCTGTTTGTTCATGGTGAGTGATGAGTCGAGTACGATGCCCAGGTTCTTGGTGTGGTCTGAGGGGGTAGGTAGGCTTCCAAGGGTGGGCGGCCACCAGGTGCTGTCCCATGCAGAAGGGGTGGTACCGAGGATGTGGACTTCTGTCTTCTGGGCGTTGAGCTACAGGCAGCTGTTGGTCATCCAGATTACGATGTCTTGCATTCCTTTCTGGATGTTAAGTTTGGCAGTGGTGAGGTCTTTGGTGAGGAAGAGGATGAGCTGGGTGTCATCGGCGTAGGATACGATGTTGAGGCCGTATTGTTGGATGATGTCTTCAGTGGGGGCCATATAGATGTTGAAGAGGGTGGAGCTCAGTGATGAACCCTGTTGGACTCCGCAGGTGATATTCGTGGGGTCAGAGAGGAAGGGTGGGAGTCTGATCCTTTGGCCTCTTCCGGTGAGGATCCAGTCCAAGGCTGTTCCTTGTATGCCTGCGTCGTGTAGTCTGGTGACTAGTGTGCAGTGGGAGACTGTGTCAAAGGCCGCTGATAGGTCGAGAAGGATGAGGGCTGTGGAGTGGCCTTGGTCCAGGAGGGTGCGGATGTCATCTGTGGCGGCAAGTAGGGCAGACTTTGTGGTGTTGTTGCTTTGGAATCCGGATTGGGACGGGTTGAGGATGGCGTTCTCTTAAATGAATTGTGCCAGTATCCTGTTGACTGTTTTATCTGCACCTTTGGCTGCAAAATGGGGGAGTGAGATGGGCTGATAGTTCTTGAGGTCAGTTGGGTCAGCTGTGGTCTTCTTGAGCAGTGGTCTGACTTCTGCGCGCTTCCAGTCATCTGGGAAGGTGCCTGTTTTGAAGGTGGTGTTGATGGTGCATTGTAGTTTGGGTGCGATGGCGGCCGTGGCTCTGTGGTAGATGTGAGGGAGGCAGGGGTCGTGGGGGCCCCCGAGTCTATGTTTTTCATGTTCGAGGCCGTGTCTTCAGCCGTTATCGGTGTCCAGTTGTAGATGGTGGTCTGGCTGGTGTTTCTGGGGGGCGGCGGCCATCTATGGCGCCTGGTGGATGGTTGATGATGTTGTCGTAGAAGTTTTTGATCTTGAGGTGTAAACAGGTTCCAAGCTTGTCACAGAGGTCTTGGGATGGGGTGATGTTTGTGGCTTTGCAGCGTGGGTTGGTGATTTCTTGAATGACTCTGAAAAGTTCCTTGGACTTGGTGAAGTTGTCCAGTATTTTGTTGCGTATGAAGTTCCTCATGGTGGCTCTGATCTGGTTGTGGTAGTCTGTCATGGTGTCCTTGTAGGTGGTGTGGTTTTCGGTTGTCTTGGTGTTTCTCCAGTTCTTCTCCAGGCGACTTCAGGTGTGTCTGGCTTCTTGTTGAGTGGTGGTGAAGCAGGTGGCTTTCTTGGGGCAGTGTCTGTCAAGGTTGCGTAGCGGGGTAAGCTCGTCGGTGCAGTTGGAGATCCAGGTGTGGAGTTCTCTGACTGCGTCGTTTGCATTGGGTGCCCAGGTGTGGTTGTCTCGGGTGAGGGTGGAGTTTAGTTGCACGTGGGTAGCATTGCTCCAGTTCGTTCACGGTGGGCGTGGGGCTGGTTTGGGTGCCTTGGGTTTGTTCATAGCGAAGTGTACATAGTGGTGGTCGGTCCATGGCGGCTGCATTGTGTGGCTGAATTGGAATTGTTTCCTGCCACGAAGATGGGGTCAAGGGTGTGTCCCACTCTGTTGGTTGGTGTGTTGACGAGTTGTTTAAGTCCGATGTTGGCGAGGTTGTCATGAAGGATAGTGGAGTTGGGGTTGCTGGGGTTGTCGAGGTGGAAGTTCAGGTCTCCAATGAGTATGTAGTTTGTTGAGGCGATAGCGTGGGGTGCTATGAAGTCTGTGATGGTGGTGGCGAAGGGTGTTCGGGGGCCGGGGTCTGTAGATGAGGGTTCTTCGGAGTGTGGCTTTGGGGGTGGTCTGGATCTGGAAGTGCAGGTGTTCAGTGGAGGGGAAGGTTTCGCTGGAGGTGGTGAGGTGGAGGGTGCTCTTGTGGGTGATGGCGAGGGCCTCTCCTGGGTGGTTGGGGCAGTCTTTCCTCTGGATCTTGTATCTGTCTGGGATGGCGGTGCTGATGTCGAGGGTGGAGGATGCCTTGGTCCAGGTCTCTGTAAAGTAGGCAATGTCAGATGAGAGAGAGTCGAGTAGGTGCCAGATTTCCATGGCGTGTTTGTGTACAGAGCGTAGGTTGAGGAGGATGCATTTTAGGGTGTTGCCAGTGCTGGCGTCGGCGGTGTTGGAGGCCGGGGTGGCGGTGAGGGTCTGGCAGCAGTGGAGGCAGGAGAATTGGCCGTTGGCCATGTTCCACGAGGCCTGTTGGCATTCTCTAAGTCTTCTAGGGTTGAGTGCGAGGAGGGTAGTGGTGTCGTAGTGATGGGTAGTGGGAAGTCCAGGGTTTCTGGCGCTGGCCGCAGAGTGGCGCAGTCTGGCTTGCCTTTGGCGCGCCGGCAGCGTGACCGTGCAGCTGCCGCCATTTGGTAGGGGAGGTGAGAGGGAGGAGAGGCTGGGAGACGGGAGCAGTGGAATTCTGGGGGTGAATTTGGAGGGGGAGAGGCCATAGGAGCAACAGCGGCAAAAGGTGAAAGGAACAGGCAGGCACAAGAAAATAAAAACAGTGGTGGAATTAGAGCAAGACACAGATGGGCGCAATAACAGTGGCACAACAGAGAACAATAATTTAGAAAAGATATGGCTGAGAAAGGTTACCAGGGTTGCCGGCAGTCTGGTCCCAGTTGGAGTGGGCAGCAGGTGCAGGAGCGGGCAGCAGCCTTGAACCTCCCAAGGAGGAGGTCGCGGTCTGGAGGCAAGAGACGGCACAGCGGAGCTGCTGGTAAAGAGCGGACCTAGACCAAGGGTCGGAGGTCTCGTGCTCCCCCGTATCGGCTGCCATTAAGTAGTCATATATAGTCATACAGCTACTATATATGTAGTCATAAATAGTAGCTATGACATCCATGGTTTTACAGACCATCTTCACTTAGACATCCTTCTTGAAAAAGAGGGCGGAGTCAGTGGGATGTTAAAAGTTCAACAATGTTGTACTTACATCCCTAACAAAAGTAAGGCCTTGGAAAAGTTTATCAAAAACATCACTGACTTGAAGGGAGATTTGAAGGAGTTTGAAGCAACAGGTGCTTGGGAAGCAGTTGGAAATGGATTTTCTGTTATAAGTAGATGGTTTGCAAACCTAGTGAATGGAATTGTTGGAAGTGTCTTGTAGCCCCTTGTGATAATTGCTATCCATTTGCAATAAAAAAATAGATAAATACGGGCACAACTGAAGAAGGGAACCAAGAGAAAAAGAGTGGATACAGTACTAGAAGAGGAACAGGGCAGATACTGTGATGACATGAAACAGCTTGAGGAATCCAGGCAAGAAATTATTAAACCCATGAGGCTTTAAGTTGTCCTTCTGATGAGAGATTATTATCTTAATGTGATGGCTTGATTTGCCATTGGAGGGGGGATTGGGGCAGCGTAACTGTGGCTCCATCCTAACACATCACAAATGTGCAATATATATGTGCACATAGCACTACATGCACTACATGCTTTTGTGCCTTAAAGTTATTAATGTAATGTGTGGAACTTAAATTCAATACTGAAGTGCATTCACTGTAGAACTAGGAATGACATACACTGAACCTTAGCTTTATTAAAGAAAATGCAGGCTTTAGAGAGTTGATAAACCATCCTCACACCATTAAAATATATTTACATTAGAAACAATAGAGATTTTTGTAAAAACATGCACTAATGTTTAGCATTGGTATTCATAATGTAGTTCTTAGTTAAACTTTTATTCATACATTCGAAATTAATTTACATTTATTGAAAGTGCAACGTGAATCTCATGCTGAATTTATTAACTTACACTTGTCATTCATTTGTAGTTGTATGTGCACAAACAACAGACAATAATGTGCACCATTGAATAAGATGCTTAACATGACTTGAGTAGGCCTGTATTTCTTTATGCATACCACAATTGTTTTCTCATTACTGCTTGCATGTCTTTTCTTTGCATGCACAGTCACAATGTTTGTTAGTTTGTGAATGGATGTTACTCTGTACTGGCAATAGAGAGCCTATGAGGAAGACCTTGACAAAGAGCATGGAGCGCCAGAACGTTAACTACCATAATGTATCTAAGTGCCGCAGGCGACCAAGAATGATTTTGTTCTCAGGTCTGGCCAGGGAGAGTCTGCTAATATTGCAGCACACAACATGAGAATGAAAAGTACAAGGGAGCCCCTGAGGATGTGATCAATGGGTGTTACCCAGACAATTTTTGTGGTATTAACTAATGTTCTCACAGGCTGATGTTGGTCACTTTTCCTTTGGAATTTGATAGGTACAGACTTCTATGCTTACCCTTTTGTTTCTTTGCTGAGTGTGGCTTAGAGTAACACTTATTTCCCCAACCCTAGAAGTCTCTTGACCGAGCTTCTGAAATTCTAACAGTTTTGCGCATATTTTCCACATTTTTCTCTTTTTTGCATTTCCCTAATCTTTAAGACTTTTTAGATTAAATTTCCTTTAATAGCTTTGGACTCTAGATTTGAGGGCTTTAGATACTACTCATCCTTAAGAGAGAAGACAAAAGACTTTTCCCAGAGCATTAGATGCTGTTGTTAAATATTTGTATTAATGTAACTGAACTTCTCGTTTGTCTCACACTGATGCACCTTACCTTCTTCAGGAGGTTTGGCTATCCGCTTGTTATTCTGTATCCCTACAGCATGGTATTTATATTGATTTACATTACCTTAACTGTTAATCTATAATAACACTTCTTGACTTTATTTACTGATTCCTGGCCCTTGTTCTGTAGTAAAATTTGGTTACACTGGTGATTATATGTATTTGACTGAGTGCTAACTCGCATCACCACTGACTCACATAAAATGACCCATTGTATAACCAATGGGATAAGAGGTAGGTCCAGCGCTGGATCAGCTATATAGTGCACAAAAGACAATTAGTGGAATCAGATTTCTGCGAATAATAAAATGCTGGTCACCTAAATACCAAGTTTAGGGCCAGATGTAGGACACCAAGTACCGGTCGGTAACGGCCGATTTCGGCCGTTACCGACCGGTATTTGGTTTTTGACATTTCGGGGGCCTAAAATGTACCGATTCTGTAAATTTACCGATTCGGTAAATTTACCGAATTGGTAAATCTAGATGTAGGTGGCACTGAAAACAGTGCCACCGGCCCTTAAGAATTCGTTATTTACCATGAAATACTATTTTATGGTAAATAGCGAATTCCTGTATACATGCACATCTGTGCATGTACACCTGTGCCATGTGGCACACATACATGCCCTAAGGGCATGTATGTGTGTCACATGGTACACAAGCCAGAATCAGGGGTGTAACAGGGTGTCAAAGTGACACCCTGTCCCCCTTGACAATTCAGTAATTTTACCGAATCAGTATTTACCGATTCAGTAATTGACATTGATTCCTATGGGCCTCAAGGCCCATAGGAATCAATGGCAATTACCGAATCGGTAAATACCGATTCGGTAATTACCGAATCATACCGATTCTGTAAAAATTACAGAATTTTTACCTAAATCTCATTTACCAAATCTAGAATACCGAATCGGTAAAATTCGGTATTCTAGAGTCGGTAAATGAGATTTACCTAAATCGGGCCCTTAGTCTTATTGTTAAGTTTTTTTGTTTTACTCATCTGTAAGTGAAAAGTTCTTGTATCAACATGTGAAAGTAATGAATAGGCAAGGCAAACCAATTTAAAAACAAGATCTCAATTCCCCTCTGGTGTACACAGAACTTTAGCACCGGAAATGTCGGGACTCACTTTGGGTAGTCAAGTTCATTGTTATAAGTAACTCCTGTCTGCCTCAGTTTAGTTAGAGAGGCAAACTAACTGTCAGATTTACCTTGTTTCAACATGTGGAAGTATATAATCTGAGGTTCCGTGACAATTTTAAGTGATGTTTTCGACTCGCACGAATATGGTCGAGTCTGGTATCTAAGAACCGCAAATGACGAGTTTAGTAAGTGTGCGCAGTTTCGCTGTGCTAACTTAAACCGTTCGTTTGATATGTGGGTTTTTCATCTGTACCCACGGGTTCCATCTTAGATACGGCATCCATTTTGTCTCTTGCCCTCAAGTAGCCAGCGAACGGACACTGTCCGCTTCGTCACCTTGGGACTCTCAGGATATTTGTGGAAGACACATGTACTTTGTAAATATCTTTTACGATGAGGGGGATGATACTGTAAGGCAGATGGCCCCGCTCGAGGCTCATCTTGCCGTCCGGTTTATTGTCTCAGCCGTGCATCTCATTAGGCACGTCCCTTTGATGCCTGTATCTCGTGTTTCCCGATACCTCCCCTTTTTACACCCTTTTCGATCTCCCACTGTCTCCTTCTTCCTCTGCACCTGTCTTTGTCCCTATTTCGATCTGTTTTACTGACGATTGGAATTTACTAATGTTGGGAAGATGGGTTTTTACAGTTGGGAACCGCCAAATGTTTCCGCACTTATGTTCCGGACCTTATGTGTACCAAAGTGACCAAAGCGACCCCTCTGGGGGATAATTATGGGAACCAGGTTGTAAACTTTTGTGTACCATGTTGTCCTATGAGTTAATTTTGTATAAAAGGAGCGATCCACAGAACCAATTTGAAGCAGTCTCCCCAAGTTGCACGTGTTGTACTTGTCATGACTTCTGTGTTCCCTGCAGTAATAAACCTTGAATCTTTGACGCCGAAGGAAGTGTCCCGTGTCTCTGTAGTCTGTGCGCCGAAACAGGTATCCCATGAAGGTTATAGGTGTTGTTCCCTGGCACCGCTGGTACTGCTAAAAAGTCCAGTCCTTCAGTTGGCGCCCAACGTGGGGCGACTTCAGCGGTACCGGTCCGGTCCAAAGCCTGATGATCGTGAGGAACTTCGTGTGAAATCTCCGAGGGAAGGTGCACCCCGCTTCATCGATCCTGTTGTCGAAATAAGTGGCCCGAAGTTTTTCCCTGCGAAGATTCCCGCCTCCTGACGGCTGCAACGGACCGATGCCCTGACTGTCGACCTGTCTTCGACGCCCGGCGTAGACCTTATGTACAAGCGAGACGATAGACGGGCCTTCCTGGTGACGCCATTGAAGTTCTGAGTTAAGTATTTGTGGGTCGCTCCCAGTCCTTAGTGGTTGTTCTAGCTTTTTTGAAAGCTTTGTGGTTAGCCTTTAAGGCTTTGTGGTAATAGCTCACTGAGCTTTGTAATAGCCTCCTCGGGCTTTGTGGTGTTGCATGGTTCCATTGCATTTGTGGTTCGTAGTATTGGTCCTTAGTATTATTTGACAGTTGCAATTGCCAAAAACCGAGGGTTTTGACTTACACGAGGTTTTATTGCTTCGGTAATCCTTGAAGTTTGATACTAGGTTAGTGTGCACGATGCCTAGCCATAGTGATTTGTTTCGTATTTTCAAATGTTGCGCAATGGATTCCCGGTTGGAGGACTCGTGTCCGATACCTCCAGTTGGAACTCCGATACATGATCTTTATAGTCGACATGGGGTGGGTCCTATAATATATAATGATTACTGGATCCGCTATACAAAGAAAGACGGTGACCTTAGATGGCCACCACACGGAACTTTTGAACTTTCGATTTTAGATAATCTTGAGGCTAAATTATTTTTAAAGAAAGCTAGGCCAGCTATGTTTGATTCCTTTCGGATATGGCGTAAAGAGGCCAAACAGAAAGAAATCAAACAACTTAAAAAAGATAAAAAGCAAGAGTTCGTTCCTGTAATGCAAGCTATAAAAGAATGTAGACAAGACAAAGAAGAAAAAGATATGGAAATCGCTACTAGATTGCATCAAATGAAAATAGATAAATGTTACCCAGTTTTACCGAATAATCTAGAAAAGAAAGAAGAAGATTTGAAGGAGGATTCCTTGTTATCATACTTGATAAAATCACCACCTCCTTATGTACAGGGTGCTACTGCTCCTGTAGTTCCTCCTATAGCTCCTCCTGTTGTTCCTCTTGTTGCTCCAGCGGCTGCGGGCCAGCCCGCTGTTAACCCTACGTTTGTTCCACCACCTGTCCTCGTTCCTACTGCTCCCGTACCTGTACCTTTGCAGACTGTTGTTTCTGCTACTCCAACTACCTTGTCCGTTCCTACTATGCCTTCCTTCACCTCTAGTGTTGTTGCCCCTGTTTTTCTTTCTCCTTCTGTTCGTAAGCGTGTTCCTAACTCTGTTGCTACCCTTTATTCACCACTTTCTGGTCCGTTATTTTCGTCTGATTCATCTGAAACTCCTCAGAGACGGAGTCAGATCCCTAGTGGTAGGGAGAAAGAGACGTTAGTAACAATGGCACATAGGTGGATAAGACATCCTGCTAATTACACTCCGCGGGTAGTCTTTGATACGTTTACTCAGTTTAATGAGCCTACACAGAGATTCGTATTCGAGGAAATGTGTAACTTTTTGAGGGAAGAATGGTACAATAATGATGTAGATGATGTACCGTCCGACATAATTGAACTTCAAAGTCACTTTTCGAACGGTATGATTATAGGAGACGATGTACGACGTGCAGTGGAACGCTTATTAGCATTCAGATCCACAGCACATTCTCGGGTGACATTAGATGATACCACTGAGAACTGGAAAGCGGTTCCTGGTCAGTATCCCATGAGAGAAGTCCCGCCACTGTGGGTGCCTGGAGATCCGCAAGCTAACCCCGCGGTTTTACCACATTTTCGAAGGGTGTGGATACATCTTCCATGGAAACGATCGGAAGTTTTGCAAGTGAAGCAATCCTTACCCAATCCGCGTAAAAATCCGGCTGGTTATTATAAGGAGTTATCACAACTGATAGAAGCTTCTATTATGAATATTGCCGACATCGACATGTTGTTTGGCAATGTTGTACCGCAACCAGTTTGGGCTAAAATTCGTCAAGCCAATCACGCAGCTGAATTAGGGGGTGATTGGGCTGCACTGCTAGCAGCTGATGCATTACAAGTCGGTGGGGCTAAACCTGAACAGTTGATCTTGGATTTGCCTCAGAAAATCATTACGCTCATGAAAACTCTCATGCCAGCGATGAAGGTGAACTGGGATAAGTTATCAGCTTGTAAGCAAAAGAAAGACGAGAGTGTCTCGGATTTCTTTACAAGGTTTGAGGAAGCATTTGTCGACCACAGCGGCCAGGACATGGGCGCTGAGGGAGGTCAGCGGTTATTCGTTGACAAATTTGTGTCAAATTTGCTGCCTGAACTAAGCAACAAATTGAAGAATTCAGAAAGTGCGTGGGCAGTTTCAACCCCTGCGCAAATACTAGCAACGGCTCAGTATTATGAGAATAGGGGAAAGGAAGAAAGTGATCGTGTAGAAAAGAAAACGAAAGAACTCAAAACAAAGGTTTTGTTGCAGCAAGCATACCCTCCACGATCAAACCAAAATGATTCGCAACAGCAGTATCGACCACGAGCACAGCCCGATAGGACACAGCCGCGCTCTGACAACTTTGATTCCAGATCTTCACTTGGGTATAATCAGTGCGCATATTGTAGGAAAGAGGGACACCTAAAATATGATTGTCTTGCCTTACGGGACCGCCTGAATGGTGTGTCGACACGTGGAAACCGTGGTGGTGGTCCTCAACAGGCACCACGTGGTAGAGGTCGTGGTTCATTCCACAATCAGAGTGATCGTTATCAAAATCAATCAGATGCAAATAATTACTTTGACCAACGAAATGCGGGGTCAGTTCGATCTGCACAGTATAATGTGGATGATTATTATGTAAACCACGAGACTGTTGTAAATGACCACTACTAGGACAGCCAACGACAAAGAGAGGGAGTAGTGTCAGTTCCGGTCGATCAGAGTGGGCCTTACGTTGCAGTGACTACATCGGGTGTAGTTGAGCCTTTTCTGTTAGACACTGGTGCGACGAAAAGTTCCATCATGCATTCAAAACTCCCTGGCGCACCTTTGTCTGGCTTAACGAATGTTTCCGTTGGATTCTCTGGCGCCCCTGTTAGTAACCCAGTCTCCAATCCTTTGCCTCTTATGATTGGACCTCGTGAGCTAACCGCTCCACTGATTCTCTCTACAGGTTGTGGTGAAAATCTTTTGGGTCTGGATTTGTTGAAACGATTATATGCAACATTGTATTGTTCCCCCGAAGGAGTGGAACTTACATTGGGACGGAGAGTGATCTCTCCCATGTATTTATCGGTTGATAAATTCCCACCGGAATTGAGTTCCCTCCCTGCGTCTCTATGGGCCACAGGTCCCAATGACGTGGGCCTGTTAGACATTCCACCCTATGTGATTCAATTGAAACCAAATGCGCGATTACCGCGTTTACCTCAATATCGTATTTCTCTGGAGGGCGAACGAGCGCTGTTAGCAATCATTCATGATCTCATTGGAAAGGGTGTTGTTGAAGAAACTCGTGGAAATGTATGTAATAGCCCTGTATTGCCAATTTTGAAACGAACTGACCCAACTAAACCTCCTGTGTATCGTTTTGTAATAGATTTGAGAGAGGTAAATAAAATAGTAGTTCCACAATTTCCTGTGGTACCTGACATTACAGCTTTATTAACAATGATTCCGGCATCTGCCTCCTGGTTCACAGTGATCGATCTAAAGAATGCTTTCTTTAGCATCCCAATTGCAGAGGAAAGCAGAGACCTATTTGGATTCTCATTAGGAGGTCGCAGTTTTAGGCTAAAACGCGCTCCACAGGGCTACTGTGAGAGTCCGTCAATCTACAGCCAAGCACTTAAAGGTCAGCTTGATACCTTTGTATTACCAACGGGTGCAGCTTTGATTCAATACGTGGATGATCTTTTAGTGGCAGCTGATACAGAAGCTATTTGCAAAACGGCTACAGTATCATTGTTGTACTATCTACATGACTTACACCACAAGGTATCGCCTTCAAAGCTACAGTATTGTTGTCAAGAAGTTACCTATCTAGGTCACTTATTGTCAAAAGAAGGGAGAAGGTTGACCCCAGAGAGAATTGCAGCGATTTCCCGAATGACTGTGCCAAAAACCCAAAGAGATGTTCGTGCCTTTTTAGGTATTACGTCCTACTGCAGACAATGGATTCCAAATTTTTCATTGTTGGCGAAACCATTGATAGCCCTTACATGTAAAGATGTTTCATCCCCAGTACCCTGGTCTGAAGAATGTCAGAAAAGTTTTTGGGAATTGCGTGATGCGTTGTGTTCGGCTCCTGTGTTGGGTACCCCTGACTACAGTAAGCCGTTTACACTATACATTCACGAGAGGGATGGTTGCGCGTTGAGTGTTTTGACACAGTCTTTTGGTGGTAAGCAACGCCCATGTGCCTATTTTTCTTCGACTTTAGACCCAGTAGCAAGAGCTTTGCCAAGTTGCTTAAGGGCAACAGCGGCAGCTGCGGCGTCCATTCGACAGTCCGCAGGTCTAGTCATGGATAATATGCTCACGGTAATGGTTCCGCATGCAGTCGACACTCTATTGAACCGAACGAAAACTCAACATCTGACGAGCGCAAGATTGTCTGGATATGAGTTGACGTTGCTGGCCAGTCATATACGGATAAAACGATGTAATGTGTTGAATCCAGCAACATTGCTGCCGATCGACGCAGAATCAAGTGGTGAAGCAGTACATGACTGCTATCTCAAAACTGAAGAGGAAACTAAGGGTCGCATTGACCTAAAAGATACTCCATTGACAGATCCCGATGGTACTTTGTATGTGGATGGTTCTTGTTTCAAGTTACCGAACGGTGATGTGACGACTGCGTATGCTGTAGTTACATTGAGAACAATTGTGGAAAGTGCAAGATTAAGTCAGAATTCGGCTCAGGCTGCTGAGTTAATTGCTTTGACGAGAGCGTGTGTGTTGTCTAAGGATAAACGGGTGAATGTGTTTACAGATAGCCAGTATGCGTTTGGTGTGGCACATAGTTTTGGACGACTGTGGAGAGAGAGAGGATTCCTTACGTCACATGGTACGAAGATTCAACATGGACAGCTTGTAAATGATCTTTTGGATGCACTTACGTTGCCTAAGCAAGTGGCAATTGTTAAATGTAGTGCGCATCGTAAGGTGACGGATGATGTTGGTCGTGGTAATGCGTTTGCGGATGAGACTGCTAAGGAGACTGCCCGGAACCTTAGCACTCGAATGTATGTGACGAGTTCGGTTAGGTGGCCTGCAGAATCAAGTATGTGTGAGAACACTATCGAAAGTGTGAAAGCAATTCAGAATGAGGCCACCGAGACTGAAAAGGCGAAGTGGAAAGAAAGTACGGGAAAGTTGGATGCGAATGGTTGTTGGACTGACTTATCGGAACAGAAAAGATGGATGTTGCCTGATGCATATGTGCTGGCTGTTGTGACTATGACACATGGGTTAGCACATATTAGCGTGAAAGGTATCTGTAAATTGCTGTTTCCTGTGTGGAAGAATGATGGTATTACGAAATGTGCTGAACGCTTGGTTAAGAATTGTATGGTGTGTTTGATGCACAATCCTGGTAAGGGCACTCCCACTCCACCTGGCCATTTTGCCCCTCCTGCGTACCCTTTCGAAGTTATCCAGTTGGACTTTATCCACATGGAGAGATGTAATAATTTGAAGTATGTGCTGGTTGTGGTGTGTGCATTTTCTAGGTGGATCGAGGCCTACCCCCTTAAGGATAATACGGCTTTATCCACGGCAAAAATTTTACTCAAAGAGTATTTTTCCCGCTACGGAATGCCTCGGGTTGTGTGGTCAGACAACGGAAGTGAGTTTGTTGGGAGCGTGATGAAGAGTGTGTGTCGCGGGTTAGGGATTGTTCAGAAATTTCATAGTGCCAATCATCCTCAGTCAGCCGGTTTGGTTGAAGGGTACAATGGCACCCTTAAACTAAAACTAGCAAAGATTCAGGCTACGACAGGTCTTTCGTGGCCTGACGCTTTACCCTTAGCATTACTGTCAACAAGGGCAACTGTACACTCCCGAGTAGGGCTCAGTCCCTATGAAATAGTGTTCGGTCGTCCTGCCAATGTTTGGGGGGTCCCTAGACCGGGTGCCTTTTGTGATCTTGAGTATCCAATGTTGATCGATTATCTTCATGACTTGACTGCTAAACTGAGGTTAATTCACCAACAGGTTCACGAAGCATTGCCGACACAGACGGAGGGTCCAGGCCACCAGCTCCAGCCCGGAGATTGGGTGGTAACGCGAAATTTTTCACGCAAGAACAATTTGGATCCCAGGTTCACTGGACCCTATCAGGTCCTCCTTGCCACGAGAACTGCAGTTCGTCTTGAGGGGCGGAAAAATTGGGTGCATGCCACCCATACCAAGAAAGTCCCCATTCCGTTGCCAGCAGACTTATGGGTAAGGAAAGGCATTGCATCAACTGAAACCGAAGGATTGCCGGCGTTTGTACCTTTCAGCGACGCACAACCTGTCGGAGAATCCTCAGTGCAGCAAAAAGGCATTATTGAACACTTGTCATCAGAAGACTCAAGACCAGAACATTCAGCTGATCAACAGGGCGTTGTCCCTTCAACGGATTTTTTGTTTAACGAACAGACACGTCCTGGGAAAACCCGATATTTTTTAAGATCCAGCACTAAAGACTAATAAAAAAAACCCGTTCTGTCCCTTGACAAGTGCATTATCCCGTTTTCCATGATCAGTTTGAACACTCATACTATTGTAATTATTTTGTATATATTCATTGAGCTTCGCTCCTTACATTTTTGTTTCCACAGCTGAGAGACATTTGCTTTTATATATATATATATATATTTGTGAAATAAAGGCCGTAGGGCCGCGCGTGTACTTCCTCCTGGTTAGTAGGTCTTGACGCTAGGTTAAAGACCGTCGGTTCCTGGGAACTCCTAGGAATTGACTATTGCTACACAGAACGAAGTGCGTCAAGAAACGTTGCGGACGGTCATAGGAAATGGCATTTTCAAAGCTGATGGACTTGGAAAGAGCTCAAGCACAAAGATTCAAGCTGCAGCAACTCAGTCGTACCAAATGTTGTGTGTTCCAAATATTCGTACTGTTTGTGACTGTTTCTGCGTTATTGGCGGGTGGAGTGTATTACACAATGTCTTACTTCTTGCCCTCTATCATACCTACTTCTACCCCTGACTTTAAACTCACCTCCACTGTTTCTCCTCATTCTTTTCACATCTTACCTGAACACGAGCAGACTAGACGTGCAGAATTCCGCAACAATTCCTTTATTCAGCTCCTTCATCAGCATCAGTTAGTGGTTAACACTACTAATTGTTGGGTGTGTGGATTGATGCCACATACTACGGATAAGGGAATTCCATATCTGGTGTTACCGTATAGCTCCCAAGGGTCTGCTCGAGCATTTCAAACAATGTTTCGAAGCGCACTGGGTTTCCACCCCATTCGAGAACCACGTTTCCCCTACTCTGGTCCTACTTCGTACCAAAAATCTTTGTCTATAGCAATAGAGGATTTAGATAGCGATATCTATGATCCCTCGCTTATCCCTGAAGAAGAGGTACAAGCCTATAGGGTCCTAAGTAGAGGCGAATATAGTGTGTTCACTGGTGAAAAACAGCTTAAAAGCTCGCCTCCGATATGGGTCGTACCCCACACTGGCAATTTTTGTTTAATAGGTCGCGGCCGTAGATCGAAAGCCCGACTTGGAGAGAGTGCTTGCACTGAAAATTATATTTTGCCAATGGTCTCGTCCCCTGTGTTTTTGGCTGCCAAGGGTACATACTTTATTTGTCATGATCGTGCGTATGCATGGTTGCCCTCTGACTTCATGGGCTCATGTTTTATCGCAAACTTGTTGCCTCCGACATTTACTGTAGATGCAGATTATCACAAAATTAGAGTTGTGAGAGGCGTAATTAGCGAAGAGGATACTGCCGGTCAAGAGGCAGGAGACTTTTTCAAGGGTTTCCTCCCATTTTGGGGACCTATGGTTAATAGTAGGAACCTGAGACAGTTGACTCGAGTGGTAGAATCGACAGCTAATATTACTGCCAGTGTCCCTTGGTAATATCACCACAGAACTTCAGGCGGATAGACTTATGACGTTACAAAACCGTATGGTTTTAGATGTGATCTTAGCAGATCGAGGTGGGGTATGTAAGGTGATCCATTCGAGCTGCTGTATTTTCATTCCTGATAACGCTCCGACTGTCTATCAAGCCATCTCGAAGTTGCATAAGATCTCCGAATCCATACACGTGGATGTAGGGGATTGGACGCTACTTGGATGGTTTTGGGGCCTGATGTCGACTTGGGGTTGGAAAATTCTGACGATCATTGGAGTCGTTGTAGTGAACCTGTTCACGTGTTGCCTTTGCGTGCAGTGCGGTCCTGCCTTATGTGGCCTCTGTGCTACAACGTGTATGAGACAGCCACCTGTTACCAAAGGGTCTCGGTTGGACAGAGCTATGCTACAGCACTATCTCGAGGGTCTGATGAATATCGAATATGATTCCGACTAGTGCTTGCCTACATGAGGGCAAAAGGAGCGTCTGAGGTTCCGTGACAATTTTAAGTGATGTTTTCGACTCGCACGAATATGGTCGAGTCTGGTATCTAAGAACCGCAAATGACGAGTTTAGTAAGTGTGCGCAGTTTCGCTGTGCTAACTTAAACCGTTCGTTTGATATGTGGGTTTTTCATCTGTACCCACGGGTTCCATCTTAGATACGGCATCCATTTTGTCTCTTGCCCTCAAGTAGCCAGCGAACGGACACTGTCCGCTTCGTCACCTTGGGACTCTCAGGATATTTGTGGAAGACACATGTACTTTGTAAATATCTTTTACGATGAGGGGGATGATACTGTAAGGCAGATGGCCCCGCTCGAGGCTCATCTTGCCGTCCGGTTTATTGTCTCAGCCGTGCATCTCATTAGGCACGTCCCTTTGATGCCTGTATCTCGTGTTTCCCGATACCTCCCCTTTTTACACCCTTTTCGATCTCCCACTGTCTCCTTCTTCCTCTGCACCTGTCTTTGTCCCTATTTCGATCTGTTTTACTGACGATTGGAATTTACTAATGTTGGGAAGATGGGTTTTTACAGTTGGGAACCGCCAAATGTTTCCGCACTTATGTTCCGGACCTTATGTGTACCAAAGTGACCAAAGCGACCCCTCTGGGGGATAATTATGGGAACCAGGTTGTAAACTTTTGTGTACCATGTTGTCCTATGAGTTAATTTTGTATAAAAGGAGCGATCCACAGAACCAATTTGAAGCAGTCTCCCCAAGTTGCACGTGTTGTACTTGTCGTGACTTCTGTGTTCCCTGCAGTAATAAACCTTGAATCTTTGACGCCGAAGGAAGTGTCCCGTGTCTCTGTAGTCTGTGCGCCGAAACAGGTATCCCATGAAGGTTATAGGTGTTGTTCCCTGGCACCGCTGGTACTGCTAAAAAGTCCAGTCCTTCAAAACTAATGACTATATTATAGGTAATGTGAGGAGTGATATAACCAGATCCAGTGGTGAGGAGTGTCACACATAATCTTAAAAATCTCGAAAATATATATTGCTTAATTCTCATCAAAAGGTAGAGAGGTGCAATAGATCACCTGGCATTTTCAAACTACTTTCTCCGGACACTGAGATATTGGAATGTTTCAAAGATGGCTTAATGTTTTGCTTTCCATGTTGTTCATTCACAAAACATGTGTTAGCTGGAGTACTGTGAATTGGAAAAATAGTTTTAAACTAAAAGCAGGGCTATGTTTGGAAGGAATGGGAGTGCAGGCAAGAACTAGTCAACAATCTGAGATCGATCTTCATCAGGTTTCTAGGAAGAAGAAAGCTAAAGAAGCCTCTATATGCACTTATTAATGGTTCTGGGAAGGCTTGACAAAACATTCACTGGACTCGATGTTGCATAAAGTTTTATATTGCCTAGAAGGGAGGGGAGTAGACCACTATTAGGGGCACTAGAATTATAAGACACCACTAACTTTAATAATTCTTGGGATTGCTGATCCCAGTCAAGACCTTACACAAGAATAGATAGAGAATTAATGAGTTATCACAACAACCTATGTAGGATGTTTTTTTAAAATAATATTTTATTAGGTTTTCTTATGTTACATTACATGCGAACAAAGATTAAAGCATGGATAATCACGATTATAATTGGTAGATAGCATGTTGTTGGTATTACTGGTGCTTGAGGCGCGCTATCCATTCTGCAGCTAAGGGAGCAATCAAATTATCTAAGCTAGTTGGTCACTCGTAACAATCCGGCTTAAGCATTCTAGGGGCATATTCTCAAGAACGCATGATAACCATTGCAAAAGTAACTTAACGCAACTGTGCATATCACAGTCTATCTTGAGATAATAACACTGTCTTAACGTCCAATTCCCAACCCGGCAGCACCATGCAATAGAAGCATGATAACATGCCAAATGACTGCGCAAAATCCAATGCGACTAAAGAAAAATGCAAAACATGAACGCCAAAAAAGTTACGATGCCCCAAAGCCCGATACCAAAATCAACGATAACCAGCGACAGCCCTGCAATACCCACGCGTCATGCGGGAAAACACACTATTAAAGCCAAAACAAAAAAAAACGCCAAAACCAATTCAAACAGCGTAGCACCAAGGATGCACCCGGGCCAAGTTCAGAGAAGAAACCTAACCCCAGAAGCCCCACGGTTGGACCAGCCAGAAACCCCATGTTAGGGGAAGGGCAAGGAGAAGAGGAAGACGGGGTTCAGTCCGCAGGAAGACCAGATCATTGTCACGGAGGTGGTAGAACACTATCAACAACTGTTCATCACATCCACTGCGGTCCTGGCAACCCCAACGGAAATATGGCAGACCAGTGGGGCCGATTCACAGAACTAATCTGAGACAAAATTCTAAACATACTACTTTTGGTATTCACAGAAGGCATTTAGTAGTAGTAAAGTTAGTTTTTTGTCTTAAGTTAGTATTTTGTGTAAGGTAGGATTTTGTCTTAAGTTAGTATTTTGTCTTAAGTTTGTCTTTTGTATTTAGTTAGGATTGTGTCTTACGTTAGCATTTTTTCTTAAGTTAGTATTTTGTCGTAAGTTTTGGTCCTAAGACAAAATACTAACTTAAGACAAAATACTAACTTAAGACAAAATACTAACTTTACTAACACTAAATGGCTTCTGGAATACCAAAAGTAGTACGTTTAGGATTTTGTCTCTGATCAGTTCTGTGAATCGGCCCCATCGTCACCAACGTCAATGCAGTCGAGTAGTGGAGAAGTGTGGCTCACTGGTTAGAGGAGGCAGACCTGGAAGCAGAGGTCAGCCCGGGACCAGAGTTCAATTCCCGGCTCGGCGGGGTCTTGAGTCCTAAAATGTCCATGGACTCGACAATTCTCGCTCCGGTGCCTACTCGTTTCACGGGTTCACACTCTGCGACTCTGGGCAATAGCTTGCTTAATCTCCACAACGGCCCCTCGCGGCGGGATGCCTGGCTTTCACCTTGCGGATACCCTGCCGGGGTTATCTCACAGGGGAATACCAGGACGGGTTCCCTAAGCAAGCGCTTAGAAACCGCTTGGTGATTTGCGCTATATAAATTCCTGTACATTTACATTTACATTTACATACAGTCGGAGTGGCGAGGAGGTCCAAGGAGGAGGTCAAGAGGCGCTGGCGCGATGTGCAAAGGCAGACCAAACAGAAACTCTCTGCCAACAGGAAGGCAGCAACGGCAACTGGAGGAGGGGGGCCTGCGCCACAGGATGAAGTGGAGGAAATGGTGGCCACAGTCACCAGTGTGGAGACAATGGCAGGAGTCGGGGGCCTGGACACAGCACGATGTGACCTGACCCAACAGCAACATGGTGAGTGATGATCAGGGACTGGGGGGGGCGGGGGGAGAAGGGCACAATGGCACACATGCACAATCATGTGAAGCACACCACACACAAACAATGACAGTGGAACATGTCCCTGAAACCCTTGGCACAGTGCAGCACACATACAAACACCATATAGGCTCCCGTTCACCATGTGCACATATGGGCCCCCTCCCAATAACCAACAACACTAGCAAACCATGCACATGTGATGAAACCAGAAAAGCAGCGGCTGTGTGAGCCACACTCACGAAGCAAGTGACCCTGCATGACCAATAGCATGGCAGCAGCCCAAATAAATGAACTTGTGCATGAATTGACATTGAAGTGGCCCAGGGTGGATCAAACCCGTAAAGGATCAGGTCACACTCTGACACATCCTTGTGCACCTATAACCCAATGCCGTTCAATACACGCAGCAGACATACAATGCACAAGGCCACAAAGTCTTTGCTAGAGCACAAATTACCCATGTCGCAAACATCCCAGCCCCCGAAAAGCACACAATTCAAAGGCACACCACCACAAAGGGACAAGGGTCCACAAAATCAGAGATGCAGGGCCAACTTCCCCACAATTCAGCACACACACATAGCAACCACAGAACTTCACCAATGACGGCAATGTGGGACAAAGTGCAACACCTATACCAGAGGGCACAACAGGTTCCGCTTGTGCGTAGTAACTGGCCACTCACATCTGGCATTGACTGACACTGTGTGATGACAATGTAAGGGTACCACCACACATCAGTCATGTACGTGGAAAACCCACTGTCTGCCATTAAATAGCCAGCACCACTAAAACAATCATAATGTGCATTGTCATGCAGTCTGCATGTAAACATCTGCAAAGCGGCAACATGCATGGGAACCTCTGTTAACATGTATCTCCCCTTAACACTTACTGCAGAGCAGACCACAAATCCCATCAGTGATGAAGAGGACAACCTGCATATCTGTTCAGAAACCCTCTAACAGATGATGGACAGCCTCTGCACCCCACCCCCAGGAGCAGGGCAGCCCAGCCTCCTCGAGGTGACCCCACCACCTGCACAGACCACACAGCAGGAAGCACACACCATCACGGCTTTCTCCCAGGACCCTCACGGACAACACATGGAATTCCATGAGCTCGTGGCAGCCAAACTTGATGCCATACGTGGGTGTCTGAGTCCCATCAGGGACCACTTCAGTCCATAACGGACACACACTATCCGCACCATGCTCCACAACAGTCCTTGGCTGACATCGCTAGGGCCATCTCTTGGATACAAGAACTCGCCAGTCAGACAGGCACCAGCGAGCACAGCACAGACTTGGCACAGATGTGCAGTACAATTGAGACCATGGAGCAGATGCAGGCTGGAAGTTTGGCTGCCACGGCTGAACACCAGTGAGATGTATCTGGGATCTTCCATGCCTTGCAGTACATCATCCTGCCATTGCTGCCCCTGAGCCGGGCCCAGGTGACTGCAGCGGGAACTGTGACACACACCTCTCAGACCCCTGATCTGTCAGTGGCACACAGTGATGCAGCTCTATCACCATCACACCCTGATGTGTCGGTGGCACCCAGTGATGCAGCCATTACCCCACCACATACACCGGACACACAGTACACTGGGGAAGTATCAGAGGACTAAGATGTGGATGGTAATTAGTATGTGAGGAAGGAGGTAATAGCCTCCATGACCTGTCCCTGCCTGGTTCTGCCCTATGCATCATGCCCTGGGACAACACCTTCCACTGACCCCCGGGAACACTCAGCGACATACACCTGGACCATGACATGGACTGGCATATCTTCACTGCTGGAAAATAACACAGCACTCCTGTAGTGGACTGCACTCTCCCTCTCCCAAATCACTTACCAATACCCAGCGGACTCTGGTTGGCCCACTACTGGGCTCCCATGTAGTGTGGGCTTGGCATGGCCATGTACAGCTCCAGCTCCGGAATGAACCAGAATGTGAATAAAACATTTGAAAACATGCAGATTTGTCATGACTATGATCACTCAAATGTGAAAGTATGGATGTATGTATGGACAATGATTGCACAAGAAGGTACACCCATGTAAATGACATCAATGCACATGTTGAACCCTGAGCCACATGGCCGGTTGGATGTCTGTGAAGGTGAGTACTAGCTGTGGGCTCGTTGCACATTAACGAAAATCTCGCTACCCCAACGTAGGCACACGTCCATGTATTGAATAGGGCTGTGTGTAGGAATGACCAAATTGGTAGCAGGCCAGAACTGGTGTCCTACATCACAAGTGTCACCAGAACATAATATTGCATACCTACTCACACACATCTGTGTGGACACAATCTGTTTTGATTCATAGCATTGCTCCACATGGTCAGAGGTTGGACACCATACTCACATTGCTGAAGACACTTAAGTGCACAGGCCTGCCAACAACAATCCCAAACACAGTGTTTGGCTCACAGAGGTGGAGCAGGCAAAATGGACCCACTCCCATTGTACAGGCATCACTCAGTCTCTCCCTGTGTAGGGACGATGCTCATTGTGGCACATGATTCGTACATCTAATCAACACTTATCACATTTGGACAGAAGTGAAGTTGCGGAGACTTTATTGGCATGTGCCTGTCAGTACGGACAAGGAAAGGGCCACAACATGCAGGGACATGCTTGAGACACTTCCACGAAGCATGGGAACATGTCGAGGTGCAAGACATGGCGGTGCAAAAATGTTCTCAAATCTTTACGGATGGCAATGGTCTCAGCCCACCTTGCCTTGCTGAAAGAGTCACATGATGTTTGGTGTCTGCCCATTGCCCCGTGTCAGGGGACACGACTCACAGCCCATGGGGTCTGCATAGTACTGTGCCACCGGACTGCGCCGACTGTCTTCTCTGCTGACAGTGATCAGGTGGGAGGGTCCGACAACTCACACATTTTGCTACATTGCCATGTGTGAACTCTCCCCCAGTAGTTTGTCCGATTTGTGAACGTTGCCAAAAGACGCTGTGCTGCTCCGACAATGGAAGTGCCTCACCTTGCACAGGTGTGTGTACACATGCGTAGTTCCTTGTACATGCATTCTGAGTCCAGACAAAGGTAGACATGTCCATTGTTGTGGTGGGATATGTGAGCATTCAGCACGATGCAACAAGGTGTTGGGACCTGTGCTGTGGGTGACAATCAGATGTGGCTGCAGGAATGTAGTTACTCATCCATGAATGCCAGCGCAGCTTCATGGGCAATGCGTTCCAATAGTACGTCGTTTTCGGGTTAAAGGAACACCAGGGTGACCCAATCCATTAACTGGTCCGGGCAGATGTGCTCAGTCCACACCGTTTCCCCAATCCGCAGCAAACCCAATAGGGTAGCGCCTCGATGTGGTCACTGCACACGAGGAGTTGGTCAATCTCCCATGCACAACTGCCAGCACATACGCCAAAGATCAGTGCATCCCATGCACGGGTATCCCGGTGACACTACTGTTCGTGGGCCAACAGGGGCGCACTGTCAGGTCATAATCCAATTCAACCACCGTTGCGTTGGATAGGCAGACCTCCATGGGGCACTCGAATGTGCATGATCGACAGTGGAACCAGGGCTGGATGCAGGTGATGTAGGCAAGACAGAAACTCAGACGGGAACTGATTCGCAACACTGCCATTGGCACAGATCCCAACAGATGCAGCATTCATGCACGGTACAGTTCCACGGAACTGGGGTTGTGCATGTGCCCGGGAATGCCTGCCATTGTGTTTGTTGGTCTCATAGCACCGGCACTCCTCAGACCGGTGGCAGTTCTGTGGATGATATGCCACAGCTCTGGGGAATGAGTCGTATGTGTGTGCAACGGTTGGATATATGGGTAGTTTTTGACCAATGTGTCAAGGGCATCCCTTGCAGGAGTAGTTCTTGCAGGGGTGTGGACACGTTGGTCTTTCATTAGCGCAGTTCGTATTGTGGGAGTCGTCGGAGGCTGCTTTGGTATCTCATGCTGAGTGTGCCAGCCACATTCAGGACCGAGGTCGGAGGGTCGGTTAGCCTTCCACCTTGTGTGTATGGACAATGGAGCTTTCATTCCTAATTTTAGTCTGACTACTGCTTGCATTTTGGAGATATCATATGGCCTTCGTGCTGACTTTGATGCCAGGCCTGTGATTTGGGGTGCACGAATTTCGAGACACACGCAGCTGTTTGCATGTTTGCATGGGCCAAGGTCATGATTGGCATTGCGCTCCTTGTTCAGTCTCTCTCTCTCTCTCTCTCTCTCTCTCTCTCTCTCTCTCTCTCTCTCCCTGTCCTTTGCTGAGTGCATGACACACCTTCTTATCTTGGATATTGTCTTGCAGGCTGTGACTCACTGATTGTCCAGGGATGCCCCGCCATGACTCTTCACAGTAGTTGTTTGGAGACAAATTAGTCTGTGGCATTTTGTTTGGTCTTTCAATGGTGCATGAATGATTTCTGTACTCACATGTGTGTTGATTGCTGCAATTGTGCAACATCAGGCAGGTGCTTTTTTCCATGTTTTTGGGCCGTTGATGTGCCGTGTCTTGGTCCGGTGGTGGCGGTGAGGTGTGCCCGGGTTGGGTGTCCGCAGGGGGTGTGGTCCTGGCAGTGGTGGCAGTGGGTGTTGTTGCCCTCTTGGGTGTCTGGCCCACATGATCAGTGGCTCCATGGCACCCGTTGTTCTTCATGTGTGGCTGTGCGCTGGGCTCACTTTTTGTGGTGCAGGCTGTGGTCCGGCTTTGCACCAGGTCAGAGCAGGTGTTCGTTTCCTGCTGCTAACGCACCTTAGCGCATGTTTTGCGTTGTTATTACTGATCTGGCTGTTCATTGAGAATGTTGGGGAGTGGTGTTGTTGCGGCCTTTGGCACGCGAACGCCTACTCTGCATCTCATTAGTGATAGTTGCGGGGGCTATGTTTTTGCGGCTGCTATCGCAGGTTAACTGGTGCTATGGGCTGTTAGCACCAGCTTTTGAATGGGGTGATAAATATATTGCAACTTTGGCTGCAATGAAGTGCCGTTAACTCGGAGATGGGTCCTTGAGAATATGCCCCCTAGTCTTGCCACCACTACGTATACTAGTAGAATATTGCATGCAAGGTACATACATGATATGTGCTGGTTCATGATATAACCTCATATTACGATTTCTAACAATAGCAAGGAGTATTCCGTAGATATGCCATTCATGTCATGCTGTGGCCAGAAGAGTGTTTAGCTTTCCTTGACATGTTGCATATCTTTTTTGGACAGCTTGCCTGTCTCGCTCAGCACCATGCGCTTTGCCTTGGGTGTGTGTTTGTGGCCTTACCACTAAATTTGCTATGATGCATTATGTTACATGATTGTGTTGTGCACGTGCTAGGTACGCTGTGTCTCTTGAATGTGGAGGAGGGCGAATAATTGAAACTGTGATGAAATAATACCTAACGGGAACAGGGATTGTACTGCGGGGCTGGCGCCCAGGATCGCCGGGTGACAATCTCGTTGGTGTGAGGTACTGGGTTTTTAAGAACCGGCACAGAACCGGTAACCCAGCGGTGCCAGGGAATCAACACCCAGAGACCTCGGGTTCTTCCTGATCCAGACCACAGAAACTCAGAGTCTTCTAGGTGAAGTCAAAGATTAGTTTATTTGCTGCAACCAAGGTAACAAGTGTCCTAGAAGTTCAATAAGGGTATGTTCTCAGGAGACTGCACACTTTTACAAAGTCCCCACCATAAAGTAAGTGAAGCAAAAGAGTGGAGATAGATGTGAGCGAGATATGGCAGGTGTGCGCGCTGAAATGGTTTTATGGTTTGTTGAGCCTAGATGCTATCTTGCTCGGCCACTGGGAGGGGAACTGACCTAACGAGTTCGGCCTGGGGCAATGGTTCCAACTTGTACAGGTCATGGAAAAGTCGATTAAGGAGTATGTGTCCTTGTGGAGTTGAATTCAACTGGATTAAGGCCTATGTAAAGGGCAACACATAAATGGAAGCCAAGGGTTCAGAATGTAAGTGACGATTTCGAGGTGAAATCGTCACTCGAATAGGCTGAAAATACATGTACATGATGTACTCGTCATTCTCGGTCTTTTGATACCAAATTCGTCATGTTTCGACGAAGTTTTAATTCTCGAGTCCAGAACTATTATATGAATCCAGATTTTCAGAACCACAAACCCTCCTTTTGCCCTTACATAGGCAATTAATCTATCCTCATGTTAGTCTGAGTCCAGATCTATATTCCTAAAGTCATTGAGATGTTGCTGTAACATCATTCTAGTACTTAGTTCATCTCTTGACACAGGCTTCCTTACACATGATGTAACACAGAGGCCACATATTGCAGGAGCACACTGTATGCACAGACAGAACATGAAAAGAATGGCTAAGACCATCCCTATGACCATTAGAATTTTCCATCCCCAGGCAGATATCAGTTCCCAGAACCATCCCATTAACGACCAATCTCCTTTATCCACATGAATAGATTCGGAAATCTTATGCAGTTTGGAGATGGCCCTGTACACTGTTGGAGCATTATCTGGGATGAAAATGCAACAACTAGACTGAATCAATTTGCATACTCCACCTCAGTCTGCAAGTATAACATCCAAGGCGACCCGGTTCTGAAGGGTCATAAGTCGATCCGACTGGAGCTCAGCAGTCAAGTTACTAAGGGCACCAGCAGTTTCGGTCACGGTGGACTCAACTACCCTTGTTAATTGCCTTATGTTTCTACTGTTAGCCATGGATCCCCAGAACGGCAGAAAACCCTTTGCAAAGTCTCCAAATTCTTGACCTGCAGTGTCTTCTTTACTCAAAACACCTCTAACTACCCTTGTCCGGTGGTAATCTGCCGCTGCTGTGTAGGTGGGAGGCAACAGGAATGAGACAAAACATGAGCCCGAGAAGTCAGGGGGCAACCATGTATAGGCTCTATCATGGCAGATGAAATAAGTACCCTTAGCGGCTAAAAACGCTGGGGAAGTCTGAGATCCAAAAACATACGTTTCTGTACAGATACTCTTCCCTAGCTGAGCTCTGGGATTCTTGCCAATAGCTTGCAGACACAGGTGACCTTGATGGGGTACGATCCAGATAGGGGACGATCTTTTGGCTTGTTGTTTCTCACTTAGAGTAGTGCCATATCCGGTCACGTTCCAACCTACATATGCAAGTATCTCATCATCCGGAGTATCTTCATAGGAAGTTACTTCCTTGATCATGTCAACTATACCTTTGACTAAGGCGCTAGTCTTGAAGTTGTCTTTTACAGAACGTAGGGGTTGGACTTCTCGTGCATATATGAACATTGTCCTATATGCCCATACTGAACCATTGTGACTAAATGGCAGGACCAAATAGGGGATACCTTTATCCGTTGTGTGAGGCATGAGACCGCACACCCAACAGTTAGTTGTGTTCATTACAAGTTGGTGATGGTGTAATAACTGAACAAAGGAGTTATTAACGAACTCTAATCTCCTATTTGATTCGTGGTCAGGCAGAGGGTGGAAAGAATGAGAGGAAATAGTAGGAGGAGGTATGGGTGATGCAGTGGGCGCAAAGGTTACATTGAAAGAGAATAAAACATAACTTATCAAAAAGATCATTACGCTGGATAGCATAAAAATACACAATATTATAAAACTTTTCTTTGTCATCGTGTTACACAGTCTCTGCTTAAAGTTCATTTGTTTGGCAGGTCTCTCCACATCAGGAAACTCCATCCTCTCTAAAGTGCTGCCCGCGGTGGGAGGTTGCCTCTGCTAAAGGATGCTTCCGTCAGTCTAGGGCAACTCCCTTGGACCAACCAGAACCACCGACCTAACGTCGTCAGCTGCACCCAAAAGACTTTAATCAACCGCGGCCCTAGCAGCGGAACCCGGATGGCGGTTCGAAAAACAAAAATAAGCAAGTTTCCTAAATGGGAGAGCTGCACTTTCAAAAAGGGTATTTGGGAGGAAAAAAAGGATATTTTATTTGTCCATAGGTCTTGGTCTCAAATCATAAAAAGGAATCACTTGTGTAAGTTCGTTTTTCTCGGTTGCAAATTGTAGCGTCTTTTTCCTGGTACTGTCTGGTCCTGGAACAGCAGTTCAGGCTCCAAAAAGTTCAATTGTTCTGATGGTGGCACAGTTTCTTGAAAAATGTTCTCGCTTTCACATTCAGGGTTAGTTTCTTTTACACGGTCATTGCTGAAAGGTATGATACGTGGCACAGTTGTAAGCTCTGAGTCAGTAACACCCTTCTGGACCCACTGGTCATGTGGTGGAGGTGAAGGGATTCTCTTGCAGTGGACCCCGTGGATCCAGTTGGCCTTCCCCTCCACTCGAACAGCTGACCTCGTGGAAAGAAGGACGAGATGCGGCCCGGGCCACCTGGGCTGGTCGTTCTTTGTCCTCAAAGTTTTTCACGAGAATCCAGGATCCATGGACAATGGAGTGACCTGGAGTCTCAGAGACCGGAGGCAGGGTGTTGTGGACCTGTTGATACAAAACACGCAATTTAGCCGTCAATTCATACAAGTAATCAAGCAAAATAGGGTGTTCTAGCTCGCTGAACTTTGTGGGTCTAGGCACTCCCCATATGTTGGCTGGCCGGCCAAAGACAATTTCGTAAGGGCTGAGTTTCACTCGCGAATGCACAGTCATTCTGGTGGATAGGAGTGCTAAGGGTAGAGCGTCAGGCCATTTAAGACCTGTGCTCGCTTGGATTTTGGCCAATTTAAGTTTTAAAGTGCCATTGTAACATTCTACTAATCCAGCTGATTGGGGGTGATTTGCAGCGTGGAACTTCTGCCTAATGCCTAGCCCTTCACACACTCTTTTCATCACACGACCCACAAATTCACTTCCGTTGTCAGACCAGACCATTCTAGGCATTCCGAACCTGGGGAAGTACTCTTTTACAAGGGCTTTTGCTGTGGACAAGGCAGTATTGTCTTTTAGGGGATAGGCTTCTACCCATCTTGAGAAGGCACAAACAACAACGAGCACGTATTTTAAGTTGTTGCACCTCTCCATGTGTATGAAATCTAGCTGCAAAACCTCGAACGGATACGTAGGAGGTGCAAAATGACCAGCTGGAGTTGGGGTTCCCCTACCAGGATTGTGCTTCAGACATACCATGCAATTCTTGACAACATTCTCTGCACACTTGGGAATCCCTGCATTCTTCCATACTGGGGCCAACAACTCGCAAATCCCTTTCACGCTGATATGAGCCATTCCATGAGCCATTGTAACCACTGCAAGCACATATGCATCGGGTAACAACCATCTCTGATGCTCTGTCAATTCAACCCAACAACCATTTGCATCCATTCTACCTGTACTCTCTCTCCACGTGCTCAACTCTTTCTCTGTGGCCTCAGCTTGGATGGACTTCACACTCTCTATCGTGTCCTCACATATTCCAACATCGCCATTCCATCTTTCAGGGCCTGCAACATACATTCGGCTCATCACATTCTTTGCCGTTTCTTTAGCGATCTCATCAGCAAATGCGTTCCCACGCCCAACATCATCAGTCACATTCTTGTGAGCACTACATTTCACAATCGCCATTTGCAGAGGTAAGGTCAGTGATTCAAGAAGCTCATTCACCAACTGACCATGCTGAATCTTAGCTCCATGCCAAGTCAGGAATCCACGTTCTCTCCACAATCGTCCAAAAATGTGAGCCACTCCAAACGCATACCGACTATCAGTGTAGACAGTCACTCTCATTCCTTTAGACAATACACATGCTCTCGTTAGTGCAACTAATTCTGCGGCTTGAGCTGAACCATATGGTATTCGTGCAGTTTCAACGACTGTGTGCAAAGTTGTGACAGCATATGCTGCAGTCACGTTACCATTTGGGAGCTTAAAGCATGAACCATCCACCCATAATGTACCATCACATTCAGCAAGAGGAGTGTCGAATAAATCCACTCTCCCTTTTGTCTCTTCCTCTGTTGTGAGGAAACAATCGTGCTGTACTAAAGCATCTGATTCCTCTGCAATTGGTAACAACGTGGCTAGATTCAAGGTACTGCACCTTTTTATATGCACATGGCTCGCTAGCAGTGTCAATTCGTAACTGGACAGTCGAGCACTAGTTAAGTGCTGTGTCTTGGTCCTATTTAACAATGTGTCTACTGCATGTGGGACCATCACGATTAGTGTATTATTCATTACTAGACCAGCAGACTGTCGAATAGAAACAGCTGCTGCTGCTGTGGTGGCCCTTAAACAACTCGGCAATGCTTGTGCTACCGGATCCAAAGTTGACGAAAAATAGGCGCATGGCCGCTGTCTACCTCCAAATAACTGAGTCAACACAGACAATGCACAGCCTTCCTTCTCGTGGACATACAATGTGAAAGGCTTACTGTAGTTGGGGGTACCTAACACAGGAGCCGAACATAATGCTGTGCGTAATTCGAGAAAACTTTTCTGACACTCTTCAGACCAAGGAATGGGATTGGGTGTATTTTTACACGTTAATGCCACCAAGGGTTTGGCCAATAACGAAAAACTTGGAATCCACTGTCTACAGTACGATGTAATGCCCAAGAAAGCACGCACTTCTCTCTGTGTTCTTGGCACATTCAATTTCGCTATTGCCTGAATTCTTTCTGGGGTCAGTTTCCTTCCCTCCTTCGATAAGAGGTGACCTAAGTAGGTCACTTCTTGTCGGCAATATTGAAGCTTGGAAAGTGACACCTTGTGATGCAGATCACACAAATTATGCAATAATATCAACGTGGCCTTTTTACAAATTTTCTCAGTGTCTGCAGCAATGAGCAGATCATCCACATACTGTACAAGAATAGCACCTTTTGGTAAAACAATCGTGTCAAGCTGTGCTTTCAAAGCTTGACTGTATATTGAGGGGCTTTCACAGTAGCCTTGAGGAGCGCGTTTAAAGCGGAAGCTTCGACCTCCTAAACTGAAGGAAAAAATATCCCTGCTCTCCTCAGCAATTGGGATGCTGAAGAAAGCATTCTTTAGGTCAATCACTGAAAACCACGAAGCAGAAGCTGGAATCATAGTCAATAATGTGGTAATGTCGGGGACAACTGGGAATTGTGGCACAACTATCTTATTTACTTCTCGAAGATCAATCACGAATCTGTACACAGGTGGATGAGAAGGGTCAGTTCGTTTCAAAACAGGCAGAACAGGGCTATTGCAAACGTTGCCTCGTGTTTCCTCAATAACATCCTTTTCAATCAATTCGTAAACGATCGCTAGCAGAGCCTTTTCACCCTCATTAGATATTTTGTATTGGGGAATTCGTGGCATTTTGACATTGGACTTCAATGTTACAACATATGGTGGAATTTCCAAAAGACCTACATCATTAGGACCAGTGGCCCAAAGAATATCTGGGAGAAGTGACAATTCTGCTGGAAGTGCATCTCTCGACAAATACATGGGAGAAACCACTTTCTTACCTAAAGTAAGTTGTACTCCTGAAGGAGAACAGTACAAAGTCGCATACAATCTTTTTAGCAAATCTAATCCTAGCAAATTTTCACCACAACCTGTCGTCAGAATAAGGGGTGCTTCGAATTCACAAGGACCAACAGAAAGAGATAAAGGGTCAGAAATCGGATTTCTAACTGGGGCGCCGGAAAAACCTACAGAAACGTTCATTTCGCCAGACAAAGGTGTGCCAGGGAGTTTGGAGTGCATAATAGAACTCTTTGTAGCACCAGTATCCAACAGAAAAGGCTCTGACACACCTGATGTAATCACCTCAACGTAAGGTCCACTCTGATCCACTGGAACTGAAACAACTCCCTCTCTTTGTCTATGGATGTCCTAGCAATCATTACCTTCCCAATGCTCATCTTCTGTGTAATAATCATCAACGTAGTATTGAGCTGTCCTGTCAGATACGTTATTTTGCTGATCAAACCTGTTCATAGAGTTTTGTGGTGGAAGGGGACGTGTGTCCTGAGGGGCGTTTCCACGCCCTCTACCTCTAGGTGCTTGCTGACTGCCACGACCTCTAACACCAGAAACTCCATTTGCACGTTGTAATAGAACAGGACAATTATACTTGTAATGACCCTCTTGTTTGCAATATAAACACTGGTTGGGGCCTACAGGTACACGGGGTTGAGTATACTCGAATCTTTGCGAGTTACTCTGATACTGTTGAGGCTGTTGAAAAGTATTTTGGTAGTGATTTTGACCATTATTATTTTGATTACCACCACCACGTGGCGGATAGGCTTGCTGTAGCAAAACCTTCGTTTTTAGTTCTCTAGTTTTCTTTTCCACTTTATCTTTCTCATCTTTGTCCCTATTCTCGTAATATTGTGTGGTAGCCAATATCTGGGCTGAAGATGAGACTGCCCAAGAACTTTCTGAATCTTTTAATTTTTTACACAATTCTGGAAGCAGATTGTGCACGAATTTATCGACAAACAATCTCTGACCACCTTCTGTGGTCATATCTTGACCGCTGTGGTCAACAAATGTTTCTTCAAATCTGGTGAAGAAATCTGGACTGTCTCTTCTTTCTTCTGTTTGCATGCAGACAACTTATCCCAATTTACGCGTATTGCAGGCATTATCGTTTTCATGTAATCTACTATTTTACCAGGGAGTTCTGCTATCAAAGGCTCAGGCTTGGCACCACCAACTTGTCGGGCATCTGCAGCAGTAATATTAGCCCATGTGTCACCTAATTCCTGGTCATGATCTATATGACGAATTTTACCCCATAAAGGCTGTGGAACAACATTCCCAAATAACATATCGATATCGGCTAAATTCATTATACATGACCCAGCAGTTTGTGACAACTCTTTATAGTACCCTGCAGGATTTTTACGCGGATCTGGTAATGTTTGTTTGAGTGCTAAAACTTCAGCTCGCTTCCATGGGACATGTACCCATACACGCTGAAAGTGTGGCAGAATAGGTGGGACAGCAGTCGTGTCGCCCTCTCTCCATTGTGGGGGAACTTCCCTCATAGGGTATTGTCGCGCCTTTTTCCTACTGGATGTATTAGAGTCAGATGGTGACCCAGAACTGCTTCCCTTACTCCGATATGATAACAACATTTCAACTGCTTTCTCCACATCTGGACCTACAATCATACCCTCTCCGAACCTAAATCGTACACGACACATCTCTCGTGGGATGCATTCCTGATCATTGTCTTCTAAATCCTCGCAAAGGAAAACACACATCTGTTCGAAAACATATCTCTGTGTCGCTGCTTCCCATTGATGGAAGACTTCCATGACAGACTGCACATCATATTTTACGGTGTCCATGACCCATTTCCGTGCTAAACTATTCAGTGAATCTCTCTCTTGATAATCGGGTAGTTGACTTCGCAACTGTCTTCTTCCCATGTTAGGGGTCGTAGTAGGCGACCCAAAAAGAGGTAAAAGAAGGTTAGTAACAGTGCTGGCCATTTTCTGCCGAATGGAAGGTGAAACTGAAGGACAAACAGATGGAAAAACGGGGTGAGATAAGGCAGGGGTAGAGATAGCAGAAGAGGTATCAGGGGAAATAGAGGGGGCACTAGGCAAAATCGTAGAGGGAGCATTAGGAGACGTAAAAAGTACAGTAGGCAAAATTGTAGAAAACACAGGTGAAACAAAAGTGGTCGATGGGCCTGGAGAAGGCTGCACCGAAGAAGTAGGAGCCAGCTGAAGAACAGCTGGTGGGTGCTGTGGAGGAGCAGGAGGCGTAGTTTGCGCAACTAAAGGTTGCGGGGGTGCCGTGGCATTTTGCGCATAGGGGGGTGGTGAATTTAGTAAATGCGACATTAATGGGTCTTTTTCATGCTCTTTTGCTGCCACTTTCTGAAGAGACGGCAAAACTGGATAACACTTATCTATTGCCATTTTACGTTGCCTGTGCAACTGCTCATTCATCTGCTCTTCTTCATTATCTTTAAACTGCACAGCAGCTTGCATTACTGAAAGTCCCCCTTCTCTCTTATTTTTCTTAGCTAATTTAATTTCTTTTTGTTTGGCTTCTTTACGCCATAAGCGGAAAGAGTCAAACATCGCCGTCCGGGCTTTCTTTTTAAAGAGTTTTACTTCAAGGTTGTCTAAGATTTCGGAATCAAAGCTACCATATTGGGGCCATTTTAGAACACCATCTTTCCTGGTGTATTTAATCCATACTTCGTTGTAGGTGATGGGGCCTACCCCATGTTTTACATATAGCTCGTAAGTCAGAGTTCCAACTGGAGGAACCGGTTATGAGTCCTCCAATCGGGAGTCCCTATTATTACTACCAAGACAAAACAAATTCCCAAGTCTAAGACTAGGCATCTTCGCTCTCTAGTCTAGTTCCAAACTTCAAAGGATTATCGATTACGATATTTCTCGTGAATACACGAGTCCTTCGGTTTTGGTGCTTGCAAGTACCAATACAAAACTTTGTATCCCAAAGATACCCAAAACTAAGTCCAACTAAGGACTGGGAGACGCTCCACTTATACTTAACTGAAATATTGATGACGTCACCAGAAGACTCGTCTTAGTGTTTCGCTCTACCAAACTTCAAGGGTCCAAATCAGGGCGATAGCCAGGGCAGCAGTCCTTGTAGCCGTCGGGAAGCGGGGAACCTCGCAGCAAAGACCTTCGGACCACGTCGACATGCAGGGGTTGATCTACAGGCTGACTGGTACCACTGGAATTGCCCCAAACGTTGGGCGCCAAATGAGGTACTGGGTTTTTAAGAACCGGCACAGAACCGGTAACCCAGCGGTGCCAGGGAATCAACACCCAGAGACCTCGGGTTCTTCCTGATCCAGACCACAGAAACTCAGAGTCTTCTAGGTGAAGTCAAAGATTAGTTTATTGGCTGCAACCAAGGTAACAAGTGTCCTAGATGTACAATACGGGTATGTTCTCAGGAGACTGCACACTTTTACAAAGTCAGGCTTCTCTTCTTATACACAATTTTAGGCTTCAGGCAAAACATTCTTGGTTGTAAAGTAAATCGTTAACATATTTTTAGTACAAAGAGAAAGCAGAGTCATGATGACATGTCCATATTTCACTTCGTGCTGCCTACAACAAATCATTTGGCAAGGCCCAACATTTCATCAGATATCACTGGACCCCTAATAAAAACGGGCACCTCCCCACCATAAAGTAAGTGAAGCAAAAGAGTGGAGATAGATGTGAGCGAGATATGGCAGGTGTGCGCGCTGAAATGGTTTTATGGTTTGTTGAGCCTAGATGCTATCTTGCTCGGCCACTGGGAGGGGAACTGACCTAACGAGTTCGGCCTGGGGCAATGGTTCCAACTTGTACAGGTCATGGAAAAGTCGATTAAGGAGTATGTGTCCTTGTGGAGTTGAATTCAACTGGATTAAGGCCTATGTAAAGGGCAACACATAAATGGAAGCCAAGGGTTCAGAATGTAAGTGACGATTTCGAGGTGAAATCGTCACTCGAATAGGCTGAAAATACATGTACATGATGTACTCGTCATTCTCGGTCTTTTGATACCAAATTCGTCATGTTTCGACGAAGTTTTAATTCTCGAGTCCAGAACTATTATATGAATCCAGATTTTCAGAACCACAGGTGGTGGTGCCTACTGTTGTTTTACGGACAGTAGTCACTGCATGGGTTCAGGTGATACACAGAATAAACGGTTGGGACGTGCTAGATAAATATTTTTTGAACAGTTGTTATTCTAGTGTAAAATAAGTGCACTAAAATCACCAGTAGACAGTAGCATATATAAAAGAGTAGTAGCACTAAACAAGTACACAGATGGTAGGTTTCTACCATTTTGCTAAAACCAAAAATATAGATGAGCATATAAAATACATGGCAATAAAATGTGTACTCCTACGATGCACCCTAACTAGATGTACCTAAGTGTACCTAGCATGTGAATAGGAGTAAAGCCAAGAATCCCTCTAGGATAAAGCCAACCCATTACCTGATGTGAGACTGCGGACCCTGTTCTGGTCTCGAGTTGCACACCCCGCGAGGGATGTTCAGACAACTGCGAGCTGGAGTGTCTGCATGCAGGAACCTCAGCGTCTCACGTCAGTGTGTCGGCATGGAAGGTGCGATCTCCTCTGCCTAATTTAGCAAGATGTGATGGTTATATACCCTAAGGTATCCCCAGGGGGTTCTACCTTGCTGCGCCAGTGTCGGACTTAGGATGACGTCAGGAGGGAACTTTATACATAGGTATTATGCAGTAGATGATGGTTCTACTGTGATTCCAAAAAACTAAGAATCCTCAAACATAATTTATGAGACCAGTGTTCAGGGAAAAACCCTACGTACTGTGTATAGTATTGTAACTAGGTAAAAGGCAATTCCCTCAAATCTGTTATGTATGTAATATAGGAGAGAATGTAGGTGATGGGTTATAATGTTACCTCCACCTATATGGAGGTCCCTATATGGAATATAACACCCACTCCTCATCCGACTGGATGACAATACTAAATTCTAGTGTACTACCAAGGTGTCTAGAGGTTTGTAAGCAAAAAATAAAAGCATTAAAAAAACCTTTAAAAAGTTTTTGTAAAAAGAAATCACTCAAGTTTGTTTATATAGTCCGAAGAACTACAAGCATCTGAAAGCCATGCAGGTCAGAAAGGTTTGCATTTGGAATTTTGTTTAAAGGAAAAAGGCCAAATCTTCCCAGCATGCGACATGTCAAATGTTTATGTGTCCTTGCTGGTAGACGCAACGCTGCTGACGATCCCTGTAACACCTCGCAAAGAATGTCAATTGAACACAGATGATCTTCCATACTACCTGCAGCATACGCCGGGGAAGCCTGTGCCATATTCGAGGCCTGAGTGTTGGCAGGGGAGCCGGTATCCATACCAACAGGAGCAGAAACTATCTGCAGTGGCTCTAAGAATGCTGCCAATAACATGGGAATGCGCTGAGGATACTGCAGAATGTGGGCCGTTATCAGGTCCAGTAAAGCATCAACGTCTGGTGGCACAACCGATGGAAGTGTCAGACAGAGGTACAAAATGCATTCTTCTCCACAGAACAGACATTGGAGAACAGGTAAGAGACAGTTCATCCAGACTGGTCTAAATGACAGGAACCAAGAGGTGCTCAGTTCCCGGAGATGAGGTGTGCCCAGATGTTGTACCATGCGATCGAACTATTTGCGCTCCAGGAGAGATGTTGCTACTTCCTTGGTGGCAGGGACATCCATTGCGCAGCAGAAAGGTAACAATCAAGATTCCTGCTATTAGAAACAGGATCAGTGGAAGCCCTCCCAAAATTCTTCCAAAGACGAGGTGTAAAAAGTTTGGTATAACTCAGAGGACCGTCTGAATGGTGCTTAACAGTCCGGAGCCTATGGTCTTAAATAGGTGTACAATACCCTTCGTATCGGACATGTTAAAGATACGACTTACCATCTCTGTGAAATGGAAAGGGCAGTTTGTACGTATAAGTGTCTGTATCTCAGCAGAGGACATTGCGATCTGGAGATGAAAAGTTTCCCGGGCGGAGGTTAAGGGTAATGTTTTTTGTAAAAGCATGACTTCCATTCTGCTCAGAGTATCAAACCGTATAAAGAAAACATTTAGCGAAGGCCATAACGGTGCCTCCCTGGCTGTATGGGTTGGTGGCAACAATACTTGCATACAGTAAGTAACCCTGGAGTTCACAGCGACTAGTAATGCGATGCCCGTAAGCATCCCACAACAACCTTGATCATTCAGCAGCAAGTAACTCCAATTTGAGAGATACCTGAATACCGGTTTAATCACAGCTGCTGAGGTACCCCTCAAATGACAGGACAACTTTGCCACAGACCCATTACAAGCCCTGTGTAGCATAATATCCTGGCATATGATAGATCCACTTAAAGTGTTCTCGAAATTAGTTCCACTTAGAAACACTTCCAGATCCCCACTCCTGCATCGAAATCTGTCTGTTAAATCCTAGAATTCCCTGATGAATTCCTTACCCATCTTTTCATATCTGCCTGCCTGTTGTTGTTCTAGGCAATATTGAAACTGGAAAGTTGCGACCAGTAATGTTATATGGCTGTGGACAAACCATTCTGTGGATGTTGACTCAGCCACAGTAAAGGGTAACCTATCCAGTTTCTCAATACGCAGCATTGTATATTTTGTTCCCCTTTGTGATGTATTCATCTTTTTTCTGTTAAATTGTATGCCGAAAATAATGATGTAATATTGATATAATACCTAGGCACATAACTGGCACGCAATGACTATATCGTCCAGCTTAACAAAATAATAGAACATAACTGCAATTGTCCGTGTTGTAATATGGACAAATCCTATTCTATTACATCGATAGCAGAAAATGCTGCCCAGTGAATATATCCTGGATGTTAATGTAGTCATACCATTGTCAACTACGGCTAACGCCTTTTCTAGGTTAACTCTATCTATGTCTCTTAATCTCTTTGCAGCTTCTTGTTGGGAGATTTTCCAGATTTCGTTATAGACAGCATACAAAAAGCTCTTTTGATGTGGGTTTCTGGGACCTAATAAAAAATCCCATAGGTCCACATCTTCTGAGAGTAAGAACGAGTGTTGTTTCATCTGGAGTAAGGTTGACGTCTTTAGCCAATCAAGGTATAACTTCCCAAAACTGTATGATGTCACTACTCCCGGATGTTCTCGTTGTACATATCGTCGGTCTGGCCTATGGATACTAAACCCTTTGGTGGTATCTCTGAATCTCTCCTGACATCTATTTGGGTCTCTGGGCCAAACCAACCATCTATTCCAATTGGGGTCTGATCTATTATTTTACAATATGCCATCCAGCCAAGCACCTCTTTTTGATGTAAAATTCCCCTTGGTGTTTAAAGGTGCCGGAATTTGGGGCATGTTCATGTCCTTATTCCTGGCTAATCCAAAACAGGAAGTCTGTTGCACAGTGTCATAAAGAAAAAAACATCTCCTGTGGGATGAGGCATGCTCTGAACAGTGCTTCTGTCCCTTGGACTTGCCGTCCCTAGAACCCCAAATTGTCTAGAGTGTCCATCCATAAGTCCAAACCCTGTTCAGACAGCTGGGTGATAAAGGAAGCCTAGAACATCTGTGTGGTGTTTCTTAACATATTTTTCAGTGCAGATATAGGTGAAACCGTATAATAATAAGAGGCCGGGTCAGAATGTTAAACCCTGAAAAATATGGAAACTTCTGTGCAAATGTTTTTGAACTACTTTTTGGTGGTGTAGGGCCATGTTCCCACGGATGGTATTTGAATACATTTCTAGGTTTACTAGATTTATTTAGGAAATGATGACCATAATTTTGATAACAATACATTCTATCAAAATCTGATGTGTCTTCTAACATTTCAGTGCTAGAAAATGTGGCAGATTGTTCTAAATCAGACAATAAGTTATTAACCGTTTAAAAATCCCAAATATCAGAAAATGTACTGGTGGTAATGACATTGGTCAAAGAAATTTTACACAAATGTGAAATGTTTACAAGCTCGGTCGGTGCGGATATATCATAATTTACTTTGTTCCACACTATACCATTCGGTATAGGAACTTCTGAAATGTTCTCAAAGGCCAAGTCTCTTTGTTCACAGTGAGATGAAACATGAGGTTTTATAATTAAGTTCACTTTTGACGTTGCAGAGCTCTGTTGAAGATAAGCTCCATTGATGAGCAAGTGGAACCTTATTATTAATTCTAACCAGAAAAGAAAATAGGAAATACAGGTGATTATCCAAAGTTCTAACCAAGGTGATACTAAATAAGTTTCCCTAAGAAAGTAAAAAAAGTATTTGATATGTTGTTTGCAAGAAAGTTGGGCTGGCGTCATTTCAGGTTCACTTGGATCCAATAAAAAGGTATTGAAGTCGATGAAATAGCCAGATGCAGTTTGAACTATATTTGGTAGCTCAGCAGGTTTTTGGAACTTGTTGATTGCTCATGTTGAGGAATGTTGACGTAGACATCCTTATTAGGTTGAATTGAAATGTGTCTTTCACTTTCATTTTGAGAGTTTTTGTCAAAGGGAACAAGTTGAATTGCATTGTTATTGATACCTTTGCTATGTAAATGCGACTCTCCAAATGTTATGAGTCTTTCAGTTTGAACTTCCTTTATTGTTGCGAGAGGTGGACGTCTGCTACTTAAAAGCCCACGAGGCCTACTATTCAGTATTGGCCACATAGTGAGGTTTGATCAGATCGATTGAGACAAATCTTGTTTCTTTTCCGGTAAAGGGTGGTAGAAGTACAGTTCTTGATCCCTCAATAGCAAGGACAGGTACAGGCTTTCGATAGGATGGCCTGAATTCTTTCTTGTCCACAATCTTTTGTCTGACCAGATCCCCAACTTTAGGGATCCAGACCGGTATTGCTGATGCTGATTTGAATTCCCCAGTGGCAGTTTTCCTTGTCTCCACGTTACTTAAGGAGGCTCTGTAATCTTTCAGATCCTGTAAAACAGCCAAAGTTTATTGATGTGAAATGGTTTTTTATCCACCACTGTGATGTCACAATCGAAATCAGGTACCCACATTCTTGTCCCAAACAGGACCTTGTAAGGAGTTGCACCTCCCAGAGAGCTTCTTTGCTGGTTATTAAGGGCCCGCTAGACCTTACATAGGTGATTGACCCAACCACCACAGAGCCTAAAACCCTAGCTGTTAAAGATTGTTTTAAGTCCTGGTTTTTCCTTCCCATAACTGAATTTGCCTCGGGATGGTATGGGGAGTAGTACTGCAATGCTACACCCAAACTTCCCATGGCTTACTTGTAAGCCCTAAAGCTGAATGTGGGGCCACAGTCACAATGTAATGTGCCAAATGCTGATGTCCCTATGAAGACTCGCAAATCTTTTATACCAGTTTAGGGATCAGCCGAGCGCTCAGGCCATACCCATAAGAATCTTGAACCAGAATCCACTGCAGCCATGATATACTTGTAAGCCCCGTCCGATTGTAAGGGACCTTAGTGGTCCAGGAAAATGCACATGAGCGGTCTGTCTGATATTAACAGTGGTGTGTGCACTGGGCTTGCTACGGTGGACCCTTTTATCTGTTGACAGACATTGCACTTTAAGACAAAGTTTTGATGTGTTTTGTTAACCCTAGCCACCAATAGCATTGTTTCAGTAAAGAAACTGTTGCCGTAACTCCTGGGTGTGCAGAACTCAGACCCTCATGTGCTCCCAAGATTAAACCTAACCTATGATCCATGTTTGGGATTACTCTATACTCCACTCTAGGAATCTGAGCAAATGGAACATTGATTGCATTTAACTTGTAGGAGTATTTGAACGAACATCCATTAGGAAGTGCTTTGCTGTTGTTGTGTGAAGCAATCACAGCTACCATTGTGCTACCGTCTACCCTTGTTTTTGAATGAATGATTGCAGCCATGGATGCTGTGCGTACTGCCCCTTCACGGCTTCATCAGTCAATAAATTCCCATCAACGTGAACACCCTCACATTGATGGCTCAGTGTGTCTATCACGTGAGCTCTTGCTGAACTCTGCTATCTGTTCCCATCGTTTTCTATGTTTGATTGTGCCACCTTTTGCATCTCTGTACCCATTCTATCCCCAATATTGGAGATATTTGTTTTACGACTGGACACAGTAAAAGGGATCACATACTATCAGTGTGGGGAATTCTAGAACTGTATTTATCAGTGCCAGTAATAGTGGTTTTAATTTTGCAAACCGAGCCATACAATCTCCGAGATACTGCGTTTTTGTACAGCTTAGATGGAATTTGCAGTCCTGCATCCTACCTTTTACAATAGCGCATACTGCATTGTACTGTTGCTTACTCCCTATGGCTGGTTGAGCAGATCCGTCAGTTTAAGTAATGTATTCATACCAATTTAGAGGCATTATTTCATTTGGTAGAGGATATTCTTGTTCATATTGCAGGAACGCTTGTGTTTTTAAACTAGGGTCATACCTGTATGCTACATCTGTTGCAGTGAGAGAATTAGCCCATTATATCCATCTTGGCTGTAAGGTTTTTGCATTTTGGACACTTGCCTTTGTGGCAGCCTCTAAGGCTGGTACCGGGGTAAAGAAAATTATTTGTTAACCCTTAGCCAGCACTCTTTCTCTCACTATAGCAATCTGCACTGCAGTCAGAATGTTTTCTGTTGGTGCAAAACGCATTTCAGCGTTAGTGTACTAATGCGAATAATATGTAATTGGTACTGTTTCACCTTCATTATGGCCTCGATTCCGATCCGGTAAAATATTCCGCCGTACGATTCGCATTCGTATCCTAATCCGTACGAATGGGAAATTACCGTCCGACCAGCGAATTCATATCCCTTTCCGTCGAATGCCGTACGAATATCACCGAACCGTACGAACCACAGTCGATGACCCGTAAAAATAAGCATCGGGAATCCTACCGTACGATTCGTAACCAGGCCATACAAACACACTAGTACGATCCTGTACGAGAAGCCTGTCAGCGATTCGTACGGCCCAAAGTGTTTGCGCATGAAGACTGATTCGTAGGGGAATATTCGCCTCACAGCAAGCGCCATCAACACATACCACACGTGTACCCCTCGCTCAAGCCTACGCAAAGCCCCCCACCCGCCAACGGCCCGTACAAGTCAATCGCACGCACAAGTATGACATGCGCACCCCCCACCAAGCCTACGCGAAGCCCCCCACCCACCAACGGCCCGTACAAGTCAATCGCACGCACAAGTACGACACGCACACCCCCCAACAAGCCTACGCGAAGCCCCCCACCCGCCAACGGCCCATACAAGTCAATCTCACGCACAAGTACGACACACACACCCCCCCACCAAGCCTACGCGAAGCCCCCCACCCGCCAACGGCCCGTACAAGTCAATCGCACGCACAAGTACGACACGCACACACCCCCAACCAGCCTACGCGAAGCCCCCCACCCGCCAACGGCCCGTACAAGTCAATCGCATGCACAAGTACGACACGCACACCCCCCCAACAAGCCAACGCGAAGCCCCCCACCCGCCAACGGCCCGTACAAGTCAATCGCACGCACAAGTACGACACGCACACCCGTCCAACAAGCCTACACGATGCCCCCCACCCGCCAACGGCCTGTACAAGTCAATCACACGCACAAGTATGACACGCACACCCGTCCAACAAGCCTACGCGAAGCCCCCCACCAGCCAACAGCCCGTACAAGTCAATCGCACGCACAAGTACGACACGCACACATAACGCCAACACCAAAACCAGCACAAGGACTTTGCTAACGAGTCGCACAACAACACTGAACATGTCTCCTGTGTACACACCATTGAGAATCTATGTCCTGGTCACAGCCAAACTGGCAAACAGAGGTCAACACTAACACCCACCCCATATAACACACACACCACCAATTCAAATTAAGCCACACCCACCATTTGACCAATAAAAGGGTCCACACATACAACCCAGGATCCTTTGCAACATACACATCCTTGCGAAGATACAGGCATCTCACAAACAATTGCAGCCACACACCTTCACACATACACCCTATCTCATCTACACCCACACCACCCCTTCACAATCACACCCACACACCCTCATCCATACACACCATCACCCCCTCAATCACATACACCCCACACCATGACCACACCCAAGAATCCAAAGTTCACTAACCCGGAGAATGAGATACTTACAGATGAAGTCATCAGAGTCGAGCCTCAGCTGTTTGGTGCATTGGTCAGACAGACCAGCATGGCAGAAAGAACACGCCTGAGGGAGAGGATCATAGACCGGGTCAATGCTGTTGCACCCATCAGGCGCACCAGGGGGGAATGCCAGTCTAGGTGGTATGATCTGCGGAGGATGGTCAAGATGAAAATGGACCAGGACTACGCCAATGCACACTACACTGGAGGTGGTGGTCCCCGCAGACCTCCTGTATACCATCCCTGGGAGTAGAAAGTCATGGCCCTGCTGCCACCGGTGGGAGTACATGGAATTGAAGGAGCCGTTTAGTCTGGTGAGTGTACAAAAAACACAAGTTACATGGTTGGACTAACAACAGTGCCCAGCAGCATGGGGTGGGTGGCCATGAGTCCCAGCAGGACACAACAGAAAGGGGTTAGTTGCAAGGGGGAGGCACAAAGGGTGGAAGGTGGAGGGTAGGAGACTGCTCTCATCCCATATATCCCTGGGACACACCCAAGCACCATGTCCAATGCACAGGGATAGGGAAATATCACACAAGACAGTAGACCACAGCTTCGAAACAAGGTCATTTTGCAGACACACCTTCCGGAGATGCATCATTTTGTGACACAGTAAGGCAGGGTAGCAAGCGAGCGAGCACAAACAACCTGTCCCCATTCCTCTGTCTCTCTCCCTCTGTGTCCCTCCCTCCCTCTGTCTCCCTCCATCCCTCTGTCTCCCTCCCTCCCTCTGACTCCCTCCATCCCTCTGACTCCCTCCATCCCTCTGACTCCCTCCATCCCTCTGACTCCCTCCATCCCTTTTGCCCTCTCCCTCTGTCTCCCGCCCTCCCTCTGTCTCCCTCCCTCCGTCACCCTCCCTCCCTCTGACTCCTTCCATCCCTCTGACTCCCTCCATCCCTTTCGCCCTCTCCCTCTGTCTCCCTCCCTCCCTCTGTCTCCCTCCATCCCTCTGACTCCCTCCATCCCTTTCGCCCTCTCCCTCTGTCTCCCTCCATCCCTCTGTCTCCCTCCCTCCCTCTGTCTCCCTCCATCCCTCTGACTCCCTCCATCCCTTTCGCCCTCTCCCTCTGTCTCCCTCCCTCCCTCTGTCTCCCTCCATCCCTCCGTCTCCCTCCCTCCCTCTGTCTCCCTCCATCCCTCTGACTCCCTCCATCCCTTTCGCCCTCTCCCTCTGTCTCCCTCCATCCCTCTGACTCCCTCCATCCCTCTGACTCTCTCCATCCCTTTCGCCCTCTCCCTCTGTCTCCCTCCCTCCCTCTGTCTCCCTCCATCCCTCTGTCTCCCTCCCTCCCTCTGACTCCCTCCATCCCTCTGACTCCCTCTATCCCTTTCGCCCTCTCCCTCTGTCTCCCTCCCTCCCTCTGTCTCCCTCCATCCCTCTGACTCCCTCCATCCCTTTCGCCCTCTCCCTCTGTCTCCCTCCATCCCTCTGACTCCCTCCATCCCTTTCGCCCTCTCCCTCTGTCTCCCTCCCTCCCTCTGTCTCCCTCCCTCCCTCTGACTCCCTCCATCCCTTTCACCCTCTCCCTCTGTCTCCCTCCCTCCCTCTGTCTCCCTCCCTCCCTCTGTCTCCCTCCATCCCTCTGACTCCCTCCATCCCTTTCGCCCTCTCCCTCTGTCTCCCTCCATCCCTCTGACTCCCTCCATCCCTTTCGCCCTCTCCCTCTGTCTCCCTCCCTCCCTCTGACTCCCTCCATCCCTCTGACTCCCTCCATCCCTTTCGCCCTCTCCCTCTGTCTCCCTCCCTCCCTCTGTCTCCCTCCATCCCTCTGACTCCCTCCATCCCTTTCGCCCTCTCCCTCTGTCTCCCTCCATCCCTCTGACTCCCTCCATCCCTTTCGCCCTCTCCCTCTGTCTCCCTCCCTCCCTCTGTCTCCCTCCATCCCTCTGACTCCCTCCATCCCTTTCGCCCTCTCCCTCTGTCTCCCTCGATCCCTCTGACTCCCTCCATCCCTCTGACTCCCTCCATCCCTTTCGCCCTCTCCCTCTGTCTCCCTCCCTCTGTCTCCCTCCCTCCCTCAGTATCCATCCCTCAGTGTTCCTCCCTCTGTCACCTCACCCCAGCTCCCTGGGCACACACACAGTTGCACCCAAGCACTGCAGAGGCCTTATAAAGACCATAGAGCAGAGTGTTAAGGGATGTCTCCTAATTACCAGCAGTCATCTACTAAGTGCCTGCAACCCAACCACTATTTGCAGGCGACACTGTACTGTGTCAGGACACACAGTCTGGAATGCTCTGTAGTACACAATGGGCACAGGTGTAGGCAGCAAAAGTTCCTCCTGTGATCATTGCAAACACAAACACCAGGACAAGGTCACACATCCTGTGCAGGTACACACAACCACGATTATGCCAGCATGCAACATGAGGGGACAGCAAAATAATGAAGGATGGGCGCTTGCTAATCACACGCAAACTACTAGCATGGCCTGTCATACACCCCCCTTACAGAAACTAAACTCCTGGGGACAGGCAATGGAGTGCAACACTGTCCCAATTGTCATGTACCACAACTAAACACTCACTCATATGAATACGCATACAACTTTTACATGCACATTGCAGATGTTCCAGTCCATTGTGCCTCTCACACAATGCACGTGCCCCATCTCATGAACATTGTGGATGCACTTAAGTAGCAACATGGACATGGATATTGACAAGGTGATGCGTCTTAGAGAAGTGCCACGTTCCAAAGCCATGATCTAGAAGTGGGTGTACAGGTCCAGGGGTGTTGGCATTGGTTGGCCATCATGGAACAGCAACACCTATCCAAAGTAGAAGATTAATTGCAATTAAACTAGCAACCCGTCCCGACGTTGTCCGGTTCGAAAAGTAAATTGTGTAATCTTGTTGGCAAAAGGTCCCTCCACTTAATGTCACTTGTGTTTCCTTGTTTGTCCTTGCCCCCTCCCCCGTGAGAATGTTGATGCTTCTGCCAAGATGATATTTTATGTAGCACATGTTGATGTTGGCGAGTGAAAAATTTGTCTAAACCCTGAAGTCAAGTTTTCTCCTTAGCGCCGCAATAAGTGGGAGTGTCACAGTGGTAAAACAGATAGCGGCTAGTGAATCCGTAGCTTTGTTCTTAGGTTTAGGATGCAAGTACTGTGGTAAAAGCTGACTCGCTTAAGGGCCATGCGAAAGCCTGTTTTTTGATGTATGATATCTCCGTGCGATAAATATTGCAGCTTCAGTCCGGCAGAACGCATACTCGCCTAAGCCCTGAAACGCCGTGTAAGCCGCACCTCTTTTGCTTGAGGTCTTCCCCCTGTGACAAACAGGAGCGTGTCCAATGGTGAAATCGTTACTAAAATATTCATCGCAAGGCTTGCATGTGTCATGCGAGTTATGTGGCGTGATTGGTTGGCTGTGAATGCTGAGTCCCTGATGTCCAGTAATGCCCAGGTCAATGATTCTGGCTACCCGAAGATGTGTGTGTGAGTGAATATTTCATGTTTGCAATATGCTGCACTGTGATTATTGCGCGTTTGAAATACTCTGCACCGTGAGCACGAATGGTGTGTTTGGCTTTGCACAGAGACATCTCCTCGCATCTCAATGTTCTCCTCTCCATCTAACGCCCACAACTTGCCTCTCTGAATGTTAACGCCCACATCTAACTGCCAGAAGGGACTACTTTACCACTGATGGCACCCCCCCTTTTTAGTGTATATGGTGTCAATTCATATAGCCCATGTCCATCTTCTGGACCTCCCCTTTCCAAAGCTGTATTGGGTGTTGTGATTGGTGGTGTACTTTTCGAGTTTACCTGGCTCAAAGGACACAGTTCTAACTTCATAATAGTAGTACAGATAATGCTCTGTCTCTTACATGAACATGCTGCATCTTAACTCTGTGCATGCTTGACGCAGACATAAGGATTAACACCGTATCCTGGATGTTGCGTGAACCTGAGCACTGCTGTATATATGTTGTGTCGGCAAGACAAGACACAGCAATGGCTGTGTCAGTCATTGTCAAGAGAATGGAAGAATGAAAATACTCCAGAGTACATGTCAATTTACTACCACTACATACACAACTGAACAATGACATCAATGTAAAGCTTGTGGAACTGTGATGGTGATAATGGATAACTAATTAAGATGTCACTTGATAATGCATTAACAGTGTCTGTCTCTCCCACACACAGGGCAACGTGTGGAGCCCCCCCCCCAACCAGGGGGGAGTAGGATCCCAGGCCCAGGCTCAGCAGGACCCAGACCCCACCGACAGCGACGCCACTCAACGCACTGTGGATGACCCCAACCAACCTGGCTCCTCTGGATCCCAAACCCCTGCAGCAACTGTACCAGCTACATCTCTGCCAACCACCGGAACCATTCCCACCACATCCCAGCAGACAGGTCAGAGCCCTGCCCATGATCCACCAGAGAGCCTGTTTGAAAATGAGGGACACCCTTTGTCGGACGCCCCTGAGGTGGCAGACAACCTCCACCCTGCCAGCACTCGGGGGGCCCGTCGATCGGATGCGCCCACAAGCACGGGCCGTGCTTGTGTGGGTCAGGGTGGTGGGAGTGGCGCAAGGCGGAGGCGAGATTCTGGCCAGTCAGCTGCAGGGCCCGGTATGCCTGAACTGACTAACATCCTGGAGGCATACCGGCGGGACACCAGGGAGGTATGCCAGCTAGCGGAGGCCCTCAACCAGGTGAAACAACAGCAGGCAGAGCAAATAGCCAGGCAAGACCTACATTATGGACGGGTGGAGGCAAGTCTGGCTCAGCTCTTGACGGTGCATCGGGAAATGAGCCAATCGCTACGTCAGATTGCTGCCAACATGCAGCACCCTCCCTGTGTCACCAGGTGACTACATCTAGGTAAAGTGCAACACCAGCCACAGGGAGGGATGAGGAGGAGGAGGGGGAACTGTCTGACGTAGCGTCCCATGCATCATCCATGCCTGCACGTGAGGGTCCCCCAAGGAAGGTGGGTCGTCCACGGCTAAGACATTGAGTGGCAGTGGGCCATGCACAACTCCCAGGACACCGGACCTGGCATATTGCCCTTGGGTGCAACAGCATCACCTATGAGACTCTCCCACATGGACTTGCTGGTCACAGTCTGCCCAATGATGCCAAGCACTGTGGCCTGGACTCTGTTGACTGAAACTGTAAGGCATCTCATCTCCAGCAGTGAACCTTGGATTCCACCCCTTTCTGTACAGCACCTATTCACGTTTCCTGCATAAGATCACCCAATAAATAATGTAAACATCATACGCATTTGGTGACTTATCTTGTACCCACAGTATAAAATGATATGTGTCTGAAAATGTATGAAATACAAGGCTATTCAATAAACTGCAGCGATCCACACACTTGGATCTGAGTCCGGGTGAGGACACACATTGGTCACAAATTCCTAACAACTAGATACATGGATGGAAAGACACACCTGTGAGGGATAGTAAATGCTGGAGGGTGTTTTGGATCAAAACTGTAATAACAGCCAGGCCCAGGTGAGTCACTTTGAGGTGTATAGATCAGTGTGACAAAACTAGTTGTCCATGTAGGGAGTACCTACATCTGTGTCATCAGGTATGTGAACTATCATCAGCATGATTCTGTACTGTTGATGTGATGAATGGCGCACAGGACAAGGGTGGCAGGACAGACTGTGGGTAATGGGCTGTAGCACTCTACCCAAGCTCACCTGATGAGGTGACCTCCCCCTATGGAGCTACAAGTACTATACTCCTGTGATGGGTGCAACGCATCCAGAACAACTACCCACGTCTGACAATTATCTACACCAGAACGTTCAAATCACCCCACACCCAAGAGACGTGGTCATGGTGTGTGTCCCCTGTGGCTACTTGACTGACTGTGACGGCTATGTTGAAGTGGTGTGACCAGTTCGTGTACTGCCACGTGACTGTAAGGAAGCTGATTTTTCCTGCTGTGGTGTTGACAAGGTAACACTGTACAATATTGTGCCTATGGAAGGTGTGTGTGCTGTACAAGGCACATGTCCTGGTGGTACGTAGACACAATGTCATGTGGCTCAGCATAGTCTTGCCAATATGTGTTGCACACACAGGCATAGAAGCTGTAATGGCTGAGTTTGAGGCATCATGATACCAGGAGGATGATTGTCTGGTGTTCTCTGTGTGTAGGGTGGCTGGAGCATGCTCTACAAATGGATGGAAGGAGGGGTATCCAGTAGGCGTGTGTGGTCCTGGATAGTGTGCGCTGCATTGTGGCTGTGTATGCAGCACCAGGAATGAGTGAAGACATGACGGCAGGAGGGGTGTGACAACTAGCAAAACAAGCACATACCACAAGGGCACTGGCAAGCCACAAAGTGACATGTGCATGTGAATGCAGGAGTGTCTGCTTCACTCAGGGTCACAGCAAATAATATGGCACAGTAATCACCACAGATCACGGTCACGGGATCAGGCCCCTTAGGGACAAGTGGGGCACTGGACACACAGCATCAGCAGGTATAGACTACAGCTAGTGTGTTCCAAGCTAACCAGCAGCTACACAGCCATCTACCTCACACACAATATAGTATTTTATCCTTCACCAACACCATGCATGTAGTCACTGTACACGTAAACACATAACAAGCATAAGCTTACTTCATGCCATATAGTATACATGCAAAATAGAAGGACATGTGCGTTGACATCAAGGAGGCACAATAATCATTTGAAATCACACCTCATGCACAACATGATGATTTACCTTGTGAGGCCATGGAGCATTATCCAACATACATGGGCATTGGCATTGGCAAGAAGACAAAAAAATAAGTCTATGAATGATGTCACCTGTAATGCAGCATAACAATTCGCTACAACCCTGCCAGGGAATGGCCGTACCTTTCTTCATCAGAGTGGTGTGATGCTCAAAGGGTTCCACCTCCAAATAGCCCCTTGGTCTGAGTACAAATGACAGACACAAAAGGGTGATCAGGCGAGGGAAGGAGAGGATGGGAACTGCAGGGAGGGAGACCTGAAACAGGCAAATAACCATTAGGAGTACTTTCTCATGTCACTGACACTAAAAATACCTCATGAGATACACTGTACCAGTCACACTTGTGAAGTGTAACAACTGTAGCCAATTTGAGATCACTCATTATGCTATCACATGAGATCCAATGCTGTGACACGGACACATAAAACCTAGGACAGTCTGTCATCTATTTGAGTCTTGTGTAACGCTCACAAGTCAGCTACCATGCAATGAGATCTATGTGGACAAATAATAATTCACTGTCTCTGATGATGTGGACCCTACAAACAAATTAAAACATATGGCAATGCTACTTACGCAAATTGTAATAGCTGTATTAGATAATGTGTACCCGTAAGGGCCATGTTGGCACACTTGACATCACCCACAACAGCTGTAAGAATCACATATGATGAGGAAGCTAATGACCTACATGCAATGAAGGCACTCTGTAGGCAGTCTTTTGCTCTATCAACTTTGCATCACTATGCTAAACATGACAAGCAGTTTGAAAATGACTCAACAGCAAGTGATGTTGATCCAAGCAACATAATGATACCCTACCGTCGCACAGAAATGCTGCATGGGACAAGAGAATCATGTGAATGACCGCATTCCACTGGTGCACCAAAATATTTCACATATGCATCATCCCAAAATTGTCATGTCTAAAGCAAAACATACATGGCATCATGTGATTTTAGACAGAACTGCTACTCACTGTGAAGGCTGAAGCAGTAGTCTCAACCTGCACGTTGAGGTAACGACATGACAGTGACATGACATACTGCAACAAGGGGCAATGCATCCATGCTAACAGAATCACAGGACAGTTGTCCTAACATGTGGAACATACACTGGGCAACACCTACACAACATGGTTTTGTGGTAAACTAACTGGACTGTGCCACAAGGTGGATGTGAGGGACCAGACACATTCTAATGCACACAGTGAGGCTGCAAGGCACCACAGAGTCCGTGGTTGTGACCTCTAACACAATGTCAAACCATGGTATATGCAATGTTGCAGTGTCAATGTCCACACACATTGATGCATTCACCAGAGTCTACAACTACAGCAGATGACTGTCAGATGGGGTGACTATCCTGTCATGGGAGTGGGCCTACATGTAATGAGAAACATGATGTTGTTGCATGTATGCATGGTCTAACAACATGCGCATGAACATGTACCACAAATTAGAAACCATACCAACGCTAAACAGCCTCATATGAGTCCTTACCCAAATAGACTTTTCCACATGTCCATGCATGCTCCGTTGATTCGGCTGACGTTGCAATCATAATGAGCAATAGCAGGCTGACCACGATGACACCAACGGACAACAGGCAGGGCGAGCTGGGGATGAGAGGCACACAAGGGGTCAAGTTCCGTATAATGTCATTCTGACATTGTCCTGTTGAATAGCCTGATGTAGTAGTACACCTGTACATTCCAAGTACACACATAGCACATACGTGTGTCATTACATCTGCACCTATGTGACACTGCACAACAAACATCCAAGTGACATTGCATACAGTCAGTTGCATACACAGCATGCTAACCATGCAACTCAATAGTACATGTATTACCTAAATGCAACTATGACTCACCATTATGAAAAGAAGTTGCAGATGAGGTGACTCCGGATATCATCTTCACCCTTTTCGTCACTGGCATCCTGAGCAAGGCCTTCATCCTCAACGGGCGGATGTTCCAGCTCATCAGGATCAAGGTCGCGTGGCACGGCCTTCTCCACTGACATGTTGTGTAGCATACAGCACACGGTGAAGATGTCACACACCTTGCGTGGGCTGTATTGGAGGGCTCCGCCTGTCTTGTCCAGGCACCTGAAACTGCTCTTCAGGAGTCCAAATGTTCGCTCGATAACCCGCCTGGTCTTCCCATGAGCATTGTTGTACCGCTGGTCTGCAGCTGTCCTGGGGTTGCGTAGCGGAGTCATTAGCCACGGCATGTTTGGATATCCTGCGTCTCCTGCAAATTGACATCATGGAAATGAGTGTGTAATATGATGCAGTTCATGAAGTTGTGACATACTGACATACATAGCTGACAGAGTTTACTCACCAACAAGACATGCCCGGTGGTTGTGCAGCTACAGCATCATCTGTGGTATTCTGCTACGCCTCATGATGAAAGCATCGTGGCACGATCCTGGAAAACGTGCAGAAACATGTGAGATAATCATGTTGGCAAGACACACCACCAGGGCATTTATCGAGTGGTAGTGTTTCCTGTTGCGATACGCTTGCTCCTGAGCCTGTGGTGGCACCAGAGTAACATGTGTACCATCAATTGCACCAATTACATGTGGCATGCGTCCCAGGGCATAGAATTCCCCCTTGACATCTGTCAACTGTTCTGGAGTAGGGAATGTAATGAATTCGTCAAGGTGGAGCAACATAGCTGCCAATACATCCGTCAATACACGGCTTAACATTGTCTGAGACATCCCTCCCACATCAGCTATGGTAAATTGGAACGTACCTGTGGCAAAGAAATGTAGGGCTGCCATCACCTTTACCTTGGGTGTCAGCGCAGTTGGATACCTATGTCGTGGTTGCAAGTGAACCTCCATCCTGTCCGTCAGGTCCTTGATCAACTGTCTGGTGAAGCGGTAACGCTGTATTCAATTACGTTCCCTCATGGCTTCCAAGTCTGGCAATGGCCTTTCCAGAGGGGGCGCCCTGCAAAACAAAATTAAGAGGAAATGTGTTGAACTGTCTGACTAAGATAATAACAATGTACATGGCACAAGCAACACTGCTTCAACTAATGTAGACAATTTTGAGTGTGGCCTGGGATACACACTGAGGAAACATGTGCCAGCTGCCAGCCACTCCTCCGTGAAAAGTAAAAGACCTGTGGTCTGTGGAATGGATATGACATGCATACAAATGATCTGATGGAAAGGTCTGAGTGAGCATGACAATGTATCATGTCAGTGACACACGTCATGAGAATGGCATTAGGAGGTTGTCTGCACATCCAGACAGCTGACAGCAATACACACACACACATCACATATGCCATCATTTGCACAGATCTGACATATTCCTATTGCGGTGTGAAATTTCCCAAACTATTACATGGACATCATCATACAGCATAAATGTTTGATTTGTGACAAATGGTCTGTGATGCCATCACACATATGAGCGGTTCATTAGCACAAGTGGCATGGTGTGCGTACATTAGAAACACTGTCATCACGGCAAGGACCCAACATAGATGCTCCTACAGCAGATATACTGAACAGTATGAACTAGTTACTTACCTTTTGTAACGAAATATCGTTAAGGTACAGTAGTTAGTAGCATATTCCTAACTTATAATACATACCAGGCTTTTGACAAAATTGCCTCCGTGGATGCCATCGATCTGCCCAGTGAGTCGGTGCTATCCAGCCCACACCGGATCAAATACTGTGTCGCTGATTGGCATTCTACAAGGGCTTGGCCAAGTATTGCCCGTACCTACAACGCACACTCTGGGAGCAGTTTCACAACCGTGTCCCACAGAGAGTGTGTGTAGTGGACAAAGAGGCATGTGATGTTGGAAGACCTCAGTCCCAGACTCAGGGAGGATGATGACATCTTTCCGTACTGCTCATACCTCTTGGATACCCTGTCCAGCGGAGCAAACGGGAAAGTGGTCTGTGATTTGGAGGCCTGGATGGCCATGCTCTCTGGGGTGGGGTGGGAGGACAGGAAACATGGTTTGTCCGGGGAGGGGTGTGGGCGTCTGGCAACGTGCCTATCTACAGCCAAACCTGCAGCGTGCCTGTACATGCTGACCAATATAGATTCAGTAAATTCCGAATGAAACCGCTGCAGAGGCTCAGCGGAGCGTGACTTCAGTTTAAGGACCTCAGTGAGTTGGTTGGTCCTCACGGCCGTAAAGGGGAGATGAAGGGGCAAGGCTTTGGCCGCCCACGTCAACACAACACTGTACGTTGCCCGCTCATCCAAAGACACGTTTGGAGTAGAGACATCACCAGTGTCTGGCGAAGTGTCCAGACCACTCGCATCCCCCCGTCCACCTGTCCTGTCGTCTTGGGACTGACACTCACGTGTCAGTGGTTCTTCATAACCCTCCCAATACTCCTTATCAGCCATTCCCTGTTAATCAGGGTTGTCATAAGCTGTGCCCGGCTCGTTGAAGTTTAACTCCACATGCAGCAATAACAGCGGTGTTCTGCTGCGCAGTTCCCACGCCGGAGCCGTATAGTGTGTGGTATCGGGGACAGAACCACCCGAGGACGGCGCCAAGGCTGACACCTGGGGGACTGTTGCCGGTGATGTTGTGAGGTGGACCAGCGAGGACCAGGATCACCAATCAGATCCTGTCTGTCCCAGCGGGGCCAGGACGAATGCGCCGCCTGCGTCAGAGCCAAAGCAAGTGACGGCGTCAGGGGCAACGCACCAGACCCGCTAGTGCCCCCAGAGGGGTCCGCTGGGCCAGATGCCCTCACGTAGGCCGTTGGTGGAGTGAGGGACATCATGGCCATGAGGAAGCGCACTTAGTCCTCCTGCGTCGCATGCTGGGCAGGGACCGGAGGTCGTGGTGCAGGCTACGACGGCTGCTAATCTGACGGAGCCGCGTGGGCGGTGTCACCCGAATCCCATGCAGCATTGCACGTGCATTGTGGTGATTTTGAATTGCGATGACGTCTCTTTGACTTTTTGGGGTTACCTGACGACTTAGCCCTGGAGGACTGATGATAAATCCCGGGGCTCTGATGTCTCAACACCCACGCCCAGGCACTCGTCCTACGTCCAGACCATGAGCTATTGTGGTGCATGGCCAACTGCTGGAGTCTGAGCGGCTTGTGGGACCACTCACACCTGCTTCATATGTCTGGTCCCGGCAGTCGGAGCAGCTCTTGTAGTCGTGCTTGACGTCAAAACAGTGGAGACACCGATGGTGAGGGTCAGCCACCGACATGAGTCGGTCGCAATCCTCACAGGCTATGAAACGGCCATCCCTATTGGCACCGTCCTGAGTCAGACAATCCAAGTGAAATGGTCAGAAGTGATCGTACTATGATTTGTGTACAAAATTGAGTAAGGTTACATTTATACGGGACCAGCGCTGGTGGTGTGAAAAAAGAGGACCTCACGTGAGCATGCAGAGGTGATGTATGAGTACTCAGACAACGTCATCACGGCGCACACAACGCCAATGACACATGCAGAGCTGCAGGAGATGCCTACCGACACACAAGTGTACTGCTAAGCGGAAATTGCCATATCCAGGATGACACTTGGGGATATTCTAAGATGAGGAATATAATACTGACCTGTTCATTTCATATGCAAACAGCATGCACAATGTCGTACATGGCACACACATGACGGGGTCACACAGAGTCATGCTGTGCGTCTATTCGACCTCTGTGACAGTGGGCATGCTGCTGTCATCATGTGACAGTTCCCTGTACTGAATGGTGTGCCATTCCAGTGTTGATGTGCCTCACAATATGTTGCAGACGTTACTCAGGTGCGAAGTGTTGAATGTATGTGATACACATGTGCAAAATGATTAATGACATGTCTCAACAGCTCTTCACACATCAACTGAGCCACAAGGTCACAGTCCCTGTGCTTCTTCAATGTCTGCCACACCTGGGGCATGCTGATGTAAGGATGCCATGCTGATGTATGCATCCACATCGTCAACATGAGTGTAGACTACATCCCTGCAATGTGATTTCCTGGAGTCACTCTCCCAATGGTGACATGAAGGAGGTCAGGAACTCAGCCTACACAATCGTTCACTTGAGCATGTCTGACGCACTGTACCCCAATGGTACGTGCGTGTGTATGCCTCGTTTCCCTATTGCATTTTAGCCATACGCGAGCATAGCGTACCCCAATGGTACGTGCGTTTGTACGCCTTGTTTCCCTATTGCATTTTAGCCATACGCGAGCATAGCGTACCCCAATGGTACATGCGTGCGTACGCCTCGTTTCCCTATTGCATTTTAGCCATACGCGAGCATAGCGTACCCCAATGGTACGTGCGTGTGTATGCCTCGTTTCCCTATTGCATTTGAGCCATACGCGAGCATAGCGTACCCCAATGGTACGTGCGTGTGTACGCCTCGTTTCCCTATTGAATTTTAGCCATACGCGAGCATAGCGCACCCCAATGTTACGTGCGCGTGTACGCCTTGTTTCCCTATTGCATTTTAGCCATACGCGAGCATAGTGTACCCCAATGGTACGTGCGTGTGTACGCCTCGTTTCCCTATTGCATTTGAGCCATACACGAGCATAGCGTACCCCAATGGTACGTGCGTGTGTACGCCTCGTTTCCCTATTGCATTTTAGCCATACGCGAGCATAGCGTACCCCAATGGTACGTGCGTGTGTACGCCTCATTTCCCTATTGCATTTGAGCCATACGCGAGCATAGCGTACCCCAATGGTACGTGCGTGTGTACACCTCGTTTCCCTATTGCATTTTAGTCATACGCGAGCATAGCGTACTCCAATGGTACGTGCGTGTGTACGCCTCGTTACACCATTGAATGGGTTGCATTAGCAACGGCAATGGCACCGTACTTGTGTGGGTATTCAAATAAATACATAGGGAACATCTAGGGGAACAGTGGAATGATCAAAATGCAACCAGGCTGTCATGGATACAGAGAGTTTTGAGCCTCCTACAGGTGTCCTAGAAAATTCAGTTGGGCAAAAGTATACAATGTTGCAAAAGTTGTTGTTCAGCTCTTGCTCATTTCTCAAACCATGCATATATGTGTCATAGCCTTATGTGTGATGTGATTGGATGGAACATAGGATACTAACTATGGTGGCCTATCACACACTACTCGTTGGACTCACAGACCCTCTGCAGCACAGATATAAGGCAGCATGTGGCTGTGGGAGGGCACTTGCTTGCACAACATTGTAGTGGTAACCACAGCTGCTGTCTCTGTATCCTCTGGACCCTGATTAGCTGAGCATGGAGAGGGCACCTGCATTCATTGATGGTGAGAACAAGGCCCTACTGGATGCCCTCCTGCCAAACTACAGCAAGCTGTATGGGAGACCAGAGGATCAGGTGAGTGATGTGTGCAATACCTTGGAGTGTGCACCTGTTGTGTGTGTGTCATTATAGCCACTGTGTATGTATAGTGGATAGATGCTATGTTGTTGGGAGTGAGTGCCAGGGTGTACAGTGTTGTTTCAAGAGAGTACTTTGTTGTAGTGGGGTGTGTGACAGCATGTCACGTGCTGCAGTGCACCCAGATGTAGCATATTTTGCTCTGTGAGTGCCATGCTCAAAGAGTGTTTTGCACCCCTCATGTCATCTGTAGCCTTTCAATGGCATGTAATGCAGTAATGTTTGCTCACAGGCCACATACTCCTGAACAAAGATGCAAATGTGTGGAGCATACGATGCCCTGTTGTCATCAAGTATTTTGTGCACATATGTGTGTCTTTGGAACATGGACCGGGTGTACTGATGGTCTTTTACTTTACAATTGTGACAGGTATCTGCCTATGAGAAGGGTGAAATCTGGGTGGACATCGCCAGGGCTGTCAGGAGTGAGGGGGGCCCTCGCAGGAGGCTAAAAAACATCAAGAAGAGGTGGCAGGACATCCGGTGCTGGACCCACCGCATCGCCAGAGTACAGCTGAAGCTGGAATCTCCACTCCGGCATGGCGGCACCCGCCACCTCACCCCCCACATGCTCCGGGTCCTGGAAGTGGTGTTCCCAGACCTCCATAGGCAGTTGCAGGAGGGATAGCAGCAAGTAGGGGGTAGGTACATGTCTGTTTGTTGTCATGTGTGTCACATGCTACCTGCAGTGCTCCAAGGCATGGTAACACTCCCATAGTTTGAGTGGTGTGGTCAGACAGGCACTTTATGCATTGGCATTAAAATGTCCCAGTTTCTGCAGCTGCTTCTTTACATGCCTTGCCCTACTCCACATTTGACCTGCGCTTTGGCTGTTGATTGTTTTTCACATGTACTCCTATGGTGCAATGTCTCAGTAGGCATCTTCCTTTGCACATCATCATGTTGGAGGGGGGTCTGTGACACCTGTTGGTACCTTACATGTAGCACCACATGTGCACTGTGTCTGCCCTTCTTCATATTTTGGCGATGATCTTGAGTCTCAACATGTGTTTTCTGCACGAGTCAGCCTCAGTGGCCTTTGGCCATGGTACACTTTCTAATTGTCATGTGTTAGCTACAGGTGCACATTGTACACGTGCACTATTTAGGGCTTATGCATACTCACACTGGTCAGTGCGTGTGTGCATATTCTCCAAATATGTTGCATGTTGTTTATAAATAATATTGATGGTCAGCCACACAATGTGGCTTTGGGTGTAGCCATCTGTGATGCCAATGTGAGGTGATGGTACACTTGGTTCAGGTCCCAGGATGGCATCACATGGCAGTTCAGGCAGGACTTTTCCCATGTGGCACAAGGTCAATACAAATCAAACATGACCAGGTCTGGGATTGGGTGGCAGGGTGGGCCAATGAACTGTGATGCATCATCAGCTATCCAGTTGTCAGGCAGTGGATCATCATTGTGTCTCTCATACAAGTTTTTGCCTTGCCTGTTGCTTGTATCCTACTATACATTGAGTGTTGTGTCTCTCACAATTGGCCAAGACTAGACTTAGCATTGTGCAGAGTTCAGTGTCATGTGACTCATGATGCATGCCATGTTTAGAAATGTGCCCAAATGATTTCTAGCTGATATGTCTGATGTGTACAGGTGACTGATATGTTTTTCTTAATCTCCTTGCCAACAGCATCATCATCTGAATCTGGAGGAGACACAGGCGTGGACCAGGCAGGGGGACACACCGACAGTGCCACCTGCTTTGAGGAGTCAGAGGGAGGCAGTGGCACGGAGGGTGAGGAGAGTCTGCAGGCCAGACGACATGTGACTGACACATCCTACCATGCAGACAGCTCCGAGTCAGACTCTCAGGAGGAGGGGAAATATGCTGCAATTGTCACTTCTTCATCTTTGGCTGGTCTCCCCATCTCCAGTACCATCTCCACCCTCCCAGTCTTTAGTGTCCCTAGGGTCCGTGCTAGCCCCCGTGTCTCCTTTGTTTCCGGCACCGCTGCCCCTGCCCCTGTGTCCCCTGCTGCCCTCAGTGCTGAGTCTGTGGACCTACTCTGGCAGATTGCAGTAGGTCAGACATCCATGTTGACAGTCCTCCATGGACATACACAACTCATTACACAGTTGGTGTCGTTCATGGAGGGCATGTCATCGGCCATGTCTGATCTACGTCAGAGTATGGCTGCCATAGAGTCAACACTGACGGCAGCTCTGTACACCCAGCAGCATCTGTCCCCCCATCCTTCAGACCCATCCACCTCTGCCTCTCACATACCTACACAACATACACACAGACGCCACAGGTCAGGCACACCCAGCACACCCACACGGCCGAAAAAGCTCAAAGCTCCACGCACACAATCTCAAAGGGATGTAGGCACACCCACAGGGAGAGGGGACACACCTCACACATGCATCCACACACCCAGAAAAACAGACTCACAGCCCTCTACCTCCACCCCCAATGTGTACCCGGGTTCAGGTGGTAGTTTTTCCGCAATGGCTGAGGTGTGCAGCCAGGTTTTTGAAGCTACTTTCGGCGATGCACCAACCAGTGTGGATGAATCCACTACACCTGCACCCACTCCACCTGTCATTCCCTCTCCTGTCCATGCGGTGCCGGAGGATTCCACACATGGTGCCCCCATAGTTTCCACTGCAGATTGAACTCCATGTGCAGGCAAGTTTGGGTGTGAGCACACCCATGGAGGCACAAACTTTTGATCAGACTCTTTTTGGACTGGCCATTGGCCTTTTATGAGCAAGGACTCTTATTTGCGTTTTCAATTTTGAACCAGCTGAATAAAGCTATTTATTTCATTTTCTGAACTTTAGTTTGTGTGATAATGTCTGTAACTGCTGTGTGCCTGGGCGCTGGTGTGATGTTCACATTTGGGTATGTTAACGTGTCTATCTACTGATGGTAATGGGTTTAACAATGGTATGTTTCTGATTTAACGGCTGACCACTGGTGGGCAGTGGTGGGGGGGTCTTAGCCACACACACACTCTAATGCTGGGTACTGCTGGGCACTGGTGGGCAGTGGTGGGGGTCTTAGCCACACACACACTCTGATGCTGGGCACTGCTGGGCACTGGTGGGCAGTGGTGGGGGTCTTAGCCACACACACACTCTAATGCTGGGCACTGGTGGGCAGTGGTGGGGGTCTTAGCCACACACACACTCTGATGCTGGGCACTGGTGGGCAGTGGTGAGGGTCTTAGCCACACACACACTCTAATGCTGGGCACTTCTGGGCACTGGTGGGCAGTGGTGGGGGTCTTAGCCACACACACACTCTAATGCTGGGCAGTGGTGGGCAGTGGTGGGGGTCTTAGCCACACACACACTCTGATGCTGGGCACTGCTGGGCACTGGTGGGCAGTGGTGGGGGTCTTAGCCACACACACACTCTAATGCTGGGCACTGCTGGGCACTGGTGGGCAGTGGTGGGGGTCTTAGCCACACACACACTCTAATGCTGGGCACTGCTGGGCACTGGTGGGCAGTGGTGGGGGTCTTAGCCACACACACACTCTAATGCTGGGCACTGGTGGGGGTCTTAGCCACACACACACTCTGATGCTGGGCACTGCTGGGCACTGGTGGGCTGTGGTGGGGGTCTTATCCACACACACACTCTAATGCTGGGCACTGGTGGGCAGTGGTGGGGGTCTTAGCCACACACACACTCTGATGCTGGGCACTGGTGGGCAGTGGTGGGGGTCATAGCCACACACACACTCTAATGCTGGGCACTGGTGGGCAGTGGTGGGGGTCTTAGCCACACACACCCTCTAATGCTGGGCACTGGTGGGCAGTGGTGGGGGTCTTAGCCACATACACACTCTAATGCTGGGCACTGGTGGGCAGTGGTGGGGGTCATAGCCACACACACACTCTGATGCTGGGCACTGCTGGGCACTGGTGGGCAGTGGTGGGGGTCTTAGCCACACACACACTCTAATGCTGGGCACTGCTGGGTGTGTTTTCTACACACCTCTTACACTTACACTGACATAGCAGACGTATGTCCCACACGTCTATTACACTGGTGTTGTGAGGTGACGTACCGTACCCCGAGGTCGATGACGTAGGTGCGGCACGTCTCCGTATTACAATGGTGTTGTGCGGTGACGTACCGTACCCCGAGGTCGATGACGTAGGTGCGGCACGTCTCCGTATTACACTGGTGTTGTGCGGTGACGTACCGTACCCCGAGGTTGATGACGTAGGTGCGGCACATCTCCGTATTACACTGGTGTTGTGTGGTGACGTACCGTACCCCGAGATCGATGACGTAGGTGCGGCACGTCTCCGTATTACACTGGTGTTGTGCGGTGACGTACTGTACCCCGAGGTCGATGACGTAGGTGCGGCACGTCTCTGTATTACACTGGTGTTGTGCGGTGACGTACCGTACCCCGAGGTCTATGACGTAGGTGCGCCAGGTCTCCGTATTACACTGGTGTTGTGCGGTGACGTACCGTTCCCCAAGGTCGATGACGTAGGTGCGGCACGTCTCCGTATTACACTGGTGTTGTGCGGTGACGTACCGTACCCCGAGGTCGATGACGTAGGTGCGCCACGTCTCCTTATTACACTGGTGATGTGCGGGAGTGTGTGGCGCAACGTACACAGACATTACAGTCGTACAATAGAGATGTGCGCGTGTGGCACCACGTACAGGTATGTTGTACTCCGTTGTACTCACCTTCTGCGCCGTCGTCGGTTTGTAAGTACGAGGTGGTGGCCGTACAGGATTGGGATGAGACGGACGATGGCGTTCATGTCCTGCTTGTCGCGTACCGGGGTGCGGTTCGTGCTGGAGTGTGGTTTTATGGTAGTTTTGAGCTCTCGTAGAAAAAGAGCCGTACGGAGTGTGTTCAACACGGATCGTACTTCCTGGTTCGGATGACGCGGTCTATTTACGTTCGGACATAGCGTGGAGCATCAGCCAACAGCAATTCATATGGACTTTCGATTTGTACGGCGTTGTTTACGAGGAGTACGGAGTGACGCTTTAGGTTGGGATCGTACTTGCAGATTCGTACGGGGACGCTTACAGGTACGATTCGTACGGGGAAAAACGCTCCGAACGGCAATTCGGAATGCTTTTTCCCGGATCGGAATCGATACGTTAAGTAGGTGTACCCAGATTGACCTGCAACTAATCGGATCACCAGGTTGCGTACGTTTACGCATGTCAGCTTGTAGGGAACGAAGGATATTCACGTGTTCCTGTGTCCATTGTTTAAATTAAAAGTCAGGTCCTATTAGGTCATGGAAAGGTTTTACTCTCTCTGCGTAATGCAAAATGTATGTTCTGCCAAAATTCAAAAATCCCAGTATGGACTGTACATTTTTAATGATTTTGGAGTTTGTAGCAGTGCTCACTTTTCTAAAAAAATTAGTTGCCAGGCTTTTGCCTTCACTTGAAAGCTGATATCCCAAAAATAGGACATTGAGGTGGGCTATCTTTGATTTTTTAAAGTTAAATTTGTGGCCCTCCGAGGCGAAACCTAAAACAATGGTTCTTACCCTGGTCAAGTGTTCCTCTAAGTCATCATCTGTCAGATAAATATCTTCTACATACAATAATGCTTCTTCATCCAAATTCTGTAATAACTCTGTTACTCTCCTTGAGAATAACCCCGGGCTGTTCTTATACCCTTGGGGGAGTAGACAAAATTGACACTGGGACCCTAGCGCTGAGAAGGGTATCAAATATCTGCTTTCAGGCGCTATGTTTTGGCAAAAAAAATCATTTGAGTTATCTAATGTTGTTTTGTATTTTTTTCACACAATGTTATTCATTAATGCGGCACTCTGTGCAGTCTGAACTTCAAATGTTTTTGTGCATGAGTTTAAGTGTCTATAATCTAAAACTAGACAATATGAATTGTCGGGTTTCATGATGGGACACAAAGGATTATTCATTGATGAGGTGCTTGGTTCAATTACACCTTGGTATTCAAGTTGATCTAAGATCTCCCTGACCTTTTTCTTAACTTCCTGTTTAATGGGATACTGTCTTTGTGGAGTTGGGTTTGTTTTTATTGGAATGATGTGGCGGGGTGACTCTTCATCCCACCCTTTGTGGTTACGGTATAATGCTGGAGAAAGGACTACTGCCCACTCTTGTGCATATGTATGTCTCAGGTGTGTGGGAACTAGGTCAGAGAAAGCTGGAAAATTTACAGTTCCCCCCTTTGGGCATTCCATAACAATTGTGGGTGGCCAATCGTTTTCCGCTAATAGGATGTCATAACCCGAAGTCAGATTGTCCCAAAAGAGACCCTTAAATTGTTTTGGCTTGTCCTCCGCCATTTGGAGTATTATTTCATGTAACTTATGTGGGACACTTTCCCTAGTGTCAGGTATTTCCACCGTGATATACTCACTCAACTCCGCTGTCACCAGAAATTCCATCAGGTTCCGGCGAGCTATTGTTACCTCTGCAACGCTATCTAGCATCGTCAGGGTCCATTCCCTGTTCAGTAGCTGAGTCCTCAGAATTCTGGGCATGTCTTACTTTGAGACCTGCTACTTTCTTCTTTTTAAATTAAGGTTTTGCATTAGGTTTTTCTTCTTTCTTTGAAGCGTAGTCTGAAGTGCGTTGCTTGTCTCTGGAATTTGTAGGCTCTTCTTGTCTTTGATCTGACCATCCTTCCCTCTCGGAGTTTTTCGATGAAACCTGAAAGGAATGAGAGGAACGAGTATCAGTATCCTGATACCTGTCAGGGTTTTTAATGTTATCTCTATTTCTATGATTATATCTCCTTTCTGGGGGCTCCTGCTGAGGAGACCTTGCCCTGGAGTGAGATCTGTTTTTTTTTGTTTATTATTGCCCCATTTCTTCTTTGAAGAAACTGGTGTTTGCTTTGCCTGTTCTTTATCTGAATTCCACATTAATTGAGGTGTCACAGGTCCAGCTCTCAGACTGTCTCTACCCAACTCTGCATAAGCGGTTTCAATTATTTTAGGTACTTCTGTCTCCTGTTGTAATAGAGTGAACTCTCTCAGGTGTTGGTGTATTGCCACTGATGTTGCTTCTCCTTTAATATTTGCTAATATTATCGCACATACCTGGGCAAAGTTATTTAACAACTGCATCCCCAAGTTTAGAGCAGGCTCTGCGCCAATACTTGTTCTGTATTTGTATTAATACATCTGGTATCACTGCTAAAGAAGGGATACCATAATTCCTGGTATATATTGTAGCGAAAACTGTGCCCCAAGAGGTACAATCCTCTATAGAGGGAGCTATCCCCATTGGCAAGCAAATAGTAAGTATTCTATGCTTTTCCTTAGGGTCAGTATGTGGAAACGCCACCTCCAGTTGTGTATTTTTCTGTGCTATCTAGAGGGGCATTTGTTCATGTTTGTGGGCATTTTACCCATTATTGCGTGCAGTGTCTGAGTTGTAATTTTTGTTGTAGGAGCTTGGACCGTCCCTGGTTGAGTTGCCGGTGTAGGCTACAGTGTGATTGTTCTCAACACAAACTGTGTCAAGTTTCTGTAAAGTCTTATTCATTATTTATACTGTACAAGTAAGTCTCCGCCTGGCATTGTGTCAATGTCAGGATGTGGTGTGTATGACGCTAAAACTGGCCATGTTGCTCCCTCTCTTCCGAGTGGACTGAGTCTTACTCTTTTTCTTGTATGGGGGAGTGCACCTTTAAACCAGTAGAGGTGTTCATTATAAGTGAGTGGAAAATCAATGTCCTCATATGGACTATACTCATTTGGTCTATTGTCTACTAGATAGTAGTGTAATGTTTTGGTTTGTGCATTTCCTGCGGGAATTTGATCCATGAAAAGAATACCTCTGCTCTATATGATTTGTGTGCCTCAATCTTGAAGGTCACTTGCCCACCCCTAATTGTAACACCGCATGCTACTAGTTTTAGGGTGACAGAATTTCTAACATTATCTGCAATGTATATTGCATCTGTATCATCTTCATAAGCAGAGAAGTTTAGTGCATTTCCTTCATCTATGTCTGTCTGTTCAGTAATTTTTTTTAGAAAGGAGATCGTTTCAAGGAAACTGAGATAAGGAGTTATGCACAATAGGAACACTGTATCCTTCAAGCTTGATTAAACCAACAGCCAATACATAGGAATGTTCCTACTCAGTTGTGGCGGATTTTGTTACCTCCCACTCCAGATGTCTCTGGGGAATGTGAGCTGGGGTCTCTGATAATAGCACAACTGAACTACTCAGATTTGACTGTTAAATAGGTGCCAATACCAATGTTGGTGGAGCAATGCCATGTAATTCCTACAAAACTTATATAGGATCTGCGCGTTTAGACAACATATACTGCGGGACTGGTGTCCAGACTGATTTCAGACACCCCCCGCCGGGTATGTTGGCCTGTGTACCAGCTAGCTTGCAATGCCACTACAACCTCCTCATACGAAGGAGAGAATGGTTCTTGGTAACTATCAAACATGACAACCCTGATCCCTCAGGACCGAGGAAACAGTAACTCACTTTTCGCTCAGTCAGTCATGCTCACGTTTTCTCAGATAGATACACAGAAAAAACGGTTGGGATGTTCTCAATAAATATGTATTGAACAGGCGTCATTCAAGTGTAAAACAAGTGCACTGAAATCACCAGTAGACAGTAGCATATATAAATGAGTAGTAGCACTAAGCAAGTAAACAGATAGTAGGTTTCTGCCATTTTGCTAAAACTAAAAATATAGACGAGTATGTAAAATACATGGCAATAAAATGCATACTCCCACGATGCACCCCAACTAGATGTACCTAAGTCTACCTAGCATGTGAGTAGGTGTAAAGCCAAGAATCCCTCTAGGATAAAGGCAACCCCTTTACCTGATGTGAGACTGCGCAACCCAATTCTGGTCTCAAGTTTGACACCCCGCGAGGGATGTTCAGACCACTGCGAGCTGGATTATCTGTATGCAGGAACCTCAGCATCTCGCGTCAGTTTGTCAGCATGGAAGTTGCGATCTCCTCTGCCTATTTCGGCAAGATGTGATGATCATATACCCTAAGGTATCCCTCAGGGGGTTCTACCTTGCTGTGCCAGTGTCGGACTTAAGATGACGTCAGGAATGAACTTTATACATAGTTTTTATGCAGTAGATGAATGTCCTGCTGTGATTTCAAGAAAATAAGAATCCTCAATCATAATTTATGAGACCAGTGTTCAGGGATAAACCCTACGTACTGTGTATAGTATTGTAACTAGGTAAAAGGTCAGCCCCTCAAATCCGTTATGTATGTAATATAGGAGAGAATGTAGGTGAAGGGTTATGATGTTACCTATGGTAAATAGTCAAATATTGAGTTTTTAATTTCGACTAGACTTTATATTGAGTAAAAAATATAGAATAGACATAATATCGACTAGACATAATATAGACTACAAAAATATCCACTAGAAAAATATAATATCGAATAGAATGCCAATATTATCTAATCAAAAATATAGAATGGACATAATATCGACTAGATAGAATATAGACAACAAACATATCGAATTTAAGGTAAGTTAATATTAATGTTTAATTTTTGTGTAATATAATGCTGTAGCGGGTTGTGGGTTTATAGGGGAATAGGGTGTTAAGTAATTTAATTATAATTAATTAAATATGTTATTTTATTTAGTGTTATTTATTTAGGATGAATTGTTAAATAATTATTAATTGGTAATTAATTAAAATATAATTGGTAATTAATTGTAATTGATTAATTGATAAATATTTTATTTTTAGTAATTTATTTTCTGTAGCGGGTTGTGGGTTTATAGGGGAATAGGGTGGGAAGTAATTAAATTATAATGAATTAAATATGTTATTTTATTTATTGGTATTTATTTAGAACTATTTGTTAAGTAATTATTAATTGGTAATTAATTAAAATATAATTGGTAATTAATTTTAATTGATTAATTGATGAATATTTCATTTTTAGTAATTTATTTTCTGTAGCGGGTTGTGTGTTTATAGGGGAATAGGGTGGGAAGTAATTTAATTATAAATAATTAAATATGTTATTTAATTTATTGGTATTTATTTAGAATTATTTGTGATTTAATTATAAATTGGTAATTAATTAAAATATGATTGGTAATTAATATTAAATGATTAATTGATAAATATGTTAATTTCATTAATTTATTTACTGTAGCGGGTTGTGGGTTTATAGGGGAATCGGGTGGGAAGTAATTTAATTATAATTAATTAAATATGTTATTTAATTTATTGGTATTTATTTAGAATGAATTGATAATTAATTATTAATTGGTAATTAATTAAAATATTGGTAATTAAATGTGATTGATTAATTTTTAAATTGTAAATTAATTTATTGTTAATAGGTAATTCATTAGTATTAGTAGGTAATTTTTATTATTAAATAATTTTTATTTGTATTTTTAAATAATTATTTAATATATTTTATACAATTGTAAAATATTTTAATTAATTTGTAATTGGTATTACTATTTATATTATTTATATTTATATATGAAGTATTTACTTTCCCTACTATTGCACTCACAGGAGTTGGAATAGTAATTTTTACCCCTACGCTATCCAACGCTTTCCCTACTGTTGCACTCACTGGAGTTGGAATAGTAATTTTAACCCCTACGCTATCCAACACTTTCTCTACTATTGCATTCTCTGGAGTGGGAATAGTAATTTTTACCCCTACGCTATCCAACGCTTTCCCTACTGTTGCACTCTCTGGAGTGGGAATAGTAATTTTTACCCCTACGTTATCCAACGCTTTCCCTACTGTTGCACTCTCTGGAGTTGGAATAGTAATTTTAACCTCTACGCTATCCAACGCTTTCCCTACTGTTGCACTCTCTGGAGTGGGAATAGTAATTTTTACCCCTACGCTATCCAACGCTTTCCCTACTGTTGCACTCTCTGGAGTGGGAATAGTAATTTTTACCCCTACGCTATCCAACGCTTTCCCTACTGTTGCACTCTCTGGAGTGGGAATAGTAATTTTTACCCCTACGCTATCCAACGCTTTCCCTACTGTTGCACTCTCTGGAGTGGGAATAGTAATTTTTACCCCTACGCTATCCAACACTTTCCCTACTGTTGCACTCTCTGGAGTGGGAATAGTAATTTTTGCCCCAACGCTATCCAACGCTTTCCATACTGTTGCACTCGCTGGAGTGGAAATAGTAATTTTTACCCCTACGCTATCCAACTCTTTCCCTACTGTTGCACTCTCTGGAGTGGGAATAGTAATTTTAACTCCTACGCTATCCAACGCTTTCCCTACTGTTGCACTCTCTGGAGTGGGAATAGTAAGTTTTTACCCCTACGCTATCCAACGCTTTCCCTACTGTTGCAGTCGCTGGAGTGGTAATAGTAATTTTTACCCCTGTGCTATCCAACTCTTTCCCTACTGTTGCACTCTCTGGAGCTGGAATAGTAATTTTAACCCCTATGCTATCCAACGCTTTCCCTACTGTTGCAATCTCTGGAGTGGGAATTTTAATTTTTACCCCTACGCTATCCAACTCTTTCCCTACTGTTGCACTCTCTGGAGTGGGAATAGTAATTTTAACCCCTACGCTATCCAACGCTTTTCCTACTGTTGCACACTCTGGAGTGGGAATAGTAATTTTTAACCCTACGCTATCCAACGCTTTCCCTACTGTTGCACTCTTTGGAGTGGGAATAGTAATTTTTACCCCTACGCTATCCAACGCTTTCTCTACTGTTGCACTCTCTGGAGTGGGAATAGTAATTTTTACCCCTACGCTATCCAACGCTTTCCCTACTGTTGCACTCGCTGGAGTGGGAATAGTACATTTTTACCCCTACGCTATCCAACGCTTTCCCTACTGTTGCACTCGCTGGAGTGGGAATAGTAAATTTTTACCCCTATGCTATCCAACGCTTTCCCTAATGTTGCACTCACTGGAGTCGTTACAGTAAATTTAAACCTCTCGCTATCCTACGGTAAAAATATTGTATATGTTTTGTTAATTATATATATATATATATATATATATATATATATATATATATATATATGTATTAAAAATAAAATACTTTTTTTAAGTTACATTAATTATTTCTTAATTTTACGTTTATTTAAGTATTTTAAATAAGTTAAAATTAATTTTATTTATTATTATATTACATTTAAAAAATTCAATATTTTGACAGTCTATATTTTTTACACTCGATATTTTGGAGTCGATATTTTTGTACTTACCTGTTTGAAGATAGGAAGTCAATATTCTTGCAGTCGATATTTTTACCTCAATATTTTGTCATCTCGATATTTTGACTGTCGATATTCTGTCACTGATCCGTTACCTATATGGGGTCCCTATATGGAATATAACACTAGTGTAAGGAGGAGAATTTCTGCTTAGCTTCCTACTCCATTGAGTAAGGAAGTGCCTTTTTAAGACAAGCTGCTGTTAAACTCATTTGACTTCTTCCTTTGTCCTCACTGGTCTCTGTGGAATTTTGTTACAATGCAAGTCAGACTTTGTTTCTCGAAAAGAGCTGTTAAACGTCTTAATGACTAGGCAAGAACTTTCTAACTCTTTGGGGCAGATTTTCAAATATGTCATGGAAAGCAACACAGCCACCAAGTTGTGACACTGCATTAAGTGAGAGAGAGAACAAAACAACACCAAATCTACAAAGATTTAGGGATAATTCTCCCACTATCAGCAGGGTTGGGCTGGCTGTAGTGGGCACCAGGTATTTCCCCGGTGGGCCAGAGGGGTGGAGGCTGTTTTTGTGCTCGGGCGGTTTTGTACTGGGGGCCAGTTATGCAGCAATGCTGTAATATTGGCCCCTGCAACAATAGCGGCAGCAGTGGTTCTTGCTAGCACCCCCCACCCGCTCCAAGGGCTGGTCGAGCAGCAATCTGCCAGGGCTGGTTTTTGCTCCCAGTCCGACTCTGACCGGCAGCCACTCTATGAGCCTGCTTTGTGCCATGCACACCTCTTTGCACTTCAGTGAAAGGGTGAGTGTAATGTCTAGCATAGGTTTTTTACTGGAAGGTTACCATTCCAGTATAACAACCTATGCTTATACTAACTTTATTACTTTTATGACATTTGATGTGTGTTGCACAGTAGAGCAGTCATAAAGAAACAGCAAATTTAGGAGAAATAAAACAAATTCTGCTTTTTATATGCCTGCCTCTGGAAGGCATTATTTTTTGTTACAAACCGCTGTCAGCGATTGTTATCCCCTTCCATTCTCATGACGGAATGGTTTTCAGCAAAATGTGAGGTTTGCAGGGGATTCTGGGTAGGAAAAAATTGGGGGATCAACGTAAGCCATACCCCCCTGGACTTCCCCGGGTGTCTAGTTTTCATAAATGTCTAGTTTTGGTAGGTTTCCCTAGATGGCCACCAAGCCCGGGGCCGAATACCCAGGTGATCCTCCCTGCAAAACGAGGTTGTTTTGTGAGAGGTAATTGTGGTGTATTCACAATATGTTTTGGGCCCTTCCCTGCCGTGGGCACTCGGCCCATCCACACGAGTGAGTTAGCATTTTTATCGCGAGACTTTGGAGAATGCTGGGTAGGTGGAATTGTGTGAATCCACACAGATTCCAGAACTTTCCATTCGAGAAATGTGAGGAAAATGTGTTTTCATTTACAAAGTTTGAGGTTTGCAAGGGATTCTGGGTAACCAAACTTGGTGAGAGCCAGACAAGTCACCCCATCCTGGATTCCCCTGGGTGTCTAGTTTTTAAAAATGCATAGGTTTACTAGGTTTCCCCTGGTGCTGGCAGAGCTAGAGTTTTAAATCTACAGCTAGGCACATTGCATAAAAAAGGGTCAGTTTTCACTGTAAAAATGTGGTATGTCCACGTTGAATTTCAGGCCGTTTCCTGTCAAGGGCACTAGGCCTATTCACAGAAGTGAGTTACAATTTTCATCGGGAGACTTAGGGGGACACAGAATTGTACAGCAAGTGTTATTACCTATTGACTTGCGATGCATTTCTGCCTTCCAAATGTAAGACAATATGCAAAAAATAAGTCACTTTGAGAAATGTCCTATAATGCACATGCTAGTATGAGTACACACAATTCTGGAGATGTGAAAATAGCTACTGTTTTCAAACTCTATATTTTGTTCCCATTTCAGAAATACATAGATGTCTTTCATACCGATTTTTCCCAATGATTTGCTACATACCCAGTACACAATAAAAATATTGCAAGAACCTGATCAGTTATTGGCTCTAGGTTCCTCAGGTTCTTGGTGAACCTACAAGTCCTATATATCCTGACACCCATAATGTTTCACTGTATGTAACAGGATATTGCTTTAAAAAATCTGTTATACTTAGAAGAAGTTACAGGTGAACATGTTGGCACAAATGGCTGTTTTTTTCAACTCATTTTCAATTTTTTTCTATCTTCAACGGTTAGTTTCTATAAAAAAAACCTTGAAGGATCTACACAAATGATGCCTTGCTGAATTCAGAATTCTGTCTAATTTTTGAGAAATGTATAGCTTTTCAATTATCCATTATTGCTACTTTACCCATTTTTACCACTTAACTGGAAAGAGGTTGAAGGCACTAAAAATAGCAAAAATTAGCTGTCCCAGTAAAATGAGAAAACTGTATAAAAAATGTTGGTTTTCTGACAAAATTCTGTCAATCCCTGAAAGCTGGGAAGATGGTGATTTCAGCTCAACAAGCCCTTTGTTGATCCCATTTGTAGGAAAAAAAACAGCACTTTTCCCCCTGTTTTCCTCTAAAAAAAGCTTTTTAACAACTTTTTTGGGGCTGGAAAATTAATAGTGTAGCACCACCTTTTTTTGATTGCTTCACTTTTTTTTTTCATAACGGATTTTATTGCTGATTATGTCGCTTTTAGTGACTGCCGCAGAGCAAAGCCTTGGTAAATCTGCCAGTATATGCTTTGGCTTAGAGTTGGCAGAATCTGCAGTAACATTTAGGGGTCGATTCCGATCCGATAAAAAGCGCTCCGATTCGTCGTACGGAGCATTTTTTCCCCATACGAATCGTACCCGTAAACGTCCCGTATGTACGACGAAGTCCGATTCGTACCAGGAGCCGTACTCCGTACGAATCGTACAGAGACCGTACGAATCGTATCCCCGTACGATTTGCCCTCGGAACCCGCTGTACGGTTCACGGCTGCTTTTTCCGACCCGGCGAGTACGATTCGTGTTGGGTACGCTCCGTACGACCCTTTTTCTGCGAGAGCTGAAAACTCCCGTAGAAGCAGAGTTCACCCCAAAACAGGTACGGAACGCCCCCCCACGTACGGTGCGTACCCCCCATGATCGTAGGGGTACGGCTCGTACACCCCATGATCGTAGGGGTATGGCTCGTACACCTACAATCATGCGGTACGGCTCGTAGACCCCATGATCGTAGGGGTACGGCTTGTACCCCCCATGATCGTAGGGGTACGGCTCGTACACCCCATGATTGTAGGGGTACAGCTCGTACACCTACAATCATGGGAACGGCTCATACACCCCATGATCGTAGGGGTACGGCTCGTACACCCCATGATCGTAGGGGTACGGCTCGTACACCTACAATCATGGGGTACGGCTCGTACACCCCATGATCATAGGGGTACAGCTCGTACACCCCATGATCGTAGGTGTATGAGCCGTACCCCTACGCTCATGGGGTGTACGAGCTGTACGGTGTGTATGTGATTGTGTGCTTTTCCGTACGAATTGCCCTTACCTGACGTGGCCAGTACGAATCGCGTCCTGATCACCCGGTCTGGATCGTACTCTCCGAGTCGTATGGTGTGTGTACGAGTCGTAAAGAAACGGCTCCGGATATGAATCGTACGGACGGTGATTTTACCAGATCGGAATCGAAGCCTTGATAGCCATCTTTGAACTATACTTTAAAAACAACATTTTATCAGACTAATTACAAATTCAAGCGTTCCAGGAAAAAATAGATTCGCTTTCAAAAAGTGGGTATTTCAGTTCTGTCAATAGTGAATTATTATTAGTATTATTATTATTTTTTGCATAGAGGGTATCTGACACAGCTGGCTTTCTGTAACTCTGCGCCCCAGTTCACGGCAGGGTCCAGGGCACTGGCAACATTAAAATACATGATAGGAAATTACGGGGCATATTACCAACGATTAGCGATATTTATCGCTAACGATGCTTAGCAACACATTTTTTAACGCTAAGCATCGCCGGAAATTATCGCAGAGATAACTTGCTATTAGCAAGGTTTATCTCAGAAGTGATAAAAATCCTCGCGCTAACTGCCAAATGAGAGATTATCGCTGGAAAACCAACGATAATCTCTCAAAGTTTGACGTTAGCTTGATGATAGGGGCTCACAAACTTAGCCATGATATCCACCTTCCATAGGATATCATGGCTAAGTCAGGAAAATACCAGGTGTAAAAAAAACAGTGCTAACCGTGGTTAGCGCTGCTTTTTTTTATCACTAACAGGGTTAGCGAAATCCTTGATAATAGGAGAAATGTCGCTTAACAACATTACTGCTATTATTTTTCTCTGGAACGCCCCCTATGCATCTCATTAGAGATGCAAGGGGAAGCGTAGAGAAAAAGGGTGCTAACATGCGAATTTGCATGTTAGCACCCTGTTGCTAATAGGGAGATAATTTTATCTCTGCTTTCTTGGCTTTTAAAGCCAAAAAAGCGGAGATAAATCCCTTGATAATATGCCCCTACATTTCTCGTCAGTCTACTTAAAAGCAACACAGTACGATGCCAAGGCTGAGGTCCACATGCATCACAGACATTTGGTGTGCTCAGGTTTAATAATAATTCATGCGTCATGTCCCTTGCAGAACGCTTGTTGAACTTCAGGTCACATTCATATTGCCAGTGTGTTTTTGTAGAAGAGATATGGGTTTGTCCATTTAAACAGTAGCGCATGCAGGCAGAGACAAAGAACCAGCGGAGGTCAGGATAGGTGCAGAATAAACAAAAAAGTCAGTGAAATAACAGCAGGCAAGTGCAATTCCTTATAGTAATGTTCTGCCATTCGAATCAGAGATAAAAATGTCCACCACGGTCCAAAGTTTCTGACCATGAGTGCCAATAAAACAAATATGAAGTTAGGCTTACCTCCATGGTCAACAACTACAGAAATTACCATTCCAGAGATTACCAGTACATCCATCTATGTTAAATATGACACAATTGAATTTGGGGTAGTTACTTTCATTAAGGGCAAGGGGGGGAGCTTAGCGCGCACCCAAGATGGTCGCGTGAGCTCAGAGCTCCCGGACCTTCGCCACCTCCATCGACTATCCTGCATCTAATCCTGATTTGGACGACGGGCTTCTGTGGTCGTGAACCTGCTGATCATTTATCCGTTGGCGGATTTCGCTTTGGTCTCCGGGAACCTGAGATATGGCTTTTTGAATATTTGCCACCTGCTCCATGGCACTGCCCCGGGCTTGCCTACTCTGCCAGCCAGGTAGTAATTGAATAACAACGGCCTGCGTTAACCTCCCTTGCCCGGTCTCCTACTTTCGGTTTCAATTCTGATGATCCTACGTCATTGACCTTGCCTTGGTCGCCCGGGCTGCTTGCTTCACTCATTTATTCGCAACTTCGCTTGGAGATCTGGACTTTCTTGCTCTTTGCCTAGTGACTGGTCCCCACTTTATTCCTTGAGCTTCTGCGGGCACATTGAGTGTAGCCATTTTCACTAGGTCTCAGACTACCCTCCGGGGCACACGACCTAAGATGGCCACCAAGCCTGAAGCGGAGAGGCGCAAGACCAGACCGGCAGCTCGAGGAGGTTCTGTCCAATCCAACGTCATGGACCGATATACCCTCACTAAGAACTCTCCGAGCGGAATGGCTAAACCCCCGGCCGGCATTGAGGACGAATCCCTGCTGGGTGATGACCCGTCATTGAAAGACGTCATGTGCGCCATTGCTGGGATGAAGGCCGCGATGGGACAACAGTATGAGGCCCTAACCCACAAGCTGGACACTGTTGCCATAGATGTCAATCTAATCAGGGCGGATCTTGCAAAAACCAACGAAAAGGTCAAGTCTCTCGACCTGAAGACTACTAGTCTCACCGCCGACATCTCTGACCTACAGACGGAGGTCGGTAATCTGAGATCCGCCCGTGACTATCTCTCCCGTCGCTTGGACGATTTTGAGGGCCGAGCACGACGGAACAACGTCCGACTGGTCGGTGTCCCGGAGAAGACGGAATCGTCAGCTGTGGACCTACTGGTTGAGGACCTTGTCCTAAATCATTTAGCGCCCAAGGGCCTGAGCAAGTTCTTTGCAGTAGAACGGGCCCACCGTGTCCCGGGTGGCCCGCCCAAGCTGGGTGCCTCTCCGCGCCCCATCATTGCACGGATTTTCAACTTTCGTGACAGGGATGTGATACTGCAGGCTTCCCACACATCAGGCCCCACGGAATATGAGAACGCAGCGGTCAGCTTTTATCCGGACTTCACCCAACAAGTCCAGAAGCAGCGGCTGGGATTTCAAGGAGTGAAGAAGAGACTGAGAGACAGGGACATGAAATATATCATGCTTTTCCCGGCTCGATTGCGTATCGTCCACAATGATAGAACATTTTTCTTTGATCATCCTGAAGCGGCTAATGACTGGTTGGACTAGCTACCTACGGGACGAGGGCGGTTTGAACAATCGGAACCTTCCGGTGGAGCGGAGGGCGGCCCGACGGAGCAGGAATAGGGAGCGACATCGGCTCCCGGACCAACGTTTTGACTTTCGGCAATGGTTCGAAGCTATACTGATAATGACTGCAACTCCATTGTCTTATTCGGGTGTGGGTGAGGGGCGGGTGTGACTTCCTCCTCTGGGGTTCTTTTCGTAGATTAGTTGTATGTTAGGGCGACAGGCACGCTGCGAGTTGGGGTGGCTTTTGAGTCTAACGCAGGGGTGCGGGGTGGGGGGTATGATGTTGTTTTGGGGGGTTGGGAAGTTCAGGGATGTGTTTCTTTGTTTTTTTCAAGGCATAATGCTGATGATCTTCTGTGTTGTGGTGTCGCGGCTGGCGTGGGGGGAGACTTGGGGTGGACTCTGGGATGGGCAGTAGGGGACTACGGATACTGTGTTGGAACGTCAATGGTTTGGGAGACAGAATTAAACGGGGAGTGGTCTTGCAGTTACTGAGACGCCTGTCCCCTGATGTGGTTTTGCTTCAGGAGACGCACTTGCTGGGTAATACGTGCCACGCCATGAATAGGCGTGGCTATCGTCTCATTGCACACTCAGGTTTCACTTCTGGCTCCAGAGGGGTGGGCATTCTAATCCGGACCTCCCTCCTCCTCGCTGTTGACGACATTATACTTGATGATAGAGGGCGGTACGCCGCCATTGTGGGGCGTTGGGAGGGTAGGGTGGTTACACTGTTTTCTGTTTACATACCCCCAGGTCTTCAAACTACGACCTATGCAGATTTGGGAAGTGTGATTTTGGGAGTCCCCGAGGGTTTGCTTGTGGTCGGGGGAGACTTTAATTCAGTAGTATCTGGGATGTGTGATCGTTACCCTCCCCGAGTTCTCGCTAAGTTCCAATCCTGGCTTGGGGACTTCATGGAGGCGCTGGGGCTGACCGATTGTTGGCGATTACATCATCCTGGGCAACAACAGTATACCTTTCACTCTGGGGCCCACGGCAGCCTTTCGAGATTGGATTATGTTTGATGCCCTCCTCCCAGGCTTCCCGTATAGGGGAGGTGAAACATCTTGCCAGGGGTATTTCGGATCATTCCCCACTGTGGTTGGTTGTGAATGCACATGGGGGATCGGAGGGTCGAGTGGCCCCGATCAACCCATGGTACCTCCGTGATCCCAAGATTAGAGCGGAACTACTTAAGACAATTGATCACTATTTTGCCGAAAATGTGGGGTCAGTATTCTCTTCTGTCTCCCTGTGGGAGGCGTACAAAACTGTAATTCGGGGGCAGGCCCTCTCGTCGATTGGCACTGTTAAGAGATGTAGGCGAGAGGAGGTTGTTCGTCTTGAGACTGAAATTACCGTTCTTGAGGGAGAGTTGGATGCTGGAGTCTCCCCTGAGAGGCTTCATCTGTTGGATCCGAAACAACATGAGTACAGAGCTCTGGTGACTGATGCAGCGAAGGAGATGAGTCGTGAACAGCAGGGACGTTTGTATGATGTGGGAGATAAGGCTGGGAAGTTGCTTGCTTGGTTGGATAGGAGAGAATGCGCGAGTCGAGTGGTTCCTGTTATAGTTGACGCGAATGGTGAAAGTATCACGGATCCTGCTGGGATTGTTGAGAGGTACGCCGATTATTTCCGGGTGGTGTACTCCCCTGTGTCCGATAGACCGGAGCAGGACTCCCACATGCTTTTACGCGATATCTCGCTACCATGTTTGTCTGAATCTGAGCGGAACCTGCTGGAGTCTCCGCCTACGGCGGATGAAGTTGCGACCGCTATCCGTTCGATTCGCTCCGGGAAGGCCTCGGGCCCTAATGGACTCCCTATAGAACTCTACAAGCTTCGTCCGGATGTACTGGCACCGTATTTGCGCTCTATGTTTCTGGAATCACTGGCGGAAGGGTTTCTTCCTCCTGACCAGAGATTGGCTTCCATAGTGGTTATACATAAAGAGGGTAAGCCACGTGACCGCTGTGAATCGTACAGGCCTATTTCCCTAATAAATGCTGAACCCAAGATCCTGGCCAAAGTTCTTGCTAACCGTCTGGTGGCTGTTATAGGCGATCTGGTTCATCCGGACCAGTCTGGATTTATACCACATCGCAATACGGCACTTAATCTTTGGCGCTTGCATGGAGTCCTCGCGCGAGCCGGGACATTGAGAGAGTCGGCCATCTTGGCGTCTTTGGACGCCACCATGGCGTTTGACACGATTGAATGGCCCTATCTTTGGGCGGTCCTCTCCAAATTCGGGTTTGGGCCCACCTTTATCCGTTGGGTTCGATTGCTTTATGCTGATCCCTTAGCCCAGGTGGTGGTGAATGGACGTGTCTCGGCCTCCTTTGTTCTCGGTAGAGGTACGCGCCAGGGCTGTCCTCTGTCCCCACTCTTGTTTGCCCTTGCTTTAGAGCCATTGGCGGCTTGGCTGCGATGGGAACCATCCATTAAGGGTATTCGATGGTCTCCGGAATTTGAAGACCGTGTATCTTTGTATGCAGATGACATCCTTTTGTACCTCACATCGCCCCGACAGTCGTTAATCGTCCTTTTTGACGTTTTGACTTCTTTCCGTAAAAATTCCGGCTTAGTTATCAATTGGTCTAAATCTTGCGTTTATGTTCTCTCCGGTGACACTCCCCTCCTGCCCCGTGATTGTCCTATTCCGGTGGTACCAGATGGTTTCAAATATCTGGGAATTTTTGTCACCTTGGACCCCACACTTCGGTATGAGCGCAATCTGCTGCCCCCTCTCAGACGCCTTCGGGCGGCTGTCGGGACTTGGAGCAAGCTCCCCCTTTCTCCCTTGGGACAAGCTGCGTTGTTTAAGATGATGTCGCTCCCCCGATTCCTTTATGCGCTTCAAAACACGCTTGATGTAGTGCCAGCGGAATATTTTCGTGAGATTGAGAGTCTACAGCGGCAATTGTTATGGGGGGCCATCCTCGCATCGCCCTCTCGAAGCTCACACTCCCTTGGTACGATGGCGGCATCGCTCTCCCGGACATTCGTCGCTATTACTGGGCCTCTCAATTGGGGGCCATCAACCATGGCACCTACACTCCCCCACTAAACCCGGCTTTCGTGATGGACAGATGGTTGTTGCCCGGTGGGGACTACAATAGGGCTCTATATGCGAAATCAGCTGGTGACACTCTTACGGGCCCCACCAAAACAGCAGTGCAGGTGTGGCGTAGAGCTACGGCAGCCACGGGATGGGCCGATAGGCCGACCCGGGCTACCCCACTATATGCTTCGGATAAACTGGGCTCCCTTTGGCAATCGAAGGGATTTGATCGGTGGGACATGATCGGGATCAGTAGGGTAGATGACGTATGGATCAACGGCAGGGTCAAGACGTTTGAGGAATTGAAAGTTGAGTATGGGCTGAATGATAAGGAATTCTTCAGATATGCGCAAGTCCGGCATGCGGTCTTGTCTGTTTTTCCACTAGGCTCGGACGTGCCGGAGGCATCTCCGCTCGAGGATCGGATTCTGGATGGTCACGTTCCTGATAGCACGATCTCGCTAATTTATAAAAAGTTGATCAATACCAGGACTGATCTACTAGCTAGTCTTCGAGGGCTGTGGACCGGAGATGGTCTGGAACTCGATGATGAGGACTGGCAGTCCGCTATTTCTTCCCCGAAGGAAGTAGCTATCCCGGCACGTCTTCGGTTCGTCCAACTGAAAATTCTGCATAGGGTGTATGTGACCGGCCCACGTCTGGTTCGTATGGGATTTTCGATGGATGGCTTGTGCAGGCGTGGATGCGGTATGGTGGCTACGTTCCTTCATATTATCTGGGAATGCCCTGCTGTGATACGTTATTGGAACCGCGTGCATGAAGTAATGAGTGAGGTCACGGGAGTGCGCTTAATGCCTGAAGCGAGAAGATGCTTGTTGAATGTCTGGGAGCCGAATGACTACAATCGAGCGCAGCTCCGCTGGGCGACCTTGGGAAACATGGTTGCCAAGCGTGATATTGCCCAATTGTGGGGCGCTCAGAAGCCTCCGACACTTCTGGGATGGACACAAAACATGGATTGGTGCATGTTTCGAGAAAAAACTGTGTATGTTTCCCGTGGCAAACCAGGCACGTGGGGGAAAGTGTGGACCCAATGGAACGCATATCGTGGAGATATATGTACTCCCCCAATGTCTGAATTTGATGCTGATTTGTCTTCCTCCCAACCTGACGTTTCCTCCGCAGGAACATAGCTGTTTTGTATGTATTTTGGTCTCCTTTCCCCCCCCTCTCCCCCCCCCAATTATTGGTTGCACTACTGCTTGATTCCTCTATGTACCCCCCCGCGGACCACGTGATGACACGTTTTAATGCACTGCCTTGTTTTGTATTGTTCTTTTTTTTTTTCTTTTTTTTTTTTAAATCAATAAAAAGTTTTCAAAAAAAAAATATTAGGTTTTCAAATGAAAATTATATGGATTACTTACTTAATCATGTTTACATTAATTACCAGTTAGGGCAAGTGTTGTTAGGTTCAATAAATGTATTTTATTTAAATGAATTAAGGATTCCTACAACGGGTAGCTTAATAATAGTTATTTAGTTGTTTTGAATTACAATAAAATGAATAAAGGATTAGGGTTGCAACTACAGTTACTATCAGGCTAACTACATAGCAGTTGTCTCTATACAAATTAAAATATTTTTACTTTAGTTATGGGTCATTTTGGGGTAGTGGGGAGGACGTTTTGGGTTAAATTTCATTAGACACCTGATATGTGGCACATATATAGTGATCCAGCAATATAGTTTTATCTGTATATTAATAGACAAGAAAGAGAGTCATGTCAGGTGTAACAGTATAAATACTCATGTGCTCTGTTGAAAGTACAAGAGATCCGTTTGAAGAGTAAAATATTCTGCAATTATGAGCGTTTGTTATAATTTAGTGTTGTACGACTCTTCTTCAGGGGTTCATTCTTTACTGAAAGCTGAGTTGATATCTCAGGTCCCAAACTAATTGCTGTACACTATATGAAGGGTGGCTATGCTAGTTGGAAAGAAAAGTGGAATTATGATTCTGAAGCATAGGCTTGACTAAAATGGATGCTTAGCCCATTTTTTGAAATCAGACTTCCCCTTACAGATCATTGTGCCGCAATGTATGGCCCAAATTCTGCTGACTGAAATTCCTATTTGTAAATGAGGGTCAAGCTTGCTGTGTATTGATGAGTCTGTATTCTAACAGGGTAACAGTCAGGGCATTCCTACTTCATAAAACTAACGCCAGACACCATGCAGCCGGATGAATTAAAGAATTTTGATTACCAGATGCTAGATTGTAAAATGTACTGAGAGGTGGGGGGGGGCATACCACCCTTCTGGGTCTACCCCTGGAACTAGTTATTGTCACTTAAAACCCATATATTCTTCCAGATGTTTCTCTTAGCAACTTGCCTGACAACGCAGAAAATCCCCAGGTCATTAAGATACCCCAAGGTATAAGGAAAAAGCACAATGACACTATAAAATCTGCCAAAGGAGCCCAAAATACATGTACTAAATCTAGCGAACCTCTAGTTATTCTTGACTCAAACATTTCACGCGACATAAAATGTGCCCTACTGGAGGTGTGCCAGCCCCATTTTTCTAATATAGAATCCTTTTTGTTTGATCTTCAGAATGAGATTTCTACTCACTTGAATCTTCTTGGGGATAAAGTTCAAGCAATTACGATGCAATGCACCTCTTCATCTCTGGATCAGGGTAACCGAAAACAACTGCAGTCCCTGCCTCCGAATACCACTATTCCCTTAAGTATGACAGTTTCAACCCCTTGAGCCTGGCTGTACTCTATCAACAGTGTCTGCTCAGCTGCTAAGTCTATTTCTAGAGTTCCAACACCTTCTTTACTAATTTGCCCTTTAATGGCCCCGACCAATGGCGACCATATGGTTGAACAAGCATGTGATAGCCTGGCTCATGAGGGGGAGCGCAGGGGAAGTTTACAACTTCCACCGGATTGTAGTCCATATGTCATCCTCCTTGCAGGGCTCCCTTCAGAGCAGACAAATGGACAAGAAAGTTGGCATAGTTTAAAGAATATAGTTGTCCACTGATGTAACAGAAATGTGGGTTACCAAATGAACCTTGAAAACAACATTATTATGGTTAAGAGGGTTGGATGGGCAGGGCCACCTAAGAAGTCTATCAAAGGGTACTGTGTGGGCATACATTTCTAAAACCCCAAATCTGCAGGTCACCTCTTACACAGGGAATAGGGTGGTAAGTAATTTATTTATAATTAATTAAATATGTTACTTTATTTAGTGTTATTTATTTAGAATTAATTGTTAAATAATTATTAATTGGTAATTAATTAAAATATAATTGGTAATTAATTGTAATTGATTAATTGATAAATATTTTATTTTTAGTAATTTATTTTCTGTAGTGGGTTGTGGGTTTATAGGGGAATAGGGTGGGAAGTAATTAAATTATAATTAATTAAATATGTTATTTATTTATTGGTATTTATTTAGAATTATTTGTTAAGTAATTATTAATTTGTAATTAATTAAAATATAATTGGTAATTAATTTTAATTGATTAATTGATAAATATTTTATTTTTAGTAATTTATTTTCTGTAGCGGGTTGTGGGTTTATAGGGGAATAGGGTGGGAAGTAATTTAATTATAATTAATTAAATATGTTATTTTATTTATTGGTATTTATTTAGAATTATTTGTTAATTAATTATTAATTGGTAATTAATTAAAATATAATTGGTAATTAATTTTAATTGATTAATTGATAAATATTTAGTTTTTAGTAATGTATTTTCTGTAGCGGGTTGTGTGTTTATAGGGGAATAGGGTGGGAAGTAATTTAATTATAATTAATTAAATATGTTATTTAATTTATTGGTATTTATTTAGAATGAATTGATAATTAATTATTAATTGGTAATTAATTAAAATATAATTGGTAATTAAATGTGATTGGTTAATTTTTAAATTGTAAATTAATTTATTGTTAATAGGTAATTAATTAGTATTAGTAGGTAATTTTTATTATTAAATAATTTTTATTTGTATTTTTAAATAATTATTTAATATATTTTATACAATTGTAAAATATTTTAATTAATTTGTAATTGGAATTACTATTTATATTATTTATATTTATATATGAAGTATTTACTTTCCCTACTATTGCACTCACAGGAGTTGGAATAGTAATTTTTACCCCTACGCTATCCAACACTTTCCCTACTGTTGCACTCACTGGAGTTGGAATAGTAATTTTAACCCCTACGCTTTCTAACGCTTTCTCTACTGTTGCACTCTCTGGAGTGGGAATAGTAATTTTTACCCCTACGCTATCCAACGCTTTCCCTACTGTTGCACTCTCTGGAGTGGGAATAGTAATTTTTACCCCTACGTTATCCAACGCTTTCCCTACTGTTGCACTCTCTGGAGTGGGAATAGTAATTTTTACCCCTACGCTATCCAACACTTTCCCTACTGTTGCACTCTCTGGAGTGGGAATAGTAATTTTTACCCCTACGCTATCCAACGCTTTCCCTACTGTTGCACTCGCTGGAGTGGGAATAGTAATTTTTACCCCTACGCTATCCAACTCTTTCCCTACTGTTGCACTCTCTGGAGTTGGAATAGTAATTTTAACCCCTACGCTCTCCAACGCTTTCCCTACTGTTGCACTCTCTGGAGTGGGAATAGTAATTTTTACCCCTACGCTATCCAATGCTTTCCCTACTGTTGCACTCTCTGGAGTGGGAATAGTAATTTTTACCCCTACGCTATCCAACGCTTTCCCTACTGTTGCACTCTCTGGAGTGGGAATAGTAATTTTTACCCCAACGCTTTCCCTACTGTTGCACTCTCTGGAGTGGGAATAGTAATTTTTGCCCCTACGCTATCCAACGCTTACCCTACTGTTGCACTCGCTGGAGTGGGAATAGTAATTTTTACCCCTACGCTATCCAACTCTTTCCCTACTGTTGCACTCTCTGGAGTGGGAATAGTAATTTTAACTCCTACGCTATCCAACGCTTTCCCTACTGTTGCACTCTCTGGAGTGGGAATAGTAATTTTTACCCCCACGCTATCCAACGCTTTCTCTACTATTGCACTCTCTGGAGTGGGAATAGTAATTTTGACCCCTACGCTATCCAACGCTTTCCCTACTGTTGGACTCGCTGGAGTGGGAATAGTAAATTTTTACCCCTACGCTATCCAACGCTTTCCCTACTGTTGCACTCACTGGAGTCGTTACAGTAAATTTAAACCTCTCGCTATCCTACCGTAAAAATATTGTATATGTTTTGTTAATAATATGTATATATATATATATATATATATATATATATATATATATATATATATATATATATATATATTCACTGAAAAAACCATAGGTTTCAGGAGTTATATAGTTAGGAATTAGTTTTTAAAAAACCTTTGAAATTCACTCAAAAAACTATAGGTTTTAGTGGTGTTATAGTTAGCTGGACATTTTACTCATACAAAACCAATGAAATTGCTGCTATATAGTTAGTTGTACTAACTATATTTCGCGCACCCGCAATCCACTGCTGATGATGTCACATATTAGATCATACATGACATGGTCAGTGACATCACTATATATACCTACTGGCTATCGCCAGTAGGTAATTAAAAATAAAATAATTTTTTTAAGTTACATTAATTATTTCTTAGTTTTACGTTTATTTAAGTATTTTAAATAAGTTAAAATTAATTTTATTTATTATTATATTACTGTTAAATGACTTTTAAGACATTTAAAAAATTCAATATTTTGACAGTCTATATTTTTTACACTCGATATTTTGGAGTCGATATTTTTGTACTTACCTGTTTGAAGATAGGAAGTCGATATTCTTGCAGTCGATATTTTTACCTCAATATTTTGTCATCTCGATATTTTGACTGTCGATATTCTGTCACTGATCCGTTACCTATATGGGGTCCCTATATGGAATATAACACTAGTGTAAGGAGGAGAATTTCTGCTTAGCTTCCTACTCCATTGAGTAAGGAAGTGCCTTCTTGAGACAAGCTGCTGTTAAACTCATTTGACTTCTTCCTTTGTCCTCACTGGTCTCTGTGGAATTTTGTTACAATGCAAGTCAGACTTTGTTTCTCGAAAAGAGCTGTTAAACGTCTTAATGACTAGGCAAGAACTTTCTAACTCTTTGGGGCAGATTTTCAAATATGTCATGGAAAGCATCACAGCCACCAAGTTGTGACACTGCATTAAGTGAGAGAGAGAACAGAACAGCACCAAATCTACAAAGATTTAGGGATAATTCTCCCACTATCAGCAGGGTTGGGCTGGCTGTAGTGGGCACCAGGTATTTCCCCGGTGGGCCAGAAGGGTGGAGGCTGTTTTTGTGCTCGGGCGGTTTTGTACTGGGGGCTAGTTATGCAGCAATGCTGTAATATTGGCCCTTGCAACAATAGCGGCAGCAGTGGTTCTTGCTAGCACCCCCCACCCCACCCGCTTCAAGGGCTGGTCGAGCAGCAATCTGCCAGGGCTGGTTTTTGCTCCGAGTCCGACTCTGACCGGCAGCCACTCTATGAGCCTGCTTTGTGCCATGCACACCTCTTTGCACTTCAGTGAAAGGGTGAGTGTAATGTCTAGCATAGGTTTTTTACTGGAAGGTTACCATTCAGTATAACAACCTATGCTTAGACTAACTTTATTACTTTTATGACATTAGATGTGTGTTGCACAGTAGAGCAGTCATAAAGAAACAGCAAATTTAGGAGAAATAAAACAAATTCTGCTTTTTATATGCCTGCCTCTGGAAGGCATTATTTTATGTTACAAACCACTGTCTACGATTGTTAACCCCTTCCATTCTCATGACAGAATGGTTTTCAGCAAAATGTGAGGTTTGCAGGGGATTCTGGGTAGGAAAAATTTGGGGGATCAACGTAAGCCATACCCCCCTGGACTTCCCCGGGTGTCTAGTTTTTATAAATGTCTAGTTTTGATAGGTTTCCCTAGATGGCCACCAAGCCCGGGGCCGAATACCCAGGTGATCCTCCCTGCAAAACGAGGTTGTTTTGTGAGAGGTAATTGTGATGTACTCACAATATGTTTTGGGCCCTTCCCTGCCGTGGGCACTCGGCCCATCCACACGAGTGAGTTAGCATTTTTATCGAGAGACTTTGGAGAATGCTGGGTAGGTGGAATTGTGTGAATCCACACAGATTCCAGAACTTTCCATTACAGAAATGTGAGGAAAATGTGTTTTCATTTACAAAGTTTGAGGTTTGCAAGGGATTCTGGGTAACCAAACTTGGTGAGAGCCAGACAAGTCACCCCATCCTGGATTCCCCTGGGTGTCTAGTTTTTAAAAATGCGTAGGTTTACTAGGTTTCCCCTGGTGCTGGCAGAGCTAGAGTTGTAAATCTACAGCTAGGCAAAAAAAGGGTCAGTTTTCACTGTAAAAATGTGGTATGTCCACGTTGAATTTCAGGCCGTTTCCTGTCAAGGGCACTAGGCCTATCCACAGAAGTGAGTTACCATTTTCATCGGGAGACTTAGGGGGACACAGAATTGTACAGCAACTGTTATTACCTATTGACTTGCGATGCATTTCTGCCTTCCAAATGTAAGACAATATGCAAAAAAGAAGTCACTTTGAGAAATGTCCTATAATGCACATGCTAGTATGAGTACACACAATTCTGGAGATGTGAAAATAGCTACTGTTTTCAAACTCTATATTTTGTTCCCATTTCAGAAATACATAGATGTCTTTCATACCGATTTTTCCCAATGATTTGCTACATACCCAGTACACAATGAAAAAATTTGCAAGAACCTGATCAGTTATTGGCTCTAGGTTCCTCAGGTTCTTGGTGAACCTACAAGTCCTATATATCCTGACACCCATAATGTTTCACTGTATGTAACAGTATATTGCTTTAAAAAATCTATTATACTTAGAAGAAGTTACAGGTGAACATGTTGGCACAAATTGCTGTTTTTTTCAACTCATTTTCAATTTTTTCTATCTTCAACTGTTAGTTTCTATAAAAAAAACCTTGAAGGATCTACACAAATGATGCCTTGCTGAATTCAGAATTCTGTCTAATTTTTGAGAAATGTATAGCTTTTCAATTATCCATTATTGCTACTTTACCCATATTTACCACTTAACTGGAAAGAGGTTGAAAGCACTAAAAATTGCAAAAATTAGCTGTCCCAGTAAAATGAGAAAACTGTATAAAAAATGTTGGTTTTCTGACAAAATTCTGTCAATCCCTGAAAGCTGGGAAGATGGTGATTTCAGCTCCACAAGCCCTTTGTTGATCCCATTTTCAGGAAAAAAAAACAGAACTTTTCCCCATGTTCTCCTCTAAAAAAGCTTTTTGACAACTGTACGCTGTACGGTTCACGGCTGTTTTTTCCGACCCGGCAAGTACGATTCGTGTTGGGTACGCTCCGTATGACCCTTTTTCTGCGGGAGCTCAAAACTCCCGTAGAAGCAGAGTTCGCCCCGAAACAGGTACGGAACGGCCCCCCACGTACGGTGCGTACCCCCCATGATCGTAGGGGTACGGCTCGTATACCTACAATCATGGGGCACGGCTCGTAGACCCCATGATTGTAGGGGTACGGCTCATACCCCCCATGATCCTAGGGGTACGGCTTGTACACCCCATGATTGTAGGGGTACAGCTCGTACACCTACAATCATGGGAACGGCTCGTACACCCCATGATCGTAGGGGTACGGCTCGTACACCCCATGATCGTAGGGGTACGGCTCGTACACCTACAATCATGGGGTACGGCTCGTACACCCCATGATCATAGGGGTACGGCTCGTACACCCCATGATCGTAGGTGTATGAGCTGTACCTCTACGATCATGGGGTGTACGAGCCGTACGGTGTGTATGTGATTGTGTGCTTTTCCGTACGAATTGCCCTTACCTGACGTGGCCCGTACGAATCGCGTCCTGATCACCCGGTCTGGATCGTACTCGCCGAGTCGTATGGTGTGTGTACGAGTCGTACGGAAACGGCTCCGGATATGAATCGTATGGACGGTGATTTTACCGGATCGGAATCGACGCCTTGATAGCCATCTTTGAACTATACTTTAAAACCAACATTTTATCAGACTAATTACAAATTCAAGCGTTTCAGGAAAAAATAGATTCACTTTCAAAAAGCGGGTATTTCAGTTCTGTCAATAGGGATTTATTATTAATATTATTATAATTTTTTGCATAGAGGGTATCTGACACAGCTGGCTTTCTTTAACTCTGCGCCCCAGTTCACGGCAGGGTCCAGGGCACTGGCAACATTAAAATACATGATAGGAAATTACGGGGCATATTACCAACGATTAGCGATATTTATCGCTAACGATGCTTAGCAACACATTTTTTAACTCTAAGCATCGCCGGAAATTATCGCAGAGATAACTTGCTATTAGCAAGGTTTATCTCAGAAGTGATAAAAATCCTCGCGCTAACTGCCAAATGAGAGATTATCGCTGGATAACCAACGATAATCTCTCAAAGTTTGGCGTTAGCTTGATGATAGGGGCTCACAAACTTAGCCATGATATCCACCTTCTATAGGATATCATGGCTAAGTCAGGAAAATTGATTAATGCAGCACCAAGGGGCTTACTGGTAACGAACGCTCCCAGCATTTTTCTGAATGACGCCCAATTCCGGAGGGAATGGGCGCAGATTGCTTGGCGATGTACACGTGACTGGGCCATACTGATCATGAAAACCTCACTAAGACTTTCGGAAGCATTGGTAATAGAAATCCAACAGACAGAAACTCACTTTAGGACTACCCTGACTGGATATAAGAAAAAATTAGATGAATTAAATAAAGAGGTGACGGAATATAAAGAGAATCTTGCCCAATCCAAAACACAAAAACTTCAAAAAGATTTGAAACGTTGGTCGTATGCCAAAGTATATCCCTACTCATGTGCGGAAGACATACCACCTAATCGCAACAGTGACGAACTAGATACATCTGGGGATAATGATTCCAATAGCAGTGGTTCCAGCAATGGAAGTCAAAATAACAAACAAAGGGGAAGAGGAAGCGCCAGAAGGGCTCATGCACCTCAACCATGGTACCCCTTTCCCCAACAAGGAATATACCCTTTGCCTTTTCAACCACCTTTTCCACCAATGATGGGATGGAACCCACCAAATATGGCATACCCCCAATACCCACAAACTATGCATCAACAGCCTTTTTTAGGGCAGGGCCGAAGGAACAGGGGCAGAAGAAGCGGTGGCAACCAGGTCCATTGGGCCTCGAACGAGGCAGTGGGGGACAACACCCGCAGCAAGACAACGGAGCAACGGGCGGGCCCAAGCAACCTGAGAGCCTGATCACTAATCTCTCTATGGTAGTCCTCAAACCTGATGAAACCACAGTTTTGGAAAAAGGGTTGGGTTTTATTCCCACAGCGCGATTGGACCGCTTTAGACTACACTGCGAACTGTCCGAATTTTTTCGCAAACTACGCCTAAAATTTTTGGGGGAAAACAAAATTGAAGTAGAATCCCAATTCGCCAAAGATGACACTGGGCTTCGCACAAAATCTTATTTCAACCATCCCCCCCCCATACTGTACCACCTGAACTGATTGCCTTCGAGCAAGCGGTATTCAATGAAGTTGAACGGTTGCAAGAACCAACTCCCTTCAAAAATATGAAAGCTACCGAATACCAAGCTCTACAGACGATACAAAAAAATCCCAACATTGTAATAAAACCTGCGGATAAGGGGGGAGGCATAGTAATACTCGACACGGTGGCATATGACACAGAGTGCAGACGTCTCTTGAATGATAGAACGAATTATGTACTCCTAGACATAGACCCTACAGAGGCCCTTAGGGATGAGATCATCGAACTAGTGTCTGAAGCAGAACACAATGATTGGATCTCACAACATGAGGCGAATTTCCTGACAAAATCTGAAGGTAGAACACCATACTTCTACATCTTACCGAAAACCCATAAAAATAGGCTCCCTCCACCCGGACGACCGATAGTCTCCGGGATTGGTTCTTTGTTGGAGCCTTTATCTCAATACTGTGATTTTTTTCTAAAACCAATAATACAGCAGACGGTTACCTACCTAAAGGACACAAAGAGTTTACTTGCAATGCTTAACGAGATTGTTCTACCTGAGGGCACTATATTCTTAGTCTCTCTAGATATAGGGAGCCTCTATACCTGCATTCCACAGGATGATACTCTCACAGTACTTACGGATGCTTTGAATAACTCAGAATGGAGTTATAAGACTCCACACTCTTTTGTGGTGGACTGTGCTACTCTCGCCTTAAAGAGGAATTACTTTCAATACCAAAATGACCTCTTCCTTCAAGCCACTGGGACCTCTATGGGCAGCACCTTTGCCCCTAGTGTGGCAGGGCTTTATGTACATGATTTTGAGAGAAAACATATTTTCCATGCATCCAATCCCTTCATAACCAGTGTGACATTCTGGTGTCGCTATATTAACGACGTGCTGGTCATTTGGAGTGGCACCGAACTACTCCTTCAGGAGTTTTTAACCTGGATTAACACCTGTAATACTCATCTCAGATTTACCCACAACTATAACCAAAATGATATGGTTTTCTTAGATGTTACAATTACAAGAACAGGCAACCGATTAAAAACAAAAAATTACCAAAAACCAACATCAAAGAACAATCTCTTACATTTTACCAGTTTCCACCCCTGTCCTCTTAGAGAGAATCTCCCGTACGGACAGTACTTACGTCTGAGACGTAATTGCAGCGAGATTGGAGATTTTAAAGATCAGTCAGCAGAACTTACAAAAAAACTCAGAGTACGTGGATACCCTCAAAAAATTCTGAACAAAAGCTGTAAACGGGCAAGAAATCAACAGAGAGAGGCCCTACTAGAGGATTATCCCAAGACTTCTGATAATGACATCCCCTTGACATGCGTCACAACCTACAACTGTCTGTCCAATACAGTTAGCCAATGTATAAACAAACACTGGTCTATTCTCACAAGCAATAACCACAATTGGAACAAACCACTCTTCTCCTATCGGAGAGCGAGAAGCTTGAGAGATTCATTAGTCCACACTCGTCCAGTATCAACAACAGGACAGCTTGAAAACACAGTGCTCAATGCGTGGGGGCTCCCAACAGTACTAGGTCACCACCCTTGTGGTGGTTGCAGCGTCTGCCACCTGACGTCTGCATCAAAAACTTTGGCCTTAGAACCAGACAAAACATGGTACTTACGACAACACACAAATTGCAATTCCATTAACGTAGTCTACTTAATCACCTGTCCTTGTGGACTACGTTATGTCGGAATGACGACAAGACGCATTAAGCTCAGGATCACCGAGCATCGCAGTAATATTAGTTGTAATAAGAACACGACAAAACTTACTGCACACTACATTGAGAAGAACCACACTCCAGATGACATCAGATGGACAGTAGTGGAGCAGGTACCCACCAGCAAAAAAACACATGAATCATTATTCGAAAAAGAACAACGGTGGGTGTACCCTCTCTCTACTCACCTACGGGGTTTAAATGACAACATCCCGTGGGGTAGTGTAATGTGCCGTTAACTCATTCCTTTAATAGGTAAATGACATCTGATTGTATCCATTAAGATGATAAGCCTATTATCATTGCCAGTCCGGATTAATGTTAACAAACTTACTATACTCAGGTTCGATTCTAATACATTTGTTTGGCACTACAAATTCCATCTCCACGTACTAGTGCAGAACCTGAGGAGTAAATTCCGAAAGGAACAATGTTAAGCCTTTCTTGACGAATAAAGTTATTTTGTGATCCGAATTACAACACTATCACTTTAAGACCCAGTGACAACAAATAACACGTCTGACGCTAGTACTACGTGAAAGGTGATTCGCCTAGACCATCACGTGTTTGGCGCGACGCTACATCTCCCGTTTGGCGTTACGCGTCCACCACTATTCGGGCGGTGGATGTGAACCACGTAGGTTACAACGCGGGGAGCCATCGGAATGAAGGTGGGTGACACTAGGCGTAGTTCCATTACATACCATACAGATTTCTCGATAATACAGAGCAGCGTGTAACGATGGCCTTTCTCTATGTTTACCCACTAGCTGGGTCCGATGTGAAGAAAACCCCTGCCACCGACCCATGAAGTGAAGCGAACTTTATCTTCACGTAATTACAAATTTATACGTTCTTTCTCTATGTATATAGTGCCCTCTAGGTCCACAATGCGGCGTGTTTGTATTTTAATTGTTTTTATAAGTATACGACTTGGCATTGACAAGCCGTTTTCTTTCTGAATTGCACAATTTTATTCGATCCTTAGTTGGAAGCAGTGATAATTGCTAATTTGGGCTGTGTCTTGCTAATGGTTAAAGACACAGGTCGGCCCTTGTTTGGGCCCAATGGGGTGTGTTTTGAAGGGCAGAATGGACCATTACCTATAGCCCCATTCTATAAGAATTCCAATAGATGCGGTTACAAGACTATCCGGAATATGAATTTCCATTTGGGTAGTTAAGAGGGTTATCTGTGTAGTGCACTTATTCCCAGGGTGTTTCACAAAATAATCGTGGTACATAAAGGAGCGCATTTACTATTGCCATAAATATGACTGCGTGTATGTGTCTCTTTGTTTTTCCTTCCACAGATTTAAAAACCTGGGCATACCAGGGTGATCCGGTATTAACAACCGTGAGTTTAAAACCTGTTTGTAATCACACTGAGGTTAGGGTGCGCCTTAGCGTGCGTACACAGCCCAGTGTTTATGATTGGTCCTGATGAAAGCTCGGCCAAAAAGGCCAGAATGAGCAGAAACATGTCGACCATATGTTGCACTTAATGGGACATTTTGACTCAAACTTATAGTCAAGCCTGTCCATTAAATATTTTTAATTAGCGTGCCTGCACTAACCTTTATTAAAGTCTTGTTCTGGTTGGAGCTCGCACCCTTTTAACTTTAAACTTTTTTTACTATCACTTTTCACACTGTTCTTAATTATCAACCCAGCTCCACTGCAGTTGCAGGTGTAGTAGCACACTGGGTAGACATTCGGTCCGCCCGGTGAAAAAAACCCAATGATGAAGCATGTCACCCAATAGACGGGTGAGTGAGGGTTTTACAAAAAAACCTTTTTGTATTTTGGCACTTTGCACTCACAGTTTTTTCCCCCTCTTTATTTATTATTTTTTGTTCCTCACTCTTTTTATTCATGATTGATGAGTCACTCCTTTGTTGCTTAGAAGTATTTAGACTGGGGTAGAGGAGTGTCCCTTGAGCCCTTTCTCTCTTGTTGTTCTTATATAAGTCAGGAAAATACCAGGTGTAAAAAAAGCAGTGCTAACCGTGGTTAGAGCTGCTTTTTTTTATCACTAACAGAGTTAGCGAAATCCTTGATAATAGGAGAAATGTCGCTTAACAACATTACTCCTATTATTTTTCTCTGGAACGCCCCCTTTGCATCTCATTAGAGATGCAAGGGGAAGCGTAGAGAAAAAGGGTGCTAACATGCGAATTTGCGTGTTAGCACCCTGTTGCTGATAGGGAGATAATTTTATTTCCGCTTTCTTGGCTTTTAAAGCCAAAAAAGCGGACATAAATCCCTTGATAATATGCCCCTACATTTCTCGTCAGTCTACTTAAAAGCAACACAGTACGATGCCAAGGCTGAGGTCCACATGCATCACAGACATTTGGTGTGCTCGGGTTTAATAATAATTCATGCGTCATGTCCCTTGCAGAACGCTTGTTGAACTTCAGGTCACATTCATATTGCCAGTGTGTTTTTATAGAAGAGATATGGGTTTGTCCATTTAAACAGAAGCGCATGCAGGCAGAGACAAAGAACCAGGGGAGGTCAGGATAGGTGCAGAATAAACAAAAAAGTCAGTGGAATAACAGCAGACAAGTGCAATTCCTTATAGTAATGTTCTGCCATTCGAATCAGAAATAAAAATGTCCACCACGGTCCAAAGTTTCTGACCATGAGTGCCAATAAAACAAATATGAAGTTAGGCTTACCTCCATGGTCAACAACTACAGAAACTACCATTCCAGAGATTACCAGTACATCCATCTATGTTAAATATGACGCAATTGAATTTGGGGTAGTTACTTTCATTAAGGGCAAGGGGTACTTTAATATTATGTTTTCAAATGAAAATGATATGGATTACTTACTTAATCATGTTTACATTAATTACCAGTTAGGGCAAGTGTTGTTAGGTTCAATAAATGTATTTTATTTAAATGAATTAAGGATTCCTACAACGGGTAGCTTAATAATAGTTATTTTGTTGTTTTGAATTACATTAAAATGAATAAAGGATTATGGTTGCAACTACAGTTACTATCAGGCTAACTACATAGCAGTTAACTCTATACAAATTAAAATATTTTTACTTTAGGTATGGGTCATTTTGGGGTAGTGGGGAGGACGTTTTGGTTTAAATTTCATTAGACACCTGATATGTGGCACATATATAGTGATCCAGCAATATAGTTTTATCTGTATATTAATAGTCTAGAAAGAGAGTCATGTCAGGTGTAACAGTATAAATACTCATGTGCTCTGTTGAAAGTACAAGTGATCAGTTTGAAGAGTAAAATATTCTGTAATTATGAGCGTTTGTTATAATTTAGTGTTGTCCGACTCTTCTTCAGGGGTTCAGTCTTTACTGAAAGCTGAGTTGATATCTCAGGTCCCAAAGTAATTGCTGTACACTATATGAAGGGTGGCTATGCTAGTTGGAAAGAAAAGTGGAATTATGATTCTGAAGCATAGGCTTGACTAAAAGGGATGCTTAGCCCATTTTTCGAATTCAGACTTCCCCTCACAGATCATTGTGCTGCAATGTATGGCCCAAATTCTGCTGACTGAAATTCCTATTTGTAAATGAGGGTCAAGCTTGCTGTGTATTGATGAGTCTGTATTCTAACAGGGTAACAGTCGGGGCATTCCTACTTCATAAAACTAACGCCAGACACCACGCAGCCGGATGAATTAAAGAATTTTGATTACCAGATGCTAGATTGTAAAATGTACTGAGAGGTGGGGGGGGGGACATACCACCCCTCTGGGCCTACCCCTGGAACTAGTTATTGTCACTTAAAACCCATATATTCTCCCAGATGTTTCTCTTAGCAACTTGCCTCCCAACGCAGATAATCCCCAGGTCATTAAGGTACCCCAAGGTATAAGGAAAAAGCACAATGACACTATAAAATCTGCCAAAGGAGTCCAAAATACATGTACTAAATCTAGCGAACCTCTAGTTATTCTTGACTCAAACATTTCACGCGACATAAAATGTGCCCTACTGGAGGTGTGCCAGCCCCATTTTTCTAATATAGAATCCTTTTTGTTTGATCTTCAGAATGAGATTTCTACTCACTTGAATCTTCTTGGCGATAACGTTCAAGCACTTACGATCAGGGTAACCAAAAACAACTGCAGTCCCTGCCTCCAAACACCACTATTCCCTTAAGTATGACAGTTTCAACCCCTTGAGCCTGGCTGTACTCAATCAACAGTGTCTGCTCAGCTGCTAAGTCTATTTCTAGAGTTCCAACACCTTCTTCACTAATTTGCCCTTTAATGGCCCCGACCAATGGCGACCATATGGTTGAACAAGCATGTGATAGCCTGGCTCATGAGAGGGAGCGCAGGGGAAGTTTACAACTTCCACCGGATTGTAGTTCATATGTCATCCTCCTTGCAGGGCTCCCTTCAGAGCAGACAAATGGACAAGAAAGTTGGCATAGTTTAAAGAATATAGTTGTCCACTGATGTAACAGAAATGTGGGTTACCAAATGAACCTTGAAAACAACATTATTATGGTTAAGAGGGTTGGATGGGCAGGGCCACCTACAAAGTCTATCAAAGGGCACTGGGGGCATACATTTCTAAAACCCCAAATCTGCAGGGCACCTCTTACACAGGGAATAGGGTGGTAAGTAATTTAGTTATAATTAATTAAATATGTTATTTTATTTAGTGTTATTTATTTAGAATTAATTGTTAAATAATTATTAATTGGTAACTAATTAAAATGTAATTGGTAATTAATTGTAATTGATTAATTGATAAATATTTTTATTTTTAGTAATTTATTTTCTGTAGTGGGTTGTGGGTTTATAGGGGAATAGGGTGGGAAGTAATTTAATTATAATTATTAAATATGTTATTTTATTTATTGGTATTTATTTAGAATTATTTGTGAAGGAATTATTAATTGGTAATTAATTAAAATATAATTGGTAATTAATTTTAATTGATTAATTGATAAATATTTAATTTTTAGTAATTTATTTTCTGTAGCGGGTTTTGTGTTTATAGGGGAATAGGGTGGGAAGTAATTTAATTATAATTAATTAAATATGTTATTTAATTTATTGGTTTTTATTTAGAATTATTTGTGATTTAATTATAAATTGGTAATTAATTAAAATATAATTGGTAATTAATTTTAATTGATTAATTGATAAATATGTTAATTTCATTAATTTATTTACTATAGCGGGTTGTGGGTTTATAGGGGAATAGGGTGGGAAGTAAGGTAATCATAATTAATTAAATATGTTATTTAATATATTGGTATTTATTTAGAATTAATTGATAATTAATTATTAATTGGTAATTAATTAAAATATAATTGGTAATTAAATGTGATTGATTAATATTTAAATTGTAAATTAATTTATTGTTAATAGGTAATTAATTAGTATTAGTAGGTAATTTGTAATATTAAATAATTTTTATTTGTATTTTTAAATAATTATTTAATATATTTTATACAATTGTAAAATATTTTAATTAATTTGTAATTGGTATTACTATTTATATTATTTATATTTATATATGAAGTATTTACTTTCCCTACTATTGCACTCACAGGAGTTGGAATAGTAATTTTTACCCCTACGCTATCCAACGCTTTCCCTACTGTTGCACTCTCTGGAGTGGGAATAGAATTTTTTACCCCTAAGCTATCCAACGCTTTCCCTACTGTTGCACTCTCTGGAGTGGGAATAGTAATTTTTACACCTACGGAATCCAACGCTTTCCCTACTGTTGCACTCTCTGGAGTGGGAACAGTAATTTTTACCCCTACGCTATCCAACGCTTTCCCTACTGTTGCACTCTCTGGAGTGGGAATAGTAATGTTACCCTACGCTAGCCAACGCTTTCCCTACTGTTGCACTCTCTGGAGTGTGAATAGTAATTTTTGCCCCTACGCTATCCAACTCTTTCCCTACTGTTGCAGTCGCTGGAGTGGTAATAGTAATTTTTACCCCTATGCTATCCAACTCTTTCCCTCCTGTTGCACTCTCTGGAGCTGGAATAGTAATTTTAACCCCTACGCTATCCAACACTTTCCCTACTGTTGTACTCTCTGGAGTGGGAATAGTAATTCTTACCCCCACGCTATCTCACGCTTTCTCTACTGTTGCACTCTCTGGAGTGGGAATAGTAATTTTTACCCCTACGCTATCCAACGCTTTCCCTACTGTTGCACTCTCTGGAGTGGGAATAGTAATTTTTACCACTACGCTATCCAACGCTTTCCCTACTGTTGCACTCGCTGGAGTGGGAATAGTACGTTTTTACCCCTACGCTATCCAACTCTTTCCCTACTGTTGCACTCTCTGGAGTGGGAATAGTAATTTTAACCCCTACGCTATCCAACGCTTTCCCTACTGTTGCACTCTCTGGAGTGAGAATAGTAATTTTTAACCCTACACTATCCAACACTTTCCCTACTGTTGCACTCTTTGGAGTGGGAATAGTAATTTTTACCCCTACGCTATCCAACGCTTTCTCTACTGTTGCACTCTCTGGAGTGGGAATAGTAATTTTTTCCCCTACGCTATCCAACTCTTTCCCTACTGTTGCACTCGCTGGAGTGGGAATAGTACATTTTTAACCCTACGCTATCCAACGCTTTCCCTACTGATGCACTCACTGGAGTCGTTACAGTAAATTTAAACCTCTCGCTATCCTACGGTAAAAATATTGTATATGTTTTGTTAATAATATGTATATATATATATATATATATATACATATATATATATATATTTTAATTAACCAGCACTTTTCCGTTAGGAAAATACGTAACCGACACACCAGGAGTTGCTGTGCTCAAAGATTTATTTTTGGCAGCAAAACAAACAACGCGTTTCACCTCTCGGCTTGCTCACGTTTGTTGTGAACTCCAACCCATAGTCCTTTTACATTCTCAATTGTTAAACATAAACATAGGACTTTGTTATACACACCCATAAGTGAAAATGTCACGGACATATTGGAACAGGAATCACCATCGATATATTTCATGTGACTTGATAAAATAATCTCAGTTGTGACAGTAATGCTGGTACCATAATTCAAGTAAAGACTTATAGTTAGATCACAATTCATATTTCTAATACTTACAAATTTACACGAGGTCACCGTGAAAGAGCATAAATACAGTATCGCCCTAGTGGGCGTGAATAACTCAATCTTTAGATAGGCATATTCCATTGTCAGTCATGACACTAAATGCACTGTCCAGTTATTGTCTTAAACCACAGTGTTGTTCATTTCATTAATATAAGCACTAACTAATGCTTTCTGTACCCTTTAGGTCAAAGAAATTATAACTCTGTATATTTTCCCAAGTGGGCATTTGGAGATCTATCTAATAGAAACACTTGTTCTTTGTAGACAGTAACTGTTGACTTGTCAAGCCGTTACTGTCTACAAAGAACAAGTGTTTCTATTAGATAGATCTCCAAATGCCCACTTGGGAAAATATACAGAGTTATAATTTCTTTGACCTAAAGGGTACAGAAAGCATTAGTTAGTGCTTATATTAATGAAATGAACAACACTGTGGTTTAAGACAATAACTGGACAGTGCATTTAGTGTCATGACTGACAATGGAATATGCCTATCTAAAGATTGAGTTATTCACGCCCACTCGGGCGATACTGTATTTATGCTCTTTCACGGTGACCTTGTGTAAATTTGTAAGTATTAGAAATATGAATTGTGATCTAACTATAAGTCTTTACTTGAATTATGGTACCAGCATTACTGTCACAACTGAGATTATTTTATCAAGTCACATGAAATATATCGATGGTGATTCCTGTTCCAATATGTCCGTGACATTTTCACTTATGGGTGTGTATAACAAAGTCCTATGTTTACGTTTAACAATTGAGAATGTAAAAGGACTATGGGTTGGAGTTCACAACAAACGTGAGCAAGCCGTGAGGTGAAACGCGTTGTTTGTTTTGCTGCCAAAAATAAATCTTTGAGCACAGCAACTCCTGGTGTGTCGGTTACGTATTTTCCTAACGGAAAAGTGCTGGTTAATTAATTTTGGGCTTCCGGGACCCTGAAATCGACCCACTCGTGAGCAGGTACTGGCTGTTACCGGGATTCCGAGTTACGCGATATATATATATATATATATATATATATATTTCTCGCACCATTCCTCCAGCAGGGGAAACAAATTGGGTCGCACTCCACAGGTCGTATTTGCAATTTTCTTTTTACTTCTTTTACATTCTCTTCAAGTTCAAAGGCAGCTGCGGTATCGGCAAATGGAACCAAAGTGGAAGGATATATATATATATATATATATATATATATATATATATATATATATATATATATATATTAAAAATAAAATAATTTTTTAAGTTACATTAATTATTTCTTAATTTTACGTTTATTTAAGTATTTTAAATAAGTTAAAATTAATTTTATTTATTATTATATTACTTTTAAATGACTTTTAAGACATTAAAAAAATTCAATATTTTGACAGTCTATATTTTTTACACTCGATATTTTGGAGTCGATATTTTTGTACTTACCTGTTTGAAGATAGGAAGTCGATATTCTTGCAGTCGATATTTTTACCTCAATATTTTGTCATCTCGATATTTAACTGTCGATATTCTGTCACTGATCCGTTACCTATATGGGGTCCCTATATGGAAGATAACACTAGTGCAAGGAGGAGAATTTCTGCTTAGCTTCCTACTCCATTGAGCAAGGAAGTGCCTTCTTGAGACAAGCTGCTGTTAAACTCATTTGACTTCTTCCTTTGTCCTCACTGGTCTCTGTGGAGTTTTGTTACAATGCAAGTCAGACTTTGTTTCTCGAAAAGAGCTGTTAAACGTCTTAATGACTAGGCAAGAACTTTCTAACTCTTTGGGGCAGATTTTCAAATATGTCATGGAAAGCAACACAGCCACCAAGTTGTGGCACTGCATTAAGTGAGAGAGAGAACAGAACAGCCCCCAGTCACTTGGCTCTGTTTACGGGCTAATTTACTCTCTACTTGCAGGCATGGGACGCTGTTTCAGCGCCACGCTCGATCCTCAGGCCACGCCCCCTTTGGAGGCCACGCCCACCGCCCATCAGTATAAGTGAGACGCTGAATACGAGCGCCTTCACTTGCCTACACGCTGCTCCTGAGGCGGAAAGCCGGGAGACTGCACATTTTTTTAAAAATTGTCAAAATTGTTTGTTGTCTTCGACTTTTTAACATCACTCACCCCCAGTCACTTGGCTCTGTTTACGGGCTAATTTACTCGCTACTTGCAGGCGTGGGACGCTGTTTCAGCGCCACGCTCGATCCTCAGGCCACGCCCCCTTTGGAGGCCACGCCCACCGGCCATCAGTATAAGTGAGACGCTGAATACGAGCGCCTTCACTTGCCCACACGCTGCTCCTGAGACGAAAAGCCGGGAGACTGCAAATTTTTTAAAAAATTGTCAAAATTGTTTGTTGTCTTTGACTTTTTAACATCACTCACCCCCAGTCACTTGGCTCTGTTTACGGGCTAATTTACTCGCTACTTGCAGGCGTGGGACGCTGTTTCAGCGCCACGCTCGTTCCTCAGGCCACGCCCCCTTTTGAGGCCACGCCCACCGCCCATCAGTATAAGTGAGACGCTGAATACGAGCGCCTTCACTTGCCTACACGCTGCTCCTGAGGCGGAAAGCCGGGAGACTGCACATTTTTTTAAAAATTGTCAAAATTGTTTGTTGTCTTTGACTTTTTAACATCACTCACCCCCAGTCACTTGGCTCTGTTTACGGGCTAATTTACTCGCTACTTGCAGGCGTGGGACGCTGTTTCAGCGCCAAGCTCGATCCTCAGGCCACGCCCCCTTTGGAGGCCACGCCCACCGACTCATCCTCCTTCAAAAATGTGCTTCCTCCGGAAGCGCAGCGGACGAGCGCAGCGGGCGCGCCGTTTGCGCGCCGAAGGCACGCCTATGGCAAGCCCGTCTGCGCCCGTCCGCGGCCGACCGAGGCCAGAGGCCAGTCATTCTGCCTCTCCCACCCAATATTCCCGCTCGCAATTGATTGATCTTCAAGGCAAGTGGCCATTAGCTGCGGCCACCACAGCCCGAATCACTAGTCTTGGCCTATTGACTTCTCACAACCCACTCCACACCAATCCGGTGTCCTTGCCTTCGATTTGCCACCCTTCATCTCTGCCTCTAACTGCCCCCCCCCCCACAGTTGTAACTGCTATGTATCTCAATACTAGATTGGCAGTCAAACATCAGCTCGACCTCTTCACCCTACTCAAATCTCACAAACCTGACCTGCTATTTCTCACCGAGACTTGGTTCTCAGACAGCTCCCTCCCCTCCCTGTTGGCAATACTCCCCCCATCTTACTACGCCATCCGAGCCGACCGTTCTTCCGGTAGGCCTGGTGGAGGGGTTGCCCTGATTGCCCGTAAAGAATTCACGTTTCAACCTCTAGTCTTCCCTTCCCTGGGAGCATCAGACTGTTTAGTTGCCCGCTCACTTTCTTTGACTCCCCCACTCACGTGTGTCCTTATTTACTGACCCCCGGCCTCCCCTCAAACGTTTCTCCCTAACTTCCAAGACCTAATGGCGAACTTGGTAGTCAACCACTCCTCCATCATAGTCCTGGGAGACTTTAACTTTTGGCCCTCTGACCCTGCGGAATGCGCAACTTCCAAAGAGTTCTCAGACTCCCTTCAGTCTCTCAATTTCACTTCAGTCGTCCATGCCCCTACGCACAGGCTGGGACATATTCTTGACCAAATTTGGCACAGAGATTGCCCGGTCACCTCACTTTCTATTTCCCCTTGTCTTTGGTCAGATCATTCTCTGATCACTTTCTCTCTATCCCTGCTCTCATCCCCTAAGTTCACTCCCGCGAAAAACGTCTGGGCACGATCATGGAACAGCGTTGACGTCGAGGCCTTATCTGCTACACTCTTCTTATCCAGCCCCGACCTCTCCGGGCTGCCTTCTTTTGGACAAGCGGAAGCTATTAGCAGCTGGCTGCGGGCTGGCTGCGACACCATCGCCCCTTTAAAGCGCATCTCGTCCAAACGCCCCAAAGATGCTAACCGATGGTTCTCTGATGACCTGAAGACCCAAAAACGTAATCTCCGCCAAGCGGAACGCCAGTGGAGGCGGAACTACTGTCCTGCTTCTAAAACCCGCTATACCGCCCTCCTAGTACAATATAAGAAATCCATTCTGGAAACCAAAAAGACTTATTTTTCATCTAAAATCCAGCATGCGGAGAACCGGCCAAGAGAAATATTCTACATCGTTCAAGATCTCGCTTATTCCGATAGAGCCTCACTTAAACCTTCCCCATCACAATCACTTTGTGATTCCCTCAATTCCTTTTTTCTCGATAAAATCAGCACGATCAAAGCTAAGATCCCCCCCCCCTTCCCCGGCTTTCACTGACCCTTGCTATCCTCCAGTTACAGCACGTCTTGATTCGTTCCCCCCCCTCACGACCGATTCATTCTCCTCCATTCTCTCGCTGGTTAAGTCCGGCTCCCCGTTGGATCCCTGCCCTGCCTATATTTTGAAACAGATTTACACACACTGCCCCTCACCGCCCCTTACGTTTCTTAACAGCTCGCTGTCCCAGGGTATTGTTACTCCAACGCTCAAATCGGCAGTGATCGTTCCAATATTAAAAAAACCTGGGGCGGACCTTTCAGACCCAGCCAATTACCGCCCCATCTCTCTTCTGCCTTTTTTGGCGAAGGTACTGGAACGTCATGTTGTCAGAACCTTGAGTGAGTTTGTGGAGAGAAATAGCGTCCTGGCGCCGAGGCAGGCTGGATTCCGCCCCGCACATTCAACTGAGGCAGTAATTATATCTGTCCTGGATAATCTCTGAGAAGGAATGGATACTAGTCAGCCCCAGGCCCTGGTCCTCCTTGATCTTTCCGCCGCATTCGACACGGTGGACCATACCATCTTACTTTCATGTGTCGAGGCGGCGGGAATCGGAGGGACAGCCCTGCTATGGCTATCCTCCTTCCTGAGTGGCCGCACTCAGGCGGTTCGCCTGGGTGAGTACTCAGCCGACTCTCGGCCTATCCAGTGCGGGGTCCCCCAAGGATCCTCTTTGTCCCCTCTCCTATTCAACCTTTACATTGCCCCTCTTATTTTTGCTTTACAGCAGCTGGAGGTCTCTGTGTACAATTACGCAGACGATCTCCAGCTTATCTTTTCTCTCTCTTCCTCCCCCGAGTCAATATCTAATTTTCAGTTCGTCATGACTTTTATCCAGGACTGGATGAACTTCAACCACCTGAAACTCAATCCCGATAAAACGGAATTGGTGTTGACAGGTGGCTGCTCCAGTCCCTGGTCCTCCTCTTTCTGGCCCCCTTCCTTAGGCTCCCCACCCACTCCTGTCCCCTCTGTCAAAACTCTTGGGTTTAAAATCAATAATCAACTTTCCCTACACTCTCAAGTTAGTGCCGTCGTATCCTCAGCCTTCCTCTCCCTCAGGACAATACGTAAAGTTTCGCGATTTTTCTCCTCATCTGCGCTCAAACTAATACTTCTGGCCATGGTAACATCTCGCCTAGACTATGGCAATGCCCTCTATCACGGCATGCCTGCGTACTTTACGAGGCGTCTCCAACTGATTCAAAACCAAGCCGCCCGGCTGGTCTTTAATGTATCAAAGTCACACCATGTAACTCCCCTCCTCGCCTCCCTTCACTGGCTTCCTGTCCGGCAGCGCGCCTTATTCAAGCTTGGCTGCACCATCTTTAAAGCCCGGACAGGCACTGCCCCATCTTTCATTAACACAGCCATTCATGACTACATCCCATCGAGAGAACTTCGTTCTTCTTCCCACCATCTTCTTGTGGTCCCCCGCTTCAAACGGAAGAAGTGGGGAGGCTCCAAATTCTCTGTCACTGCCCCAGCACTCTGGAATTCTCTCCCACTCCATTTGAGAACCTGCTCCCAGTACCCCCTGTTCCGTAAAGGCCTCAAAACCTTTCTCTTTACCCAAGCCTTCCCCTCTTAAATTGTCACATCCCCAAATCTTCCCGCCCCCTGAGTAGCAGTAGTCATACAGCGCCAAGAAACCGCTAGGTGTATGAGCGCTTTACAAAAACCTTTAAACTCAAACTCAAACTCAAACAGCACCAAATCTACAAAGATTTAGGGATAATTCTCCCACTATCAGCAGGGTTGGGCTGGCTGTAGCGGTCACCAGGTATTTCCCCGGTGGGCCAGAGGGGTGGAGGCTGTTTTTGTGCTCGGGCGGTTTTGTACTGGGGGCCAGTTATGCAGCAATGCTGTAATATTGGCCCCTGCAACAATAGCGGCAGCAGTGGTTCTTGCTAGCACCCCCCACCCCACCCGCTCCAAGGGCTGGTCGAGCAGCAATCTGCCAGGGCTGGTTTTTGCTCCCAGTCCGACTCTGGCCGGCAGCCACTCTATGAGCCTGCTTTGTGCCATGCACACCTCTTTGCACTTCAGTGAAAGGGTGAGTGTAATGTCTAGCATAGGTTTTTTACTGGAAGGTTACCATTCCAGTATAACAACCTATGCTTAGACTAACTTTATTACTTTTATGACATTGGATGTGTGTTGCACAGTAGAGCAGTCATAAAGAAACAGCAAAGTTAGGAGAAATAAAACAAATTCTGCTTTTTATATGCCTGCCTCTGGAAGGCATTATTTTTTGTTACAAACCGCTGTCTACGATTGTTAACCCCTTCAACTCTCATGACAGAATGGTTTTCAGCAAAATGTGAGGTTTGCAGGGGATTCTGGGTAGGAAAAATTTGGGGGATCAATGTAAGCCATACCCCCCTGGACTTCCCCGGGTGTCTAGTTTTCATAAATGTCTAGTTTCGGTAGGTTTCCCTAGATGGCCACCAAGCCCAGGGCCGAATACCCAGGTGATCCTCCCTGCAAAACGAGGTTGTTTTGTGAGAGGTAATTGTGATGTACTCACAATATGTTTTGGGCCCTTCCCTGCCGTGGGCACACGGCTCATCCACACGAGTGAGTTAGCATTTTTATCAAGAGACTTTGGAGAATGCTGGGTAGGTGGAATTGTGTGAATCCACACAGATTCCAGAACTTTCCATTACAGAAATGTGAGGAAAATGTGTTTTCATTTACAAAGTTTGAGGTTTGCAAGGGATTCTGGGTAACCAAACTTGGTGAGAGCCAGACAAGTCACCCCATCCTGGATTCCCCTGGGTGTCTAGTTTTTAAAAATGCGTAGGTTTACTGGGATTCCCCTGGTGCTGGCAGAGCTAGAGTTTTAAATCTACAGCTAGGCACATTGCAAAAAAAAGGGTCAGTTTTCACTGTAAAAATGTGGTATGTCCACATTGAATTTCAGGCAAAAATTAGCTGTCCCAGTAAAATGAGAAAACTGTATAAAAAATGTTGGTTTTCTGACAAAATTCTGTCAATCCCTGAAAGCTGAAAGCTGGGAAGATGGTGATTTCAGCTCCACAAGCCCTGTGTTGATCCCTTTTGCAGGAAAAAAACAGCACTTTTCCCCATGTTTTCCTCTAAAAAAGCTTTTTGACAACTGTACGCTGTACGGTTCACGGCTGCTTTTTCCGACCCGGCAAGTACGATTCGTGTTGGGTACGCTCCGTACGACCCTTTTTCTGCGGGAGCTCAAAACTCCCGTAGAAGCAGAGTTCGCCTGAAACAGGTACGGAACGGCCCCCCACGTACGGTGCGTACCCCCATGATCGTAGGGGTATGGCTCATACACCCCATGATCGTAGGGGTACGGCTCGTACACCTACAATCATGGGGTTCGGCTCGTAGACCCCATGATCGTAGGGGTACGGCTCGTACCCCCATGATTGTAGGGGTACTGCTTGTACACCCCATGATGTAGGGATACAGCTCATACACCTACAATCATGGGAACGGCTCGTACACCCCATGATCATAGGGGTACGGCTCGTACACCCCATGATCGTAGGGGTACGGCTCGTACACCTACAATCATGGGGTATGGCTCGTACACCCCATGATCATAGGGGTACTGCTCGTACACCCCATGATCGTAGGTGTATGAGCCGTAATCCTACGATCAAGGGGTGTACAAGCCGTACGGTGTGTATGTGATTGTGTGCTTTTCTGTACGAATTGCCCTTACCTAACGTGGCCCTTACGAATCGCGTCCTGATCACCCGGTCTGGATCGTACTCGCCGAGTCGTATGGTGTGTGTACGAGTCGTACGGAAACGGCTCCGGATATGAATCGTACGGACGGTGATTTTACCGGATCGGAATCGACGCCTTGATAGCCATCCTTGAACTATACTTTAAAACCAACATTTTATCAGACTAATTACAAATTTAAGCATTTCAGGAAAAAATAGATTCTCTTTCAAAAAGCGGGTATTTCAGTTCTGTCAATAGTGAATTATTATTAATATTATTATTATTTTTTGCATAGAGGGTATCTGACACAGCTGGCTTTCTGTAACTCTGCGCCCCAGTTCACGCCAGGGTCCAGGGCACTAGCAACATTAAAATACATGATAGAAAATTACGGGGCATATTACCAACGATTAGCGATATTTATTGCTAACGATGCTTAGCAACACATTTTTTAACGCTAAGCATCGCCGGAAATTATCGCAGAGATAACTTGCTGTTAGCAAGGTTTATCTCAGAAGTGATAAAAATCCTCGCGCTAACTGCCAAATGAGAGATTATCGCTGGAAAACCAACGATAATCTCTCAAAGTTTGGCGTTAGCTTGATGATAGGGGCTCACAAACTTAGCCATGATATCCACTTTCCATAGGATATCATGGCTAAGTCAGGAAAATACCAGGTGTAAAAAAGCAGTGCTAACCGTGGTTAGCGCTGCTTTTTTTATCACTAACAGGGTTAGCGAAATCCTTGATAATAGGAGAAATGTCGCTTAACAACATTACTCCTATTATTTTTCTCTGGAACGCCCCCTTTGCATCTCAATAGAGATGCAAGGGGAAGCGTAGAGAAAAAGGGTGCTAACATGCGAATTTGCGTGTTAGCACCCTGTTGCTGATAGGGAGATAATTTTATTTCCGCTTTCTTGGCTTTTAAAGCCAAAAAAGCGGAGATAAATCCCTTGATAATATGCCCCTACATTTCTCGTCAGTCTACTTAAAAGCAACACAGTACGATGCCAAGGCTGAGGTCCACATGCATCACAGACATTTGGTGTGCTCGGGTTTAATAATAATTCATGCGTCATGTCCCTTGCAGAACGCTTGTTGAACTTCAGGTCACATTCATATTGCCAGTGTGTTTTTATAGAAGAGATATGGGTTTGTCCATTTAAACAGAAGCGCATGCAGGCAGAGACAAAGAACCAGGGGAGGTCAGGATAGGTGCAGAATAAACAAAAAAGTCAGTGGAATAACAGCAGACAAGTGCAATTCCTTATAGTAATGTTCTGCCATTCGAATCAGAAATAAAAATGTCCACCACGGTCCAAAGTTTCTGACCATGAGTGCCAATAAAACAAATATGAAGTTAGGCTTACCTCCATGGTCAACAACTACAGAAATTACCATTCCAGAGATTACCAGTACATCCATCAATGTTAAATATGACACAATTGAATTTGGGGTAGTTACTTTCATTAAGGGCAAGGGGTACTTTAATATTATGTTTTCAAATGAAAATGATATGGATTACTTACTTAATCGTGTTTATATTAATTACCAGTTAGGGCAAGTGTTGTTAGGTTCAATAAATGTATTTCATTTAAATGAATTACGGATTCCTACAACGGGTAGCTTAATAATAGTTATTTAGTTGTTTTGAATTACATTAAAATGAATAAAGGATTATGGTTGCAACTACAGTTACTATCAGGCTAACTACATAGCAGTTAACTCTATACAAATTCAAATATTTTTACTTTAGGTATGGGTTATGTTGGGGTAGTGGGGAGGACGTTTTGGTTTAAATTTCATTAGACACCTGATATGTGGCACATATATAGTGATCCAGCAATATAGTTTTATCTGTATATTAATAGACAAGAAAGATAGTCATGTCAGGTGTAACAGTATAAATACTCATGTGCTCTGTTGAAAGTACAAGAGATCAGTTTGAAGAGTAAAATATTCTGCAATTATGAGCGTTTGTTATAATTTAGTGTTGTCCGACTCTTCTTCAAGGGTTCATTCTTTACTGAAAGCTGAGTTGATATCTCAGGTCCCAAACTAATTGCTGTACACTATATGAAGGGTGGCTATGCTAGTTGGAAAGAAAAGTGGAATTATGATTCTGAAGCATAGGCTTGACTAAAAGGGATGCTTAGCCATTTTTCCAATTCAGACTTCCCCTCACAGATCATTGTGCTGCAATGTATGGCCCAAATTCTGCTGACTGAATTTCCTATTTGTAAATGAGGGTCAAGCTTGCTGTGTATTGATGATTCTGTATTCTAGCAGGGTAACAGTCGGGGCATCCCTACTTCATAAAACTAAACCCAGACACCATGCAGCCGGATGAATCAAAGAATTTTGATTACCAGATACTAGATTGTAAAATGTACTGAGAGGGGCGGGGGCGTACCACCCCTCTGGGCCTACCCAGCCCAACTCTGCACATCCACACAGGGGTCCGATATACCCTATGGAGAAATTTAAAGTGGATGAGCCTCAGTCTGTAATTGGGAGACATGTCCCTTGACTGTGTACAACAATACTCCCATACTCCCTCCTCGAATGGGGTACCAAGACTTTCTTCCCATTCACGTTGGGCTCGGGCGAGGCAATTTGGGGACTCATGCTGCATACCAGAGTAGATGTGTGATATGAGCCTGCAGGGCAGCAAGACAGAGGTGCTGGTGGTAGGGAGAGCCCAGTCTGCCTGGTCGCCGGCTTGGTGGCCCTCCTGCCTTGGCCCCACCCCTACCCCGTGCCTAGAGGCGCGCAATTTGGGGGTGTGGTTTGACGTAGGGCTCACTTTTGGCCCCCAGATTAATCGGGTGGTGGGAGTCTGCTTCGGGATTCTGAAGCGGCTGAGAAAGGTCCTGGACTTACTCCCGCTGGAAGCACGTCAAACCCTGGTTCATGCCCTGGTAACAGCTAGGGCGGACTACGGGAACCTGTTGTACCTGGGGGCGCCAGAAAAAAGCATGGCCCGGCTGCAAGTGCTCCAGAATGCGGCAGCACGTCTGATACTCAGACTGCCTAAAAGGGCGCCTTCTAAGGCGGCCCTCCAGCAGCTACACTGGCTTCCCGTAAGGAGAAGAGTGGAGTATAAAGCCCTTTGTACCTGTCATCGTATTTTGAATGGCAGGGCACCCGCCCCCCTGACGAATTTGATCAAAGCGTACATACCAACTCGGGCGCTTAGATCAACAGGGGGTGGCCTATTGAGGACCCCAAGAATTAAGAAGGCCCGCATGGGAGGCAGGTCTTTTAGACACTTGGCGGCAACTAACTGGAACAAATTGCCAACGGACCTGCGTCTGGAACTAGATGAGGCCAGATTCCGAAAAAAATTAAAAACTTATCTTTATAGCAAATAATGGCCCGCGCTGTTTTTGTGTTCCCTGTCATCTGCCTTCTCCCACTTTCAGCGCGTGGACACGCCGGTGTGCGTAAGCGCAGCGCTTAATAAATGTCCCAATAAATAAAAATAAATAGGGTGAAGGGTTAGTCAAAAACGCATCCAGAACATGGAAAGTGGGGGGGCACAATCGGGAACGCAGGATAAGGCACTGGTAATGCTGCATGTAATTGAAAGTAAGTCAGTTTATCAAGTAGGCCAGTATATTCCTCCCCTAGTGCAGTGTCCATGGCAATAAAGACACCATCTCGGAAGGCATGTCCTATCATGTATAGCTGAAGCCTGCTCAGCCTCTGGCAGGTCCCCGCCTCATTTGTGAAGGGCAGTGCTGGATGTCTAGTGAGCGGCACCGACGGTGTGAACAAGGTGTCTAGATGTCTAGATGCCTCCTGCGATGAAGCTATTGCCCGGCCCATTCCGTACAACCCACAGTGTTTATTCCAGATCTCAGGCGACTCTGCAGGCAGAACAGTGTCATATGCAGCGGGACTCGATCTACCAACTCGCTCTCGGAGCGGTGCGCGTGTAAAGATGGTCCCAATAAAATCCGAATTGAGGCTGAGTGCAGCTGTGGTACAGCTCCATATCAGGCACTCCCAGGCCACCGAGGTTGCCCTCCCGCCCGTGCAAGAGATATCAAATTGGAACGGAGTCATCTCTTGAACTCAAATGTGAGGGGGAGCAAGAGATTCACAAAAACATATAAAAATGTAGGCAGGACAACCATTTTGGCCACAGCGATCTGGTCGGCCAGGGACAGAGGGAGTGCCCTCCAGCAGGGGAAGCGACTCTCAAACCATTCCATGAGCCTACCATAATTTTATCTCCACAGATCCTCATGATCCCTACTAATCCATATACCAAGGTACTTCACAGGGGAGTCCGCCAATTTAAGCGGGAATTCTAATTGAAACATATCCGTAGCTGCAGTGAGAGGAAAGATCACGGATTTCCCCCAGTTAATTTTACCCCCTGCAAGGCCGCCAAATCTGGTGATTTCCCAAATAAGGGGGTCGAGATTGGTGGCCGGATTATTGACATACGGGGTCACATCATCTGGGTTCATTGACTCAAGAATAATCCTGGGTGTAAAGTCTAGCTCCTTTCGTGCGTGATGCTGCTGCAATCTAGCCACCAGTGGCTCCATGGCAAAAGCAAAGAGGAGGGGCGAGAGCAGACACCCCTGCCTCGTGCCACGGGCCACGACTACCCGGGGAAGATGACCCCATTGATCCGCAGACGGACTGTCGGAAAGGTGTAGAGTAGCGCTATCTTTCTAAGGAAGGCCGGACTCAGACAAATGCAACTGAGGAGCAAAAACAAGTACGGCCACTCCAGCATATCAAATGCTATGGTCACGTCCAGGAAAACAGCAGCTGCTGATAGGGAAGGGTCCACTTCTTGCATCACGGTGAAGAGAGTACCGAGATTGTGGGCAGTGCTTCTGCCTGGTACAAAGCTGCATTGGTCGGGCCGGAGTATGGTAGGGAGCAGTGGGAGCAGCTGCATGGTCAGCAACTTAGCAAGAATGTTATTATCTACATTAATAATCAATAATGGTCTACATGAGTCACACAATAGCAGTCCCTTATCTGGCTTAAGGAGAGGCACGATGAGCGCTTGTTGCAGGGAGGGGGGAAGAACGCCTCGCTCAAGTGAATCCTCATACAAGGGGAGGATGTGGGGAGCAAGAAGCAGCTCAAACTCCTTATATAAGGCAGGGATGAGGCCGTCATGCCCCAGCTCTTTATCCCTAGGCATGGCCTGAATCACTCTAATCACTTCCTCCTGCGAATATGGCTCGTCTTAGTACCGTCGATATGCATCACTGAGCGACACCAATTCAATGAAGTTGAAGAAAGGGAGTAGATCAGGAAGAGCCTCCGGTTGTCTAGCTGCATACAGAGAGGAGTAGTATTGAGCCATTTCAGCCTGGACAGCTTCCTGTCCAACCACCACCAGATCCTCGCCTGTGCACAATTCGCATATATAGTCATTGGCCCACTGCTTTTTAAGGAGACCCGCAAGGGTTTTGCCGGCCCGGTCTCCCTCCCTAAATTGGCGCGCGCTTGCTTCCCGACCCAGGAAGTGCACTTCTCTACATGCAGCCTCTTCAAATTCTGCTATTTTAGCTTTGATCTGCCCAAGAGTCGTGAGCCGACCAGATGCGAAACAAATCTGATTCGAGAGAACACATCTATATTTCCAACTGCTGAAGATCACTTCAGAATGAGTGTAGGATACCAGTGTTTGGTGATACACTGTCCCCTGATGACAACGCCTCCCAAAGTGTTAACGGAAAGTCTACGGAGCCAGCATTGGTATCAAAATAGTCCATGATGGTGGCCCCAATCTCCTCATGGAACACCTGATCTCGAAGGGCCCCAACTGGAAGTCTCCAGCTGAAGGCTCTGGTCGGCACCTCTGGCAGAGTGATTTTTAACAGTACTGGAGAGCATGATCCAATAAGGTTCGAGCAAGATGAGCACAGTGGCGGACTCATTTGTCCACGTCTCAGTATATGAGCCAGTAGTTAATTCTAGACCACGAAGGGCCCGAAGAAGAAATGTAAGTCCCCTCTTGGCTGGATGGATGATGGCGACACCAAGCGATGATCAAATCCTGTTCTTCCATAAGGCCTTGCAGTGGTGCTGCTGCACAAGAATGAGGTCTGCAAGAGGTGCTTGACCTGTAATAATCAGAGTCGAGAACCACATTAAAATCACCCCCCCATAACACTGACACAGGGCCAAGGGTGTCCGCCAACCACCACACCTCACTATAAAATTGTGGGTCATCAGTACTGGGACCATATATTAACACTAGTCCGCCAAGAACTCTCGCCACTATCACATACCAGCCCTGGGGATCCCAAATTGAAGTGCGTGTGTGCCAAGGGAGGCCCTTTCTGAGAATAATCGATGTGCCCCTGGCATAATTGGAATATTCCGCCACAAACTTTTCACCCATCCATCCCAACCGCAAGGGCGAACAGGGTGCTCCCATAAAATGTAGCTTCTGTACAAAACAAATGTCCCCATATTGATTGAGAAGCGCTGCCACTATTCGCCTCTTTCTGCCATCGTTCAGGCCCCTCACATTCCAGGTTACAGCTTTTAGCGTCCGCACCTCATCAACTGTTGCAGTAATCTTTGCATGACCATGCATCCATGCGCACCAGGAAGGGAGGCAGAAACCACCAGTTGTGGACCACTACAATGCGTTCACAACGTGGAAGACCATTTGCTGAGAGTGAAGGTCTTGTCTCTGATGCAGCCAGAGAAACCCACTATAGACTTCCCACCCAGCATACTCGCATGCAGGCACGGACAACTGGCATCCAACAAGTGCAACCTCTGCGTGGACCCAGTGTCAGCTCCATATCAGTGAGAAGGCGCCGCCATTTGTCGCACCACGCTGACATCATTTAAACCGCACACACACCAGGTTGCTGCCCTGGGTGTGCATGTCTCATCAGTTCTTTCACCCATGTCCGCACTGCCGTTTAATCATGTGCGCAAGGGAGGGAGCACGGGTCAATAGCATTAGATGTAACCACAATTTGCACTTTCAGTCATCCTTACGCTTGTCTTTATCTGTGCACACCGTAAGCGGCTTGGAGATCAGCTTCCCTAGGTTAGAGGCGAGAGGGGCAAAGAGGAGGAGGGAAGTGGAGAAAGTACGAGGGGGAAGAGAACAGCAAAACACAGGTGAATCATCCACCACCCAAACAGCCCAGACCCCACCCACTACAGCTGCCCAACATGGATGGAGACCATTTTCTTTACCCCAAAAAGGGCTTAAGAGGCCAAACCCAGAGAGCAATATGGGACTCATCCCGGGGGAAGGCACTAGGGGGCTCAGCATTTTCCATCATTGTAGCGCTGGGTGGCTGGACAGAGTGCACCCATTGCGGGCGCATTATCGAGCAGGCAGGTAAGTAAGTTCGATGACTGTCTATCACTATGTGCACGGTGGAACGTAGTTGCAAATGGTCACAAAGAGTGGTCCAGTCATTTTGGATGTTGATTACCCCCAGTTCAGTGAGCGTCATGGGACTCCAGCAGGTCATCAGTCGTTTTCATCGAGAGGGCCCTCAGCATTCAGAATGTCATCTGCAGGTGCTGCTGGTCGTGGGCGCTTAAGACCACGTGCAAATTTGGCAGCTAGCTTGGGGTCCGTGAAAAAGGAAGTTTTTCCAGCGTGGAAGATGTAAAGCTTTGCTGGGTATAGTAGGGAGTACTAGATGTCTTGTTGCCGCAGCAATCTTTTAACTGCCATGAATTCCCAACGGGCGGCCTGGACAGACAGGGTGAAGTCAGGGAAGAAGGAAATGAGATTGCCCTGGTATCTAGGCTACTGAAGGTCTCGGTCCCTGCGCAGGACTACTTCTCAGTCCCTATAGTTGAAGAGTCTGGCAATTATCGGTCGAGCCGATGTGTCCATGGGAGGTTTAGGGCCGAGAGACCTGTGGGCACGCTCCACGATGCACAGCACCAATAGGGCCTCACCAAAAAGGTTTCTGAGCATTTCTTCAACATAATCCTCCACTCTGGCTATTGCCGTGGTTTCAGGGACCCCAAGAATGCGTAATTATTGCAACGAGACCTGGTTTCAAGATCCTCATTCTTGTTACGAATAACTTCCAGCACCTTCTCCATGCTAAGCAATTTTTTTACGAGTAGCCGCGCCTTTATCCTCCAGCGCGGAGGTTCACTGTTCAACCCCTGTGATGCGCTCATCGTGGTTCGATACTTTATCTCAGAGTCATTCAAGTCGGCCCGACATAGTCTATTTTCAGGTCGATTGCCGACAAAGAGTAATTCAAATCAGTGAACATTTCACAAATGTCTGGCTCAGGGGTTGAAGACATCATATTTAATTCCGCCTGCTCCTCCTCTGTGGGAGTGCCTTCCCTCAGGTTTTTGTGCTGCTCGAACAATAGCTTGCATCCATCTTGCCCATGGTGCACTGCCTGTTCATGCTACTAAAGGTGTCCCTCTCCCCAGCAGGGCCGCCCAATATCGGCAAGTCCAGGCCCAGTCAGGGTGCACTGGGGAGCCCAGCGGTAGGTGGGGGCCTCAACACCCACCACAAAAGCAAGACCATCAAGGAAGATCACAGGCAAGTGCGGGTCCCAGCCCTTATGACTGTCACAGCATTCCATGCGCTACCCAGCGTGTCTTTGGGGTCACAGCCACAGTCCCCTGCCCGCGAGCTCAATAGGGACCTCCCCCCAGCAACAGCCGCCTAATACCTCGCTGCAGCTATCGTCACTCTGCAGGGCCGTCTCAGCTCGAACCCGGGTCCCTGAATTGACACTCCCCAGCTCCAAAGGGGCCAGAGCAACCTCATGGACAGCAGAGTTCAGTCGGGAGCACTCTCTCACACTTTCAAGTCACCACAGTCCCAGTGTCACTCCACCAGTCCTCCGGGGGTCAGCTCCACCACAGGGGCTCCTCGAGGCGCACCAATGTAGCAGGCCGATTGGGGAGTCGCTCTGGCACATAGTTGTCAGTGGGGGCTCAGTAGGAAGCGGTCCTTCGCTCCCGCTGTTGAATTAAGATCTGGCTCCCCCTCAGTGCAGTTGTGGGTTACTGGGGTCCCAGGGGCCCAGCTATATCACACTGGCACATCCATCCAGAGGCCCTTCCAGCGCAGGGCCTGGCCCGCTCCGGCCAGACACTGAGTCTGTTGGCGGGGTGGCTATGCAGGAAGAGTTGCTCCCCCAGCTGCGATAATTTCAGTCCCCGTCTGCTCCTGGTTCTGCCCCTGTAGTGTCACTCTGACCTTTCGGCAAGGATTGGGTCACATAGGCACAGCCGCAGCCTAGATTTTCTCCTTCCTCACAGCCGGGCGGTTTCCCGGCCGATAGTCCCCCACTAGAGCACGCCTATGCCCACCTTAGCGTCCGCAAGTCCAGGCGTTGCTCGGGGTCACCACCTCTGCACACGTCCGCAGGGCTAAGCAGGCTCCTCACAGGTACCCAGAGCCCTCCGGTCCGCAGCAGCCCTCCTCAGCTGCAGGTGGGCCACTGTATATCAGCAGCAGCAGACGCACGGAGTCCAGTGCCATCTCTCCGACTCGGCACGGGCCAGGGCCGCCATCTTCCATCCGCAGGCCTCACTCGTGCCTCCATTCCGTTTTCATTCTGGATACCGCCCAAGTCTGTCAATTTGCGCCTGCAGTGATAGCAGCAGTTGTTTGGGAGCTTGTACTCCCATTTTCAAACCACAATGGGTGCCCTGACTGCCGGATAAGCGGCGGATTTACAGTCCATCCTGCAGAGCCAAGTCTAATCACCCACTTGGAACCTGGCCTTTCTTTTATAGTTCTAATCGCCCCTTTGCTTCTGTGGATGAAAGTATGGAAATCCCTGTTTTGCTAATTTTCTAAAGAGGTTTTGGTGGATTGGTAAAATTTGAATAAGCAGATACCATTACTTAGTTGTCCTATGAAAAAAATCTTTCTCTGACTTAGAATTCCCTCACTTTTTTCTCTCCCTAAATGGATTTACTGGCAGCGCAAAAGCCGAGGTAAAAATGGCATTCTACCAATATAGAACTCAAATGAGACTCTGTAATCAACACTCTTTAGTTACAGTATTGCATTACTTATATCTTAAACAAGAGATGGGGGTTGAACACTATCTTCTTTGGGTACCAATATGGAACATAGGTTCTATTTTACTCGTTTCAGATTAGGTACAGTTATTTTGTTGGTAGCTGACCCTAACAGAGTTCATGGTTTTATAGTTTACCACCTTGTCCCTGCATTGCTCAATAAATGCTTGCACGCTCCTTGTTTTTTGTGGGTTCTATATTCAACCTAGAAGGTCCTTTTTACGACCTAAATTGAAGTCTTTTGGAGCCAGATCTCATATGAAAAGGGGGGGCTCTTGGCCCCCCCGCCCGCATGGCGGCGCGGCGACCGCCTCCTCCTACGTGCCTCTCGGTGGTGGGGCGTTCCCTCCCGGGCGCACCCCACCACCGATTGGTTGGCCCCCTCCCTGACCCGGATGTCATAGTAGGACTTCCGGGTCAGGGGGGCGGGCCGCAAGAGGGGCAGGGCGGGGGGCATAGCCGCCCCCCCACCGGGCCCCTTGGGAATATAGAAGCGGGGAGCGCCCAGGAGACCCTCTTGTTCCCTGGACGCTCCCCCGCACCGTGTCGTGCCCCGCGCTCGGGGCTTTAAACTGATGCTATGCTGACCACACGCAGTGGCGAGTTATGAGGGAAATGCATCTGGGGTTAATCTCAGCTAAGGCGTAGCACCTGAGGATGAGGATGATTGCAGACACGTGTGGGGCAACTTTCGTTAGGAAGCCAGAAACCTTTGCCAACCATACAGCACATTGCACGGCATTTCACACTGTGTATCGTCCTGAAGTAATCATGGATGGGCTATGGCATTCACTGTGGACTACAGGTCTACACAAACGGATGTTAAGCTGACCACTCGCAGCGGCGAGTAATGAGGGAAATGCATCTGGGATTAATCCCAGCTAAATGGTAGCAGCGGAGGACGATGAATGCAGATGCATGGAGGGCAGCTTTCGCTAGGAAGCCAGAAACCTTACCTAACAATACAGCACATTGGATGGAATTTCACACTGTGTATTGTCCTAAAGTAGGCATGGATGGGCGTTTACATTCAGTGTTGACTACAGGTCTAGGCTTTCATAAAGATCATACTACCAGGCACCCTTATGGTAGCCCTAATGTAAATGTTCTGTGGGTGGCACAAGAGGGAGGCTATGCGACACTCTGTGGCGGTTGCAGGTTGGATGAAATGCATCCGAAGGGGCAGACCTTAGTTAAGGCTTAGCGTGCGACAACAACATAGTACGTGCATGTGTGGGCGTTAATCATGGCTAAGACATGGCTTGTGCGGGCAATGTAAGACAGGCTGGTGTAATGCAGTTTTCGCCACGAAGCCAGATACACTAATTGTTTCTGTTTGTCTATCTTTGTATTCACGGCTGGGTCCATGGCGGATATCTGAGGGGTGCCCCGCACCGCAACAGCAGCGACTGGCGGACGGCAAAAGGGAAGCATACGTCAGGCACGGCGACCGCAAGCAACGACTTCAAGTGTGGTAGCGATTGATTAAGAGAAAGAGGACACCCAAGGGCTCAAGCGGTACTGGCAGGTGTAAGTGCTACCCATTCCCTAAGGTGGAAGTGGGAATTGTCATTCAGGTGGGGTGCTAAGGGTATACTACCATGGTTGGCCCAGGGGCAGGAGTAGTATGGACAAGGCGTCTCAACAACTCCCCCGTGGGAAGACGGGTATTGAGATGGTTGCGCAACTCTGCGTGGAGTAGGGAGCATACTTCACCTAGGGGAGAATGATCTGGCCAAACTGGGGAGGCGCATCCTTATCGAGGAGATCATCTCCACTGCGGGGTGGGTTGCCAGGAATTGCCCGGGTTGCACGGTAGTATGGTCGCAACTTATCCCTCGGTGGCAGTGGCGAGAGGGGGGGACTCGGTCAGGGCGTTGAATCACTCGGTAAAGAGGATCAACACACAGTTGGACAAAAAGATGTTGATCCCCCCGGTTGCAGACGATTCCACATGGGTGTATCTGGGGCGAACAGCTCTACCTGGGGGATGGAGTACACTTGACAGAGGCAGGGAACGTCCTGTGGTCTAATAATCTCTGGGCCTGGTTGGAGGGATTTCCTAGGTGAGCACGCCCCTGGTTTAGGTCTAGAATGGGGGAGGCCAGATCGTCGGTTAACAATGCTGGCCTGTGGCGGTAAGGTCATGACCGGGGGTTGGGCAGTTGGGGAGGGGGCGGCAGCCAGTCGCTGACCATGTGAAAAGGGGGGCTCTTGGCCCCCCCGCCCGCATGGCGGCGCGGCGACCGCCTCCTCCTACGTGCATCTCGGTGGTGGGGCGTTCCCTCCCGGGCGCACCCCACCACCGATTGGTTGGCGCCCTCCCTGACCCGGATGTCATAGCAGGACTTCTGGGTCAGGGGGGCGGGCCGCAAGAGGGGCAGGGCGGGGGGCGTAGCCGCCCCCCCACCGGGCCCCTTGGGAATATAGAAGCGGGGAGCGCCCAGGAGACCCTCTTGTTCCCTGGACGCTCCCCCGCAGCGTGTCGTGCCCCGCGCTCGGGGCTTCTTGTTTTCCCCCCACCATCCCTGGAACTAAAAGGTTGATGCTTTACTAGTCTGGTTTAGGTGTAATTTGCTAGGATATTGTTACCATGTTTTCCATGCGTAAGTGAACTTTATCTGGATTGTATATTTTGCTGATGATGCTTTCTTTAGGATTGTTTTACCCTTTTTTAGTGAACTGTGCTGAAATATGTTTTGATGTCCAATTGTGTTTTAGGCCTTTTCTCCCTTTGTAGCTATACGTTGATGCGTGATATAATTTAGCCAGTGTAGTTGTCCTTTAGTATTTTTCCCATAGGTCGTCGTATTTATTAGGTATGGGGCATGCGGTAAGGTCCTGACCGGTGAGCAGCTATTTTAAGGTCTGAGGGGGCGGGCATCATCCTATGGAGGTTCCCGCCCAGGGGGAGGGAGCCATTGGCCCCTCCTAGAACTTCAGGGGCAAGGTAACTGGTGCTTCAAAGGGGCGCGGGTTGGAGTAGTCACGCTTTCCTTAGGCTGGTAGCCACCCCGCGCGCGCATACTCATCACCGGATGGCGCAGAGTAAGGGCCCTCCTTTAGTGGGTAAATGGAGTTCACGGCGTGGACCGGGTAATTACTGGGCCCGGCTCCGCATGCGCATATCTCTAGGTAAGGCGCAGCTAGTAGGACCTGACACCGGTTAGCGACCTTGCCATATGGCCAGAAATGTAGTATACAAAAATCTAGATGCGGATGTTAGATTCGGTTAGGAAACAATCTGTATTAGAGTTTCTGTTAAGGTTAGTCTCTCAAACTTGTTGACAATATTGTATCTAATGTCCTGCTGATTTTTGTATAAATTGTTTACCATGCAATAAAAAATGTGTTATTTTATATCTTAATAAATACGGCCGGGGGGTCTTGCGACCTCCCGCCTTCCAAAGATAACCATGTTTCATGTTCATGTGTCCGGGGGTTGGTGTGGGCAGTTGGGGAGGGGGCGGCAGCCAGTCGCTGACCATGTCACCTGTCTGTTTTGCATTTAAAGCCCAGAGGCAAAATTGTGCTGCATTTTTAGCTTTTGAGCTCATAGATTTCCTGATTTTTAAGGCCCCACAAATAAAACGAATAATGAGTTTTATTTGTAGGGCCTTAAAAATCAGGAAATCTATGAGCTAAAAAGCTTTACTAGTAACTGTAGCATTTCAACACTACTTGAAAATGTATTGGCGCTCAGAGTCTTGATGTTTTTAACTCCATTGTTCATCTTTTATGAATTACTTTTATTTTTAAGGGTTTTAATATGTTGTTTTTATTTAATATGATTTTTCATATGTTGTATGTTTTTATTATTATGGATCCATGCAGATTCAAGTATTATTGATAGATTAGTCAACTGAAAGTTAGTCATGAAGTCATTCCAGGTTTCTTAGCAGACTCTTTGTAGGTCCTTTTCATGGACTATTTGGAGGTTTTAGCTTTCGTGGTTCAGTCTTAACCTTATGGCACTTTTTTGTCATAGAGGCTTTGTAAAGAATGTAATTCATTTTATACATTTGTAATGTGATCTGCATTTATTTTGTTTTAAAAAATGTATACTGAGTTCTTTTATGGTTCATTAAACCAAAATAAAGATGACTGACTACTGAGATTTTTTTTATCTTGTAAGGGAACAATGAAAATATATAATTACCACAAAAATTGAATATGGATGCAGCCGGAACTTTCAAAATTATGATGAATACGATATGAGAAGTAACACCATTTGAGCTGGGTATTATTAGACTCGAGATTCAGAAGTTCATGTTTACTGGCAAAGATAATGAGGAACAACATCTTTCATGTTTCTAAGATGCAATAAATATTGAAACTAAGGGTCTGGCTACCTGTATACATTTTTTTAAACCGTCAAGACATGGGAAACATGTTATACCTGTTGCAAGAAAATTTAATTCGCAAAATTGATAAAAAAGCACAAAATTTTTTTTTTAAAACAGTACAATTGCAACAAAATAAACACTAAAACAACTCAAGTTCTTGTAAAACTGGAGCTTTTTTATTCTATCTCCCTCGCAGTTGCTTGACTTCTTATTTTGTAGTTCATAGCTTGTTCACAGAGACCCCTCAGATATTTCAGGCATTTCCCTTTTATTATTTAAAGATTTAGACATATTTGTCAAATCAACCCTGGCAAAACCCAATGATATCTAAATTACACAGCAACGTCCCTGAGGTCTCTTCAGAGACTGCCAAGAATCTTTGTCTGATTTCCAGAGCAAAATTGTGTATCCTGTGAAACATCTTATTCAAACATACATTTATATCTCTTTCTGTATTAAGTGCTTACACTTAGCAGCTGTACATAGCACATGAGAATGTTTTGTTTAAAGGAGCCAAAAAGGAATAATCGAGTGGAGAGAAATGGTCAGATTATGAGAGGGATTTCCAGTGTTTGGGAGCCAACACGGTGAAAACACATGACGTGTGAGGAGGAGGTATAAGGAGGGGGTGCCAGCAGAATCTGGGTGCACAAACATAAGAGAACACATGGAAGTGTACAGTTTTAGAAGGGCAAATCGACAAGGACGTATCAGACCATGGATGTATTCAAACGTATGTCAGAATAAACAAACTTGAAAATAAAGAGGCAAAGATATCCTGCAAAATCAAACCTGGAGAGAAAAAATGTGAGAAGAGAAAGAGAGCTTTAAATAAATCGAAGGAGACGAACAGCCTATATATAAAGTGAACTACGCGGAGACAAAAGAAAAATCTTAAAGCTCTCTTCCCTCCTAGGCTGATTATTCGGGTTCAGTTTCCAACACCAGTGCTTGCCTGTAACTAAAATTACAAGTTGGTGGGAAAAATAGACATCCTAAGAATTACGAAACCTGGTGAAAATCTTGCAGGTGAGAATTAAAACATTTGATATGTGTGCACCTCTGAATGAAGTGAAGTATGCCCAGTTTGAATGTTATTCAAAGTGAGATGACCAAACTCAGTCAGATGTCAAATTAAGTGTACCAGAATTAAGTGGTGCATTAATGAAGGCCTGGGAGTTTTATTGGCCAGGTATGTGAGGTGTATCACATTTTGCACAGATAAGAGTTGAAATTTGCACCAAATTCTTTGAAGCAGTGCAGAGCAAATACATGGAGCCTAATGTTGTTTTTTTGTGCCTTAGGGCAGCTCAGCAGGACTTGCTGCTGTGCTTCCATATGGCAAAGGAGAAGGGCAGGAATGCCCTGTTTCTATCAGATGCAGCACATTCCTGTCCTTTTCCCTGCACTGGTGCACAATGCACTGCCGTGCGTCAATGCAGGCACCTTTGCACCATAGTGCAATGGTGCCTGCATTGCAGGGATGAATATTTTTATGCAGGAAGGAAAACCTTTCTGCACAAAAACAAACACACAAGAGGTTTTTTCCTCTTTCTATGTGTGCTGCAGAATGCAGCACATAAAGAAAGAAGATAAACTAGGAGAAATAAAATATTTCTACTCTTTGTGCCTGCCTTATGCCTCCCCTGGGAGGCTTACGTTTTTGGCACTGTCTCAGACTTACGATTTCTTGTAAATCTGGGGCAGTGTCAGAAAGCTATGTATGTTGCTGGGAATGCCACAACAACACCCATGTCACGCAGTTTCTACGTAAAATGGGCACATATTTATAAGACCATGAAAAGCTACATGACATTTCTTTATGTGGCCTTATAAATATGCCAGTGGCACAGTGCGCCATCAGCACATCAAAAAAGTGATGTTTTGGCGGCGAAAAGTGCTGGTAGGGCCTCATAAATGAGACCCACAGTTTCGAGTTGTCAAGTTTTAATTAAGGAATTTGAGGGGCATAAAATGAATGCACGGTTTTATTGGCATGTTCTGTGCATTCTATTCTAACTGACCTAGAAGGTTTTTTTCTGAGCAATTACTGTTGTGTGATGTATTTCTATCGGTTTTAAATTTTGTCCAGATATATTTCTGAATTTAAATAATCTGAAATACACAAATAAATCAACGAAGGAAAACTACAGACCTTATAAGCAGCTAAGCTATATTGGAGAGTAGGGAGTAGCCTCTTGATATAAATGTGTCTTTACATCCGGATGAATGCCTTTGTTGTCTTACAAAAGAGTTAGGAACATTAAAAGGAAAGCTGTGGGAAATATTTCGGGGTGCAAAATGTATTGAGTGATGGGAGAGGGAGCAACTAACATTTTAAAAAAAGTTTTACAAAATACAGATAACTCAGGGGAATTAAAAGAAGAAACCCGGAGAGTTCTACATGATGTCACCTTCTAGGCAAGATAAGGTCCATGGTTTAGAAAAGCTCATATATCTTATGCTTTAGTGTTTGAAGACATTTAGGGCCAAAAGGCCAAACCATTTTGCCATCGCAAGAAAGGCTTTTTGGCACGTACAAAGCCCAAATAGCGATTCGGTAACTTGTTACAGAATAACAATTTGGGTTTTGCGATTCGATATAAGAAAGGGGTTTGTTAAGGGCATCCCTTCTTAATAGCGACTCGCTGTGCCATGTACAAATGATTTGGGACCAAAATACAGCCGCAAAACACTGGCGTCTTAACACAAAATGTAATTTGGTGGTAAGCCATTCGCAAGTGGAAAGGGGTACCCATGGGACACCTTCCCCTTTGTGAAACCATGAGAAAACATATTTTTCCCACGGACCACCGCCTACTCTTAAAAAAGGAAATTGAAATGTTAAAATGTTCTTTTTAAAAAGCATCCCATTTGCCTTTAAGGAAAATGGGCTGCATTTTTAACAAAAACTTTGCTTTATTTAAAAGAGGGGGGGAAACAGACAACAGGATGGGGAAAGTGAAATAAAAAAGAAATAAAAACATTACCATCACCACTGCTGTGCCAGCTGTGCCTGAAAGTAGCAGACTTCATTTCAAAATTGGAGATTTGGTCAGCCAGCAATTGTATAACAACCTTTGTCATTGTTCCATTAGTGAGGGTCTCTCATGGACGGTTGTAACAGCTACTGAAACCATGTTATTTTACAAATTCTTTGAATGACCTTTCAACTTTTCATTAATGATCTGTAGATGCTACGCATCCATTTTTCAATTCTGAATGGTCCATAATATTAAAGCTGGCAATCTTGAAAACTCGTTCAGGCCCAAGCCACCAAAAATATCCTTATATGGAACAAATTTACCATTTTCAAAGTTTTGATCACAATCTCTCTGAAGAAGTTAGATACACAATTTCTGGAAATATTTTTCAGTTTTAAAACAAAGAGGAGTATTGTCAGTAAAACAGGGCATTAGGAGATGTATCTTCTGCTGCTCTTTCCTAATCTGAAACCTCAGCATCATACAACATTGCTGGCAAGGAAGTTCAAGTCAAGTCAAGTCAAGTCAAATAACTCTTTATTTCAACTACAAGTCATAAAAGACAACACAGTAAAAACAATAAAAGAAGCTCGACATTTCGTACTTATTACATCCATTATTCGTATTGAGCAGAGAAGATTCATTAGTTAATCCATCCAATTGATACCATGTACAGGGTGTCCAAAACATAACAATTTAAAATAATAAATATTTGTGGATATAAAAAAATTAAAAAAATGTATTACAAATTTTATGATTCAACATGTTTGTTTTTAGGGCCAGATTAAAACAATGCAGCCTACAATAATTTCAGTTTATCCCTGCGTATTGACCACATCCATTTAAAAAATTTTGCAAGTGCAATTACCATGCTATCCATACAGTCTGTTTATACAATCCTTAGCGCTTCGGTGCCACTTTGGATGCCTTTCTGTATGCAAATGGGTCTAATCCATTTAAGGCGGGGGGCTTTATATGCTGGGCATATAAACAGAACATGGGCTAAACTTTCAGATTGGGCAACACAAGAAGGACACAAATACTGATCTTTGTTAGTTGACCATTTGCTTGTAAATGTATTGATAGGAAGAGTTCCCACCCTGTATTGATGGAAAAGTTTCCCATCGGCAGGGATGGTAATGAGGTCCCAATAACGTTCGTAGGCAGGAGTATGTTTTTGTTCCAGAAAAGCCCTAGTAAATGATGGATCAGTGTGTTTCTGAAACTCCCTTTGAGCTATCATTGCCCAATACATCTCTTTTAGGGTCTTTTGTGAGGGAAAGATATTTTCGGATGGATATTCCCATAATTCCATCATTCCTAAGGCTTTATATAGCAACTTGACCTGTCTAAACCATGGTATTTTACCCCCAGTATCCATATTTCTGGTTTCCAGTAGCGCTAGAGCATAGTGAGAAAGTTCAGGCATAACTCATAGCCTCCTCCAGTATGCAACTGATCTAAAGCTAGCTATGTCCTGAATTTTCTGACATCCCAGATCCATATACAAAGGTATCAGTGGTGTTGATGGTGGAAGCCTTGTTAGACACCGCAAAAATTTATTTTGTGCGTGTGTCAGCGCTGAGACATCAGAAGTCCCCCACAGTTCAGCCCCATATAACATTGATGCCCTAACTTTCGTCTCATATATTTTTAGGGCTGGGGCTATTGGTTGTGTAACTGAGGATCTTACTTCTCTCAAGAGGACGCCTGCCAGCTGTGCATGTTTTGTGGTTAGGTAAGTCATGTGTGGCTTCCACTCCAGCCGAGATTCCAGTGTAATACCCAAATAGCTGAAACAATCGGTCTGTTCTAAGAGCTCTCCGTTCATAAAGACTGTGCCCCTCACCTTCTTGTGTCTATGCATTGCCATAAATTTACTTTTAGACACATTGATAATTAATCCATGGTCATTGCAGAAAGCCTCAAAACAACCAATTGCTTTTTGAAGCCCTTCTTGCGTTTTGGAGATTAGAAGGGTGTTGTCCGTAAACATTAACAGGGGTATTGGGACGCCATTTTGTTTAGGTGCATCTGTATGTACCTCCCTATAATATTCGGTAACCCTATTTATATATAACGTAAACAATGTTGGTGCCAGAACGCACCCTTGTCTAACTCCTCTTTCCGTTACAAACTTATCGGTAACCTGGCCCTGGTCTCCCCACCTAACCTGAGCATAATTATTTTCATGAAATTTGATCAGGAAGGCAAGGAGTTCGTGTGGGATACCTTGCTCGTGAAGCACTCGCCACAGCCTAGTGCGCGGCACGAGATCGAAAGCCGATTTCAAATCGACAAAGGCAGCGTAGAGAGTGCCCCCTCCAAGGATTACCATTTCCAATATATGGTAGAGAATCTAAAAACTTGATCCACAGTACTCGTAAATGGACGAAAGCCTGCTTGTAGCGCGGACATGACCCCGGAGTCATCTATCCAGTGCTGAATCCTAAGGAGCACGAGCCTGGCCACCACCTTCTGATTACATGCAATTAGGCTGATTGGCCTATAATTTGCAGGATCGTCACGTTCCCCTTTTTTAAAAATAGGAATTATTTCCGCTCCCCTCCAGACATCTGGTATGGGGGAGCCCCTGGAAATGGCATTAGCCAGCAGCTCTAAATACGGCACCCATACCTCTTTGCTATGAAGAAAAAGGTCTGCTGGAATCATGTCCGGACCCGGGGCTCTTCCTCTGGGAATTGTATTTAAAGCATGTTCGATGTCTCTCCGGCTAAACACTAACGGAGTAATAGCTGCATAGTTTATAATGTGATCCAGACTTTCTGCACATACCCGTACAGGGTGTGCAAACTGCAATTTAAAGTGTGATACCCAACGTTCAGGTGGGACAGAATTTTCTGGCTGGGGCCTATGACACCCCTTGCCCCATTTCACTAAATTCCAAAAGCCTGTCATATTTCTAGACTTACTTGCTTCATAAAGCTCTTCCCAGTATTTGTTGTCCCAGGTTTTTTTCGCTTCCTGCTGGGTCATTTTATAATGACGCCTAGCATCACGTATTAGGTGCCTGTCCATTGATCGCACTGCTAGTGCTAGAGATTTGTATGCGATTCTGCAGCTTTTGCCATACCAGGATTCTGGCTTCTTTCTACTTTTACGGAGTGGATCCTTTCTTTCCTTAATAAAAAATTTAATAAGATTTAAAAAAAGGGTTGTATGAATTGGAACCACCCTGGTCATAATATCGTCATTTGATGTGCAGCCCTGAAGATCAGTGGTTGCACTTAATACCAGTGCATCCATTTCTGTGATGCATTGGAATTTTTCTAAGCATTCAGCCCATTTGAGTCTTCTTATGTCGTTCGCAAGAACAATATCTTTGGTTATATCCCTGGCGACTTCTACCTTGTCCTTAAAAAGCTGTAGCTCTAGACTAAGAGGATTATACGTCACTCTCAGTTCTTTTTATGATGGTCATATCCCTAATTGCTAACCAGAATTCCAGGTTAACTAAAATATAGTCTATCCTGCTTGAGCTGTTACCATTATCGAATGTGGGACTGCCGTCCTTGTCCCCTTTGGTTCTTCGATTCGCTGCTCCGAGTCCATGCTCAAGGCTTAGGATCTTAAGTTGGAGAGCTGCTTGGGTCCACCTCTTTATGGGGGGTATATTTAGTTGGGGAATTTGTAGCTACCATCTTCTGCCTCTGCAAGATCGATGTCAAATTGGTCCAGGGGCTCGAAGGAGCAGTTGAAATCACCACCGATCAGTACATTTGCTTTCCCCCTATATGTTTTTATATAATGTCCCAATTGCCTAACTGTCTCAGAAGGTTTTCCTCCCGGTTTGCCCCTTGCATAGACATTAAAAACTATTAAATCTCCAAAGACAGGGGAGTGTAACTTTACAATTAGGATATCATTGGAGTTAGAATCCAATTGCACAGTAGTATACCTGTCATCCTGCTTAACCCAAATGGTCAGGCCCCCCATTGGCCTTCCTCTATTCGTGTGGGTTGCGGGTAGCGAGAAATTTAGATAACCCAGCCGATACTGGGATTCCATTACCCAAGTTTCCTGCATGATGATTACAGTGTAACTATCAATAAAATGTAACCAATACTTAGAAACCATCTTGTTCCTGAGACCAGCTACATTCCAGGACACTAAAAACTGACCAGACTGGTCATTACTTTGTTCTCTTTGAGCCTGGTCATACTGTACTTGTGCATCCCTCCCAAGGATAGTAATTCGAGAGGTGTCAGTGGGGTCAATGGACCTATTACTCTGTAAGATATCATTTAGTCTTGTAGCAGCTACCTCTATTGTGCCTATAGTCCTCCTATTATGTTGATGGGATGTTGAACCATATTTTATATTACCTTTCACTAGTGCCCCCTGCTGATTACCTGAGGGTATTTTCTAGTCGTATCTTGTGGTCCCACTATAGCTTCTTCCAAAGCCGTTACTTTTTGGACTCTTTGTGTGCTAGAGGATTCACTAAATTGTGGTTTCACATGGGTAACACCCTCAGCGGAGGCTGAAGATGAACAGGTTAATTTTTCCCAGATGTAACTGACTACCTTGTTTCCCCCCAGGGGCTGATGTAACATCGGTTGTGATGTAATATCTTTGGGGATCCCATGGTCTATACCTTCTGGGCTAATGGCGTATGATCGGCCCCTCATGCCCCGCGTAGACTGTAATCTTCAGTCGCAGTCATCCATACCAGTAAACACATCAAACCTGTTTGCTGTCTCCAGGGGTCTAAAGGGTTTTAAATGGTCCATTCTCCTGTTAGTATTTATATTAAATCTAGGGGGTACGATATTCCACCCAAAGGGATCAGCAACATGTGCTGGGTATTGTGCATGTAGCAATTGCCTAGTGTTGTACGGTGTTGAAAAATTTGTATAGGTATGTGTTTGTCCACTTATGTAAGTTGGAGGGAACACTAGGGATCTGGGATAGAAATATGTCAAAGCACGAGGGATGATGCAGTTATTGCCATTTCCTGTGGGCCAATTTAGTATGTAATTGACTGCACAGGGATCTCTAAAATTAACTACAACTACATCTCCCTCAATGTCTTTGCTTCTACCACCCAGCCATGGAAGTCTCCGTACGTGCACTATTTCGCCATTGGTGTTATTTGTCATTGGTCTATATATACTGAGCCAATGCATGATTTTATTTTTCAGCTGGGCGAACCCTTCCCTCTTGTTGTCTGGCAGCATGGGGACCCCCGTCAAAACAACCACGAAGGGCACAGCTTCAGGGGGAAGTTCAACTAGTGGACCTTTGTTCGCTGGTGCCCTTGTGTGTCTAGTGCTTCCCCACTCTTCCCGTGGTTTCCCTGTAGGTACCTTTTCCAATCCCCTCATAGGTTCGCTGACAGGAATTACAACTAGTTTGTTTGCCTGCTTTGGGGGAAATGACCCTTGTTGGTTAGGATTTACTGATTTGGGGGGTTGTGATATGACTTTGGTGGGTTGGAATGGAACTTTAGGAGCAATGATGGTGGGTAGTGTAGCCAGGGTTGCGAGTGGCACCGCCACACTCACCAGGGCCTTAGTTGGACCATCCTTACTGCTAATACCGGACTCGATGTCCTCGAGTCATTTCTCCACCCTCTTTAACCTCTCAATGATGGGTAGGATGAAAGACTTGATAAGGTGTTCCATGCTGTCCAGTGAGGCGGTAGAGGGTGCTGGTTTCAGCAGGGATTCAGCATGACTAGCAGTAGATATACTGGAACTAGCATCCTTTACAATGCGTGGAGATATAGTGGGGACTGCCAAATTTGGCAAGTTGACTGGTGCGGCCACCAAGACCTGGTCAGTTCTGATGACAGGTTTAGAAAGTTTGCCAAAGTCAGAATGACTAATCTTGGGTTTTTGCAGTTCCCCCCCCTTACGTCTTCTTTTACTTGGTGGTGGTCCAAGGGCCTTAAGCGCCACTCGTATCCTCTTCTTACTTCTAACAGATTTACCACAAGTGAGGATCGGGGTAATCGGGTTGTCCAGTGGAGACACAAGGTGTAGGTGTGCAGTCACGTAACAAAATTGGGACGCTCTCTAGTGATATAAGATCTTCATTGCCACTGGGACCACCTCCACTGATGGAAAGATCTGTTGGAGCCCTGTTTATCAGACTTTCGACCGAGCGACGGCGCTCCCCCCCTTCGCTCTGCTAGTGTTGCTTCCTTATCTAGGTCGATAGAAACCTTTGTAAAATAATTGTCAAGAGTGCCGTTTAACGACCCCCCCGGCTTTTCCGAAATGGCTTTGTCGGGACTCAAGGCATAACAGACATTGCTATCGAAAAGTACAAATGCTAGGAAAAACACAATGAAAGGGTAAAAAAGAACAATGAAAGGGAATAAGCCCTGCCCGGCCTCACTTGGCCTCTGAGGGCCTAAGAGGGCCCGCCCTTTGCCCGGGCTTAGTCCGGCTGCGTCCCGGGAAGCTGTATGCACCACCCTGTTTGTAGAACGTGTGGGTCAGTGGGAGGGCGCGCTCCAAACGCCGGACAGGTGTGCTTGCCCAGACAGCACAGGGACTCGTGGGAGTTGGAGTCCCCGCCGCGCTTGTAGCCGCCGCAGAGCACTCACAGACAGACCAGCAGTTCTTTCACAGTCCTCCCTCCTCTCGTGCGGCTAGATTCGCTATACTCACAACAGGAGCACACAGCGGCACCCGTGAAGCGGGTGCGGCAAGGAGTAGCGCTAGGCGATGAAAAGGTCAGTGGTTCCTCGTGGACTCAGAGTTCTCTATCAGTGTTCCAGTAGGCAAGCATTCCAGGGGGAGTTAAATCCGTGTGGGTCAGTGGGCGGGGCGCGCTCCAAACGCCAGACAGGTGTGCTTGCCCAGACAGCGCAGGGACTCGTGGGAGTTGGAGTCCCCGCCGCGCTTGTAGCCGCCGCACAGCACTCCCAGACAGAGTAGCAGTTCTTTCATAGTCCTCCCCTCCTCTCGTGCGGCTAGATACGCTATACTCACAACAGGAGCACGCAGCGGCACCCGCGAAGCGGCACCCGCGAAGCGGCACCCGCGAAGCGGGTGTGGCAAGGAGTAGCGCTAGGCGATGAAAAGGTCAGTGGTTCCTCGTGGACTCAGAGTTCTCAATCAGTGTTCCAGTAGGCAAGCATTCCAGGGGGAGTTAAATCTGTGTGGGTCAGTGGACGGGGCGCGCTCCAAACGCCGGACAGGTGTGCTTGCCCAGACAGCGCAGGGACTCGTGGGAGTTGGAGTCCCCACCGCGCTTGTAGCCGCTGCACAGCACTCCCAGACAGACCAGCAGTTCTTTCACAGTCCTTCCCTCCTCTCGTGTGGCTAGATACGCTATACTCACAACAGGAGCACACAGCGGCACCCGTGAAGCGGGTGCGGCAAGGAGTAGCGCTAGGCGATGAAAAGGTCAGTGGTTCCTCGTGGACTCAGAGTTCTCAATCAGTGTTCCAGTAGGCAAGCATTCCAGGGGGAGTTAAATCCGTGTGGGTCAGTGGGCGGGGCGCCCTCCAAACGCCGGACAGGTGTGCTTGCCCAGACAGCGCAGGGACTCGTGGGAGTTGGAGTCCCCGCCGCGCTTGTAGCCGCTGCACAGCACTCCCAGACAGACCAGCAGTTCTTTCACAGTCCTTCCCTCCTCTCGTGTGGCTAGATACGCTATACTCACAACAGCAGCACGCAGTGCGGCAAGGAGTAGCGCTAGGCAATAAAAAGGTCAGTGGTTCCTCGTGAACTCAGAGTTCTCAACCAGAAGTTCTTTACGGCACTCAGCACAGAAGTTGTTAGAAGAGAAGGCACTCCTTTTCGTGGCACAGATCATTGCATCACTTCTACATGGGAGTTTGACTGGGATAATCTCAAAATCTACCTCAAATCAGTTTTATTTATCAGTCTTGGGAATATAGAAATGTAATTTTTTTGTTGTTGAAAATTCTACGTTTGTATCCTAATTTACATAATACATCTGAACAATACATTAGGACAGAAAATAGCATGGGAATTTTGACTACTGGTGTTAAGGGGCCACAAATCTCCCAATCCTGAATACTGCAACATCAGCTTTTTGTCAACTTGTTGGAAAGTAGCGGCTCCAGTATGCCAAAGAAGAAAATATCAAGCAAACTTACTTGCCAGCCTTTATCTTTTTAAAGGCACTTCTCTCATGTTTGACTTCCCTGCTGTATAATTGGTGGAGCCCCATTTCATGCTCTTGATTTTAGGTTTATTGAATAAGCATGTCTACCAATGAACAGTACTTCCATCATCAGAGCAATGATGGAGATATTCAAAAGAAGCTTCAGAAGAACATTTATATACCAATGAAGGAGTATTAACAAAAATAGGCAGCACCATTTTACTCTTATAAATATACTGCATTGTTGGTTGTATTGCCATCTAGTACTAAATCTTACTTGGGTTGATTAAGTTAACTGATGTCCTCAAAGTTGGCTATTTCCGAGGTAGATTTCATCCAACTGGGACAATAAAAGGTTCTGTGAACTAGTGCAAGAGCTGATGGCAATTTTAGAAAGGCTACAAAGAGACAACATTTACTTGACTTGGTATAGTTTTGAATTAGGTACTTAACGATGTAGGCCATTGTGACAGATCAGGCCTCCATCCTCCTTAAGAAGGCATGATACACCCACTATCTTCTATACACTGATTGACGTTTTTCAGTATGATCTTTATGAAGATCCTTAAATTAGAATCAAAGATGCGTATGGTCAGATAGGAAGTTGACTACCTTCCTTCCTTTTTTAGATAAGGCAAGTTGAAAGGGGAAGATCAAACAATGGGGAAAAAAATTAAACAATGACATTGGGAAAGGAGAGTTTTATTTGTAATGTTTAAGGTGTGAAGAGTAAGATGGCATCCCAATATTAATGGGGGCCAGAGAGGTGTTTGAGGAGAAGGCGAAAAATAATAAAAAGAGGGGAAAATCCGAGCTGTCATCAGAAACATAGCTAGATAGATTGAGTGAAAAAATTATTGCGGACAGTTTTAAATTGTACTATAGATATAGAAAATCATGGAGCCCATGACACAGCCTTCAGGATCAGAAACAGAGAATCCAACAGGCTGAACAAGAGTTATTAGTTAGATGGAAGGCCCACCACAAGAGAAAAAAAAAACAGCTTAACAAAAAAATTGAAATAATAGCAAAGCATATAAATATGTTTACCTTAATCTAGCCCGTTTTATCCTAAAACATCTTAGCACACTTTAAGGTGCAATATTTTTGAAGATTCAAAAATCATGTATGGCTGTGGAGTTATCACCTTACTATTTGTTATCACAAATAGACACCAGTAAGAACATTTGCTCAAACATTTCCAATTTACTTCGATAGCTTACCTTTTGTCTTTGACTCAAATCAACATGAACATATACAAAGCAGATGTGTTTTTGCACAATTACAAATTTTCATTTGGTGATCGCTTGTAGGAAAGTAGGATCTGCTTTTATAATACCCCCACTTTTTGCATGGTGCTATGCTGTTTCTGACTAGTCTGACTGGGATCCCGCTAATCAGGACCCTTGTCTCTCTGGTTTCTGCCCTAAAATGTTATGGTAAGTACTTAGATACATCCCAGATTGGATATTGGGGTACCCTTATAAGTCCCTAATATATGATACTAAGATACCCAGGGCTTAGGTACCCCAGGGGTCCCCCTAGGCTGAAGCATGTATTATGCCACCTATGGGAGACCATTCAAGCTGTCACTACAGGCCTGCCATTGCAGCCCGTGTAAGCTGGTACTAACACCACTAACAACAGATATAAATCACTGCACTTAAAACCTAGAAGTCACTCCTCCAGCAGGCCTTTTTAATTCTGAAGGCAGGGTGCTCGGTTATAAGTGTAAGGGTACCCATGCATGAGAAGGACACCCCTGCAGCCTTTGGAGTCTATTCTCCCGGGTTGCAAGTGAGACAGCCATATAACATATAGAGGAGCACAGCATCATTACGCAATGACCAACTCAAAACTGGCTGTAACAAACCTTGTCATGTTTGGTGTCAAACATGTTGGATTCATACACCGACACCGTAAATGGTGAGGGAGGTATGATTCCGAGCACTGTAAGACCCTCCATTAGGCCCTCATTGCTCCTTGGACCAGTCTTTTGGACCCAGACAGCACAACATGGCAGCTGCTGACTAGAGACACAATTCTGCCCTCCTGCGGCTGAGCCATGCTCAAGCAGGAAAAGTCAGAACAATAGGTATCCTTTCACAGGGAGGTGTGCCAACCTCCCAGACAGGGTTAAGTGTATTGGGTCGGGTTGGGAGTGCTTGCCAGTGCCACTCAGTCTGCTGGAAGGGCACATTTGGTGGCCTCCTTACATCGTGCAGTTCATACCAGCTCAGGGAGCCGTTGGCTCCCGCTCTGGCGTGAAACTGGGCAAAGGACATGGGAGTATCCTCCCCACTATCCAACCACTCTCCATGGAAGGAACCCTGAATCGTCCCAACCCTTTCCTTAGGGTATCTAAGGGATTATCTGAGGGTGGGTCCCTAAAGATTCATCATGGGACACGATTCAATTCAGACACCACTTCAACTTTGACCGTCTGGGACTTTGCTGGACTTAGCTCTGGGTAGCAAGGCTGCAACCGGGAAGACTCCTGGCGCTCCTGATCTCTTTGCCTTGCTCATCTTCTGCACCGTCCATGCCTGTGCTCCACACAGGAAACCTTTCAAGGCCTGTGGGCATCCAAGACACCTGAACAAATCTTCTTGAAGTGAAGGAGTCTCTTCCCTGCGTCTACTGATCCCAGGCTCCCATGGACTCTGAAAGGCTCAGCAACACCAGTTGTGGTACTTCATATCCCTCGAGGCCTGCCCTGTCCTCTCTTCAAGTTTGAGGCCAGTATCCCTCGTTGGAATTGCAGGAACCAAACCCCTGTGCTCCACAACGACGTGCCATTGCAAAGGCTTGTTGGCTTACTTCCATCAAGATCTTTGGGCTCCATGTAGCCCCACCCTCCAGTGACCATAATCGTTGACCACACCACATTGCTTGCACCACGGGCCTGCTTCTTTGGTGAGGTGCTCGAGGTCCTCTTGAGACTCCAGTGCATCTGGCCTGTGGGTCCTGTTGGGAGTCACATTTTAATTTGTTGGGCTCCCCTGATTGCTTGGGGGCTGCTCTGACTACCCTACTTGAGGTGAGTCCCCTGGACCTAGCTGGTACCGATGCTGCACCTTCTTCACTGTCCACGTTGTTTGCAGTTGTCAAGGCTTGTTGGTGCTCCCGACGGACACAGACCCCTCAACTCTCGACATCCGATGTGGGACAGCTCGTAAATGGCTCCTGGTCTTCCACAGCATCGCCGGATCCTCACAGCTGCAGCTCCAAGGTCACATCATTCTTCCTGCAACACCTGACATCGGTGGGCATTCATCTTCTGTGCCCCTTGTTCACCCCCGAGTGACCTAGACTCTGTCCCCACTGCTTGCAGATGCTCTCCACCTTGAATCCATCATTGGGTTCCACCAGAAACTTTCACCTTCTCCAGCAGTGACATCTTCCTGAAGTTTCCCATTGAGTTCAACAACGGTTTATAATGCCACTTCACACCTATGCACCTGGCTTCCCTGGTGCAGGTAACCTGGTTACAAGGGTACCCATAAGTTGGGTGGCTCTCCATCCTCTTGTCTTCCACAGGGTTTCTTAAGGGTCCACTGGGAAGGGCCCTCTTTCTTTAAAATTGTAAAATGATTTGGATGTTAATCTATACGGAGAATGCCGCCGTGTTAATATAGTGCACACGACCCCCATGGAGCTCTAGATACTCACACTGGGTGGTTCCTTTGGTCCGCGGCACTTTTACGTCCTCTGAGTATTGTTTTGACTCGAGTTGTGGTTCTCATACCACTATTTTAGTATATTATTTGGTCTCCCCCTGTGGACCACTGTGTAGTCTATGCTACTTACCTGTTGCTATTGAAAAGTATTTTGTACATTGAGTAGATCTCCAGTCAGGTGATTTCTGTATGTGTTAGTGAGTATGTTATTATAAATACATATTTGTATAACAACACTGTGTGGTTCTTTTTCACCTACTATACCTATAAGATTATGTTCGGGTGAAACAAGCTGCTTTACACTCCTTCTGGACTAAGCCTGTAGGCTGCTCTCCACAGCTAACACTTACAGAGCTTTCTAAGGTTGTTTAAGACCGCTAAAATCAGCCTGTAGGCTGCTCTCAACAGCTAACACTTACAGAGCTTTCTAAGGTTGTCTAACACTACTAAAATCACTATAAGAGTTGTCTGGGTCAGTGCAAGGTGTCCACTTACATAGGTGTACGTCATATACTGAGACCGCCTCTCACATTGGTGTGCAGCGGTTGGGGTTCAAGCCTGCATTGTTTATCTGGGTAATCTTGGTGTGGATTATTTAAAAAAAACATCACTAAAACTTGCCACCTATAATACAAGATTAGAATAAGTACGTTCTACTGAACCTATTGTTATGTTAGGTTATGTTATGTTATGTTAAGAGTTTTTGTATAGGATGACAGCTGCCCCAGCAAGGAGGCGTCTCAGTGCTGAACAGTAGAGAAATGTCCACGCACGGAAGGGCACAGGAAGACCTATGGAGAGGGTAAGAGAAAAGTTTTAATGGCTTTCCTGAATTGGAGCTAATTAGTGAGCCTCCGGATGTGGGCCGGCAAATAATTCCAAAGGATGGCAGCTCTATTCCAAAAGGAACAGCCTCCAGCACGAACCCTTTTCACGCGGGGGACCGCTGCCAGGCATTATCCCATAGAACGGAGCAGACGCGTGGGGGTGTAAGGTAGAAGTAGGTCGGTCAGGATTTTTGGAGATGCCAATTTCAGAATTTTAAAGGCTATACAAAGTGCCTTGACCTCGATTCACCTAACCACAGGCAACCAGTGGAGATGGTGAATGGCACTTGTCACTGGGCAGGCCCTGCGCAGACCGAGGAGAGATCTTGCGGCCGCATTCTGGACTCTCTGTAGTCTTTGTATTTCTGAGTTGTTTACTCCCTGATACAATGAGCTGGCATAATCTAGTCATGACATGATCAGAGCCTGGATGATGATCTGCCAGGTGTTGGGTAGTTAAGGGTCTAGCACAGCCCTTTCTCGAACCTCACCTCAGAGACTTTAGTTCTCCCTAGGTTAGGTAGATGCAAACCCTCACCACACCTAGTATGTCTTTCAAAGGAGAAACCAGTTGCGCTCTTCCTTCTAAAAACAGTGACCCCACGTTCCATGAACTGTGGGCCCTGTGTTCCTCTAGGAAGCTTAAGACAGGAAAAGGCCCTAATACTCAACATCTCATAGAGGTGTTACTGTTGGATAACCTACAGAAAGCTTGGTCTACTGTGGACCCTCCCAGGAGGAACAATGGGAGACCCACTTTTTGGGGGCACCCTCTGTGCTATCTGCACTATCCTCTGGGTTATCTGAGTTCTCCAGGATGGAGTCATGAGACTCCTCCTGGTCAGGCTTAGAATTAAGGTCAACAAATATTGTACAGTTTGATTACAAGGGATCCTTAATAATTGTCAGGACCAGTACCTGGTGTACTCTGATCTGACCTCTCTCCGAGAATTGGGAAACAAGGCAGACAAATGGGTTCGCACCAGGGTTAATCAGAAAAACCATGGTAATTGAGGTGACCAGAAGAAGCAATATTCCTCTAAATCTCAGGATAAGGGTGGGGACAAGGCTAAAGATAAAAAAGAGTCTTCTCAAGGACCCCCAAAAAACGGCATCTGGGGGTGAGTCCCAAAATTTCAAGAAAGTTAAAAAGAAACCTTGGTGTTACTTCTGTAAGGTGAAAAATAATTGGACAATATATGCTGATTGTCCAAAAGCCAAGAAAACTACTCCTACTACCACTGCCCCTAAGGCACCTGTTGTCCCTATCACAAGTATAAGTGGTAGTACAGAAAACAAGGGATTAGTGGGGTTAATCATGGGTACTGATATAGGTTCTGCTTAGTTTGGACTCAGTTCAGGCTGTTTTAGTCTGTGATGGTGGCATGGATCATACCACCTTACTGGTAAGTCCCACGAATGGGCTAGTACAGGCAACAGCCTTTAATTAATTAAAAAGAAGCAATGGCCTATAGAGACACAGGGGCCCGTGTAACAATGGTAACAGAGAAACTTGTGTTTCCTGAGCAGATCATACTTGGACATATGTACCAAGCAACCAACGCTAGCAATGTCAGGACTGACCATTCCTTTGCAGTTGTGAACCTCAGCTAGGGAGGGGTAACTGGACTTAAGAGGGTTGTAGTATCTCCAGACCTACCTATATACTGTTTGTTGGGATAACGATTTAGAAACTTCAGCCTGATCTGAAGTGGAGTTCAGGACTCATGCAGAGATTATGGGCATCTCTGCCAGTGTGTTTGCTGTCACCAGGGCTCAGGTAAAACAACCCACCTCTGAAATATCACTGGATCCTGAAAAAATGGACCAGGTGTTTCCCAAGAGAAGGAGCAGGAAAGGTAAGGAATTGCTCTCCTCACAAACTCTCATTGAAAATAAGTCTCCTGAGGGAGATGATATTAGCCCCCGTGAAGGAACTATCCCAGAGGAGCTTGAGCCTGACCAAGCAGAGTTCTTGGGGGCAGGGGTCCCTTCCCGGGCTGATCTGAGTTTGGAGCAGCAGTCCTGCCCCTCTCATGAACCCCATAGACAGCAAGCTGCTACTGAGTAAGCAGGGAATATCAGTGGGTCCCATAGGATCTATTGGGAGGATTGACTTGTATACTCTGAGTGTACCTGGTGCCACTAGGAGGTTGGTAATATCCCAGATTCAGAGGTTTACTAATCTCCATAGCACATTATATTCCTCTTGCAGGACACTTAAGGCAAAGCAAGACCTGGGACAGGCTTGTCCCTCACTTTCACTGGCCCCATATGTCTGAAGACACAAAGAAGTTTTGTCGCTCCTGTGCTACTTGCCAATCCAGTGGTAAGTCAGGTGGTACCACAAAGCCCCCTTAATTCTACTTCCAGTGGTTGGGGTCCCCCTTAAGAGGGTAGGAAGTAGCATTGTTGGTCCCCTGTACCCTCCAACTGCATCGGGGCACAGTTACATACTGGTGGTAGTGGACAATTCCACTAGGTACCTAGAAGCTATTCCCCTTGGAAGCACTCCAGCTCTTGTAGTGGCCAGGGCCCTCTTGGGAATCTTTTCCAGAGTGGGCTTCCCAAAGGAGGTTTTAACTAACACTAACAGAGGTACCAACTTCATGTCAAGTTACATCACTGCAATGTGAAAAGAGTATAGCATTGGTATAGTTTACCATCCCCTACCATCCCCAATGCAATGGGTTTGTTGAAAGGTTCAACAAGACCCTCAAGACTATGATCATGGGACTACCAGAAAAGCTTATGCGAAAATGGGATATCTTACTACCCTGCCTTCTCTTTGCCTATTGAGAGGTTTCGGCGAAGGGGTTTGGCTATAGCTCATTTGAAATCCTATTTGGACATCCAGTTAGGGGCCCCAGTGTGTCTAGTAAAGGAAGGTGGGGATCAACATCTCAAACCTCCTAAATAGGACATTATGGACTATTTACTTGGCCTGTGTTCACACATGGTTGAGTACATGAAGAAGGCCAGCTAAAACCCGGAGGCCAGCCAATAAATTCAAAGGCTATCTTGACTGTTTACCAGCCAGGACAGGACGTGTGGGTGTTGGAGCCTGTGGCCCCAGTAGCACTCCAATACCTCACCTTTGAAACAAAAGGTGAGGTCATCTACCTAGTGGACCTAGGTACTCCAAGAAGTCTCCATAGGGTACTTCATGTGAATTGCCTAAAACCTTTTGTTGACAGGGTTGACATGGGCTTGCTCATGGCAACTGATGAGGGACAGGAGGAAGAGAGTGATCCTATCCATGATCTCCTTTCTGACAACCATGATGATGGATCAGTAGACGGTGTAGCTTTGGTAGGCAGCCTCACTGATCAACTGCACACTGACTGCAGGCAAGTGGTCAATCAGTACATACATATGTTCTCCCTGACACCCAACCAAAACACCTGGTGTACCAATGAAGTAGACACAGGTGACAGTCTACCTGTGAAGTATAAAATCTAAAGACAGCCTGACCATGTCAGGGACTGCATCAGGACAGAGGCCCAAATGGTGCTAGAAATGGGGGTCCTTGAGCCGTCTGATTGCCATTGGGCTAGTCTAGTAGTACTAGTGCTAAAACCTCACACCAAGGGTGGAAAAAGAGAAATTCGGTTTTGTGTAGACTACAGGGGCCTCAATGCAGTCACTAGGACTGATGCTCATCGGTTCACTGACAGAATATCGACCTAAAAAATATAGATGTAAAAAATATTGAGGTAAAAATATAGAATGCAAAAATATCGACTCCCTATGCATGTAAGAACAAAAATATAAACAAAAAAATTGATAGTTGTACAAAATATTGATTTTTATATAAATTAAAGAATAAATATTTAATATAGTAAATAATGAAATGAATGTAAAAAAATGAGTTAGCTTTGATATGCCTTTTAACAATTATCCCAAATAAAATTGATTAAAAATAGTTAAACACACATTCTATATATATGTATATATACATATGTGTGTGTGTATATATATTGGCTTCCGTAAAAAACGTTTCGGAGCTCCTTGCTCCTTGCTCACCAACACTTGAGCCATTTAAAGTTTATTTCAGTTCCATGTCAAGTGACTCTCAGCGGGTATGAATAGTGAAAAAAGACTGCTTAGCGCATTGTTCCCTCTTTCGCAATATATGAATGCATTTCCCCTAGTGGGCAACGAGTGTCACCACATTGATTCTCCTTGCCCCTCGGTAGCTAGTAGTACCTGTGCTGACTTGGAGGCTCTCCAACTTTTTCAATTAGTTCAACATGGTACACACATTGGTGGTCATATCCTAGATCCTTTTTTTACTTCTATAACATCGGCCAAAGTATTGCTTCCCAGACCCATGGCCTGGACAGACCACCACCTAATTGAATGCCATCTTCTACTTGAAGATCCTCCGGTAGTTGTTCCTACTCCTGCCATTCTTAGGCGCTCTTGGAAAAAGTTAAAACTCAATGATTTTCATCAGTTGTTACGCGAGGTTCCTTTGGCCCCTTTTACAGATGTGGAATCCGGCTACAACTTCTATTGTAGCTGGCTCACCAACGCGTTGGACAAGCTTATTCCCCTCACTCTGACCAAACAACAGCGCATCCATTCCAGTCCCTGGTATGATGACGCTCTTCGACTACTAAAAAAATCTTGCAAACAAGCCGAAAGACTGTGGCGTAAGTCCTACGACCCGGTCAGCAAAGCTTTGTACCGCACTACCACCAAGAAATATCATAGAGCCATCTGTAGGGCCCGGGCATCGTATTTTTCTCGTGAGTTTAGTGCTAGCAACAATCCTAGCAAGCTTATTTTCAAAGCTCTGAAAGATCTTGCCACCTGTAGAACCTCTACTACCGTGATTTGCTCTCCCTCTCATTGCGAGGATTTGGCCACCTTTTTCATCAATAAAGTGGAAGGTATTTATCGTGCTTTTCCCAACCCTACTGGCCCTCGGCAATGTATTACTGCTACTGCTAAAACCTCTATGTCACTATCCTACCTCCCAGAGCTCTCCATGGAAGAGTTTGATAAGCTTGCTATCAGAGTGAAATCAGGCTCGCCTAAAGACCCTCTGCGGCCCTCAAAATTCAGGGAATCTCCTTCTTTCTGTCTTCCCCCGCTTTGTGAGCTTATTAATTTGTCTCTGTCCTCGGGTTCTGTACCTTGTGCCTGGAAACAGGCACAGGTAATCCCTATTCTGAAGAAACCCACTTTAGACCCCGAAAAAGCTGAAAGCTACCGCCCCATCTCTCTCCTCCCGTGGGCTGCCAAACTGACTGAGGCTCACGTAAATACCATTCTAGCAAACCATCTCCATTCTGCTAATATCTTAGATCCTACGCAGAATGGTTTTAGGCCCGGTCACAGTACCGAGACTGCGCTCCTATACATGGCTGAACACCTTCGCATGCTGGTGGATTCGGGTCATACGGCGGCACTTGTGCTTCTCGATCTAAGTGCCGCCTTTGACACTGTCTCCCATTACATTTTACTCCAACGTCTGGTTGAGGCCGGGGTGGATAAGTTGGCCCTTGAATGGTTGAGATCTTTTTTATCTGATCGCTCCTTCAGGGTCATCACTCCCCCCTTCGAATCTAAACCACATGCGACTGCCCAGGGAGTACCACAGGGATCGGCTTTAAGCCCCACTTTATTTAATCTTTATGTCCAGCCGCTAGCTGATGTCGCCATGCGTGGGAACCTTTCCATCGTGTCCTACGCAGACGACACTCAGTTGGCGGTTGCGATTAGTGGGGCTTCCGATCTCGAGGCAGCTAAGTTCCGTGAGGGACTTATATCTGTGGCCCACTGGATGAATGACAATTTCCTGCAATTGAACGCTAAGAAAACCGAGGTGCTCATTGTGGGGAAGCAAATTCATCTGTGGGACGATAGCTGGTGGCCTCAAGAGCTCGGCCCCACTCCTACCCCTGTTACTGAAGTAAAAAATCTTGGGGTGTGGTTTGACTCCCATTTGAGTTTTTCCACCCATACTAAAAAGACGGCTGCATCCTGTTTTGGGATTTTGCGTCAGCTTCGGTCCACCTTTAAATACTTTGACGCTCCCACTCGTCAGCTTATCGTGCAAGCCATGATCCTGTCCAAATTGGATTATGCTAGCTCTCTTTTTCTTGGAGTCAACCAGGCTGAGCTCTCTCGCCTTCAACGCGTTCAGAACGCCGCCGCCAGGGCTCTGGTTGGCTTGCCCAAATTTTGCTCAGCTAGGAAAACCATTTACAATCTCCATTGGCTCCCAGTGGCACAGAGAATAAAGTTTAAATCTCTGATTTTGACTTTCAAAATCCTCAAACTTTCTTCCCCTCAGATTCTCCAGCATCTTATCTCTCCCTATGTGCCAGCTCGCACTCTGAGGTCCTCCGCTCTCCATCTTGCCACAGTTCCTCGTTTTAAGAGATCCAGGACTGGCGGTCGCTCTTTTTAAGTCCTTGCCGCCAAGTTATGGAACTCTTTGCCTGTCCATATTCGTGCCATCGTGGGGCTTTTTGCTTTTAGGAAGGCAGTTAAAACCTTCCTTTTTCCTTTAGCTCCGTAGTTTTGCTGTGCTGTGTTGTGTTCCTTTCTTTCTGTCCGGTTTTAAAGTTCTGTTCTCGCGCCAGGACGCCCCTTTGCTGGGGCATCTGTGCGCGTAATAAATCCGGATAACATAACATAACATAACATAACATAACATAACAAAATCCATTTAGGAGATTTGTACGTGTTCTCATACAGACAATTATCACTCGACATTCAGTTATGTGGTATGACATATCCCAATATTTTAGGTCACCTAAATAATTCATAATACAGCCCAAGTGGGCAATCAGCTCAGAGATCTCACTGGGACTGTTACTTTTGCGCTTTATCAAAACGATGGTAACTGACCCCTTTTACCTTGTGTACCACGTGACTAACTCATTTACACAAAACATAAAAAACAAAACAGCTTACTTACTATCTTCATTTACAGTTACTTGTTACCTATAAGTGCATATAAAGATCTTATTCTACATTTAGACCGTCAGGATACGTTGAATTCAGTTCGATAATGTAGCAGGACTCGAGTTTTCTTCACTTCTTAACTCTATTGCCCCCACGTATATCTGCTGCCACTGCATCGATTACTTAGTAAGTCAGACCCTTACTATTCTTCTTGTGAAATCTCTCGAAATGTCGAGCCACAGGGTATGATCGATCCCCATTTTTAATCACTCGAACGTGCTGAAGCACCTTTTGTGTGCCTACAAGATTGTGCTGCCCACGTACCTCAGGCCGCACTGGCACTGAAGCACGTAGACAGCAAAATCAGTCTTGCACGTGAACCTGCCCTTGATGTTCTTCATTTCTGTAGATAGACCTGACTTCTATCTGGTGGTATTAACTCCATGTTTACAGGCCTTACATTTTGGACATTTCAGGAACCCTTTCTTTTTCTCAAGCCATGTGGTTTTTACCGGTTGGGGTTTCAGGGTATTCCTTACCAATTGTTTGAAAGATTTCACTCGACGAAAAGTTAGCTGTGGTTTTTCTGGCCCATCTTTACCTAAAGTAGGATCATTCCTAATTATGTACCAATGTTTACAAACAATATTTCTTAATTTGTGTTGTTGGGCACTAAACTTGGTCACAAACCTACACTGGTTATTCTGTTTTAGCTTGTTCTTTTTCTGTATGATCTCTTTTTTCTTGTCAAACAAGATCTCTTCCCTTTCTTTTTTGTCCACTTTGCTCATTGCTTCATCTATCCATTTTTTAGGGTACCCTCTACTCTTGAGCCTATCACGCAAATGAGCAAGTTCTTTTTTACTTTCCTCATTATTGCTACAGTTGCGCTGGTTCTTAGACACTCCACTTACGGGATGCTTCTTTTAAGATTGATGGGGTGGAAGCTTGCTGCATGTAGCAACGTATTACCTGCAGTAGGTTTTCTATACAGTTTTGTTGCTACCTTTTCGTCTGTATGTAGACTGTTAGGTCCAAGAACACTATCCTTGCTAATTTCACTAGTAAAACTCAAATTTAGATCATTGTGTTGGATTTTCTCTATAAAGAGTTTAGCTTCATTCTCTGACCCTTTCCATACTAGAAACCGGTCATCGATATAATGACTCCAGTGCATTATGTTATGCTCTTATTCTGCCTGGAACTGCGTCTGGATCACCTGCTCCTCCCACAAGCCTAAATGCAAATTAGCATAACAGGGGGCGAAGCAGGTGCCCATCGCAGTTCCGCAGATTTGATGGTACAGGGTATCAGTAAAAAGAAAAAAATTGTTTTTCAGGCAGATTTCTATCACTCTCAAAATCATATTTGAATGGGACCATAATCTGATCGTTCTCGTGCACAAGAAATTTTTGACCGCTTGTAGGCCATCAGTGTGCCTTATGCTGGTATATATATATATATATATATATATATATATATATATATATATATATATATATATATATATATATATATATATATATATATATATATATATATATATATATATATATATATATATATTTATTTATTTTCCAAAATATGCCTGCATTTAAGGATGCACTCCAACAGCCAGTGATTATCATAACTTCAGATCTTCACTCGCCTTCCTCAAAGGCACTTAAATACACATAAGGATAATGGCTCCCACAGGGCCCTGCATTTTTTATTTATTTACAGGCCTCCGGTGTACCTTCCTGAAGGGTTACATATTACAATGCATGCTGGAACCTGTGTTTCATGTCACGCCTACATTTTCCCCTCCGGTGGGTTATGTGTAATTTCAAACAAATACAAAAGACTGATAGTTCAAACCCTCCAGTGTGTCTCAGGATGGAAATCCAGTTTCACATTTATTGCACCGGCTGTGCCGACTTCAGATTGCAAACAGTTTCAGATCTGATGGTCCAATGTTGAATTTCCAGGGTGCTGCAATCTGGCAGGCTGCCACCTCACTGCATGAGGATACAGAGTCGAATGGGCTCCTCATTGTGGGCAACTTTTCAGTATGGATTTAAGGCGGCTTGGTCAAAGTCACGAGGAAGCCCCGCCGTAGTGTACGGACCTGCGGCGTTGGAAAGACCAGCAACACATCAAGGACGATTCCGCTTGCCAGTGAGAGTTATGTGTAATGCAGCAGGTGCTGCTATCCAGCTGACATTAACCCACTTGGGGGACATTTTGATATTATTTTTCCACAACAGCAGCACCCACTTGGGTAGTGCTGTAAGGTTTGAACTGCTAATACCATCATGCAACACGGCACACACCTGTGCAAGCTGAAGATCGTGCTCAGAGGGGCGGGGTCTGTTTTGAAGAAAGCGCAGTTGTTCCAAACTTTTGCATCTGCTGCGGTGTTATTCAGGCTTGTGAACAAGAATGTCTTTTCGAAAAGCGTAGAGCCAAGGGAGCTGCATTTTGTTAGTTTGGTGATCAGGAGCAGGCTGTGACCTCACTGCATGAGGATACGGAGTTGAGTGGGCTCCTCATTGTGGGCAACTTTTCAGTATGGATTTAAGGCGGCTTGGTCCAAGTCACGAGGAAGCCCCACCGTTGTGTACGGATCTGCGGCGTTTGAAAGACCAGTGCAGCATCAAGGACAGTTCCGCTTGCCAGAGAGTGTTCTTTGTAATGCAGCAGGCGCTGCTATCCAGCTGACATTAACCCACTTGGGGGACATTTTGATATTATTTTCCACAACAGCAGCACCCACTTGGGTAGTGCTGTAAGGTTTGAACTGCTAATACCATCATGCAACACGGCACACACCTGTGCAAGCTGAAGATCGTGCTCAGAGGGGCGAGGTCTGTTTTGAATAAAGAGCCGTTGCTCCAAACTTTTGCTGCTGTTGCTGTGTTATTCAGGCTCGTGAACAAGAATGTATTTTCGAAACGTGTAGAGCCAAGGGAGCTGCATTTTGTCAGTCTGGTGATCAGGAGCAGGCTGTGACCTCACTGCACGAGGATACGGAGTCGAGTGGGCTCCTCATTGTGGGCAACTTTTCAGTATGGATATACATATATATATTCTCGCTCCACTCTTTGAATTTCCCAAGGAAAATCCACACTCGTGGGGACGTTTACAAAAGTTTTATTTTTCAAAAGACCAGCAGCAACAGACGCCTTTCAGCGAAATGCCTTTCTCGATGTTAATGGCACCACGGAATGCCATGTTTTTAAACAATCTCATTATTGCATTGAAACAGTGAAATGACTCACGGCAATGTTTGAACATCACCGCCTTTAAGACTGATTATTACTCTACTAGATATACATGCAGTATGACTGTATATACGTGAAATATTTCACTAGCGCTCTGTTTATATAAGTATGATGAAACATTTCTTTTGATAAAACGCATCGTGAATACAGATGAGTTTTGTAATCATTGTACCTTACAATTTACATCGTAACCGTCATAACCGTCACAGGATGAAATTCGTGCTTAAGAGCCGTTTGCTTAAGATATTATGCACTTGGCATAACCGATAGACGGTTACAATGTAACACACCCTTTTCCCACATCACCAGCATACCCCCAACAACCTTCTTGGGCCCGGAAGTGTCCTTCTGTGAACCATTAATAAGAGGATGCTTGTGAGGTTGTACAGATAAAAATCTTAGTCATGTATAGATTTACATATAAAACATTTTATTAAAACAAAACAACAATAAATAAAACTATGTACAGCCGTGGCATGTCATCGCTGGACCATTTGTGGATCACAGCCTGCAAGACAAAAAGAAAGATAAGGTGGTGCGTCATGCGTCCAGCAAAGGAGATAGAGAAAGAGAGAAAGAGTGAGAGAGAGGAAGAGAGAGAGAAGGAAAGAGTGAGAGAGAGAGGAAGACAGAGAAAGAGAGACAGAGTGAGAGAGAGAAAGAGTGAGATACAAAGAAGAGAGAAAGAGATAAACAGTGTGAGAAAGAGGAAGAGAGAGAGAGAAAGAGTGAGAGAGAAAGAGTGAGAGAGAGGAAGAAAGAAAGAGTGAGATAAAAGGATGAGAGAAACAGTGTGAGAGAGAGGAAGACAGAGAAATAGAGAAAGAGTGAGATACAAGGAAGAGAGAAAGAGAGAAACAGTATGAGAGAGAAGAAGAGAGAGAGAAAGAGTGAGAGAGAAGAAGAGAGAGAAAAAGTGAGAGAGGAAGAGAGAAAGAGTGAGAGAGAGGAAGACAGACAAAGAGAGAAAGAGTGCGAGAGAGAGGAACACAAAGAGAGAAACAGTGTGGGAGAGAGGAAGAGAGAGAGATAAAGGGAGAAACAGTGTGAGAGAGAGGAAGAGAGGGAGATAAAGAGTGAGAGAGAAGACGAGAGAGAGAGAAAGAGTGAGAGGGCAGAAGATAGAAAGAGTGAGAGAGAAAAAGACAGAGAAAGAAGGAAAGAGTGAGACAGAGAGGAAGACAGAGAAAGAGAGAAAGAGTAAGAGAGAGAGTAAAAGAGTAAGATACAAGGAAGAAAGAAAGAGATACAGTATGAGAGAGGAAGAAAGAGAGAGAAAGAGAGAGAGAGGTAGAGAGAAAGAGTGAGATACAAGGAAGAGATAAACAGTGTGAGAGAGAGGAAGACTGTCAAGGTTTGTTCTCTTCTCAAATGCACAGGAGCAGAGTGTCGCAAGTTCACAATTCTCTCGTAGGATTCCTCAGCCACGTGTATATCAAAACTCCATAGCCAATTGAACCCCACGGGGGAAAGGGGATGGGACAGAGAAGAGACTGCCACACTGCGTCTGATTTCTTTTTGCTACTGCTTCAGATGTTTCTTTCTTCTTGCCTTCTTCTAAGGCTGGCTTGAATTATTTACCAGCTGTAGTGTGACCTATGCTCCTCTTCTTTTCTTATTCTTTCTTTAGCTTCTGTGTTCTGCTACTTTTTGGACACAGGAGCTGGCATATATTGGGATCCTATTTAGGTAAGTATTTGTACAATTTGAGGTTGCTTCAACCTTGTTTATATATGTAATTGTCCAACTAAGTACTAACTAAATCTGTCTGCAGTTAATTCACGTATCTGTTCGATGTCTAATGGTAACCTGGCTAGTTATAATTCTTATACTGATAATTGTATTTACTCAAATGTTTGATAATAAATTAAAGGTCCTGTATTCCCAGAGTTTTCTAGTGACTTCAAAGGGAATGACTCATTCGCATTTATCGAGTTTGAATCGCATGCTAACTCAACCCAAGTCCGATATTAAGATTCGACTTGTACTGACTCTGAAATCCCTCGTCGGAGGAATAAACCTTTTAACCATGCGCGCATGCTCTTGTAAGATACACTTCCTCTCAGCTAGCGCAAACTGACATGCGTTCCCAAAGGAATTCAATGCGCATGCGAGGAAGGAGTAATATTCAGGAACAGTCTTACTTGACTCTTGCGCGTCTCTTCAGACGAAATGAAACTCCGGCTACAACCAATGAAATTATATGCAGCGAAGATAATTCCTTAACTATCTTTGCGGCGCTTCGGACAGGAACGTCTTCTTCCCCTCAAAACTCAGGTGAAGTGTGCAATACCTCGAGCGCTCCACCTGCATGTTCATAATTGGCTTTGAGCACTAGAGCGCTAACCTGCTTATCCAGCTCTCAATCTTTAGCGGCCATTTTGGAGTCAGGTTGCATTAGTATTTTACATTGCCTGCTTGTCTTTGTGTTGCTCCCAACAACCTTAGAGAACACTGTGTTTATTGATAGTCTCCGTCTACCTCTAGATTTGACAGTCCTGCCAGTACCCTCCCTCAAAGTACTTCCTCTCTGCTTGCGCTTGTTTTGGGAATCTTTTATAAAATTCACTTATTAACCTGGGGGCTTGAACTTCAGATGATAACTCCCTAGACCTTTCTTCAGGACCGTAACCTTTCCAATCTAGCAAGTAGTACAGTTTTCCCTTCCGTAACCTAGCATCCAAAATCTGTTGTACTTCAAACTCTTCTCCCTTCTTGGTTTGGATAGATTCTAGGGGTTTGCTGATTCGTAAACCTTTTGACACTTTCTTTAATAGCAAAACATGAAAGACTGGATGAACTTGTAAACCTTTGGGTAATCTCAACTGATAGTTTAGTGCACTTAATCTTTTCTCAATCTGATAAGGGCCTATGAATCTTGGTTGTAATTGTCTAACTCCCTTAAGCCTAAGATTTTTTGTGTTCAACCAAACTTTGTCTCCTACTTGTAACTCTGGTTCCTTTCTTCTCTTCTTGTCTGCATAATGTTTATAACTTACTTTGGTGCCAGTTACATTTGTGGTGGCTAAGTTATGAACTCGCGTCATATATTCAACCAGATCTACCACTGCAGGAACCTCCACTTCCTGAAAACTGAGTGATTGATGTGGATGTCTACCAAAGTTCAAATAAAAAGGTGTATAACTCGTGGAAGCGTTTTTCGTGTTGTTATGCACAAACTCCCCTGCCCACAAGTAATCTGGCCAATCTGCTTCCTGATCTAAAAAACACAATCCAAGATATTGCTCTAATTCTTGGTTAGTTTGTTCTGTTTGACCATCGGACTCTGGATGGTAGCTAGTAGTGTACCTAGTTTCTATATTCAATTACTTAGTGAATGCCTTCCAAAAATGGGATAAGAATTGAGAGCCCCGGTCAGACACTACAACCTTTGGAATTCCATGAGCTCGAACAATGTTTTGACTAAATGGGCACGCTAAAGTTTTAGCTGTGGGCAGTCCCTTCAAGGGTACAAAATGGGTCATCTTCGTAAATGCATCCACGCACACTAGTATAGTGTCAAAACCATGACTGGAAGGCAAATCCACTATCAGATCTAGAGTGACTGTATGCCATGGAAAAGGTGGTGTGGGTTAAGGTTGCAATAACCCTTGTGGAGTTGGCGCTCCGGTTTTCCCCTTGCGCAGATCTCACATGTGACTACATACTGACGTACATCCTTAATTATGCCCGGCCACCAAAAACGTCTTCTTACTAAAACTTCAGTCTTAGTAATGCCTTTATGTCCTGCTAGGATACTATCGTGACCCTTCCTTTAAGGCCTTCTGTTGCATTGCTGATGTAGGCAAATAAAGAGCTCCATCATGATACTATAAACCTTTTCAAATTTCTCGTCTTGGATCCTCCTTCATCCAATTTGTCATTTCCTCCATTGTCATCTCAATTTGATTGGCTTCTTCCTCTGAAGTCTCTTGTAAAACTGCACCTATCACCTTCTCCACTGGTATGATCGTCTGATCCTTAATTTCTTCCACAATTCCTTCTGTACCTAATCTAGACAAGGCGTCTGCCTTACCATTCTGAGAACCGGGTCTGTAGGTAATGAAAAAGTCATATTCAGCAAAATATAATGACCAGCACAACTGCATGGGTGTTAATGTCCGAGCTCATTTAAAACATTTTAGATTCCTATGATCCGTATAGACGGTGACCACATGTTTTGCACCCATCAAATAGTGCCTCCATTCTTTAACTGCATCCTTGATGGCCAGCAATTCCTTCTCAGTTATGGTATAGTTCACTTCTGCCGCTGTCAATTTCCTAGAACGAAAGGCCACTGGATGCAGTTGTCCTGTAGTTTTGTGCCTCTGAGACAAGTCAAGTCAAGTCAAGTCATAACATTTATATAGCGCACTACATACCCAGAGGGTTTCAAGGCGCTTAGGAAGGGGAGGAGGATTATTTGTCAAATATCCACGTTTTAAGCTGCTTTCTGAACGCTAGGTGATTCTGGGTGAGGCGAAGGTAAGCGGGGAGTGAGTTCCATGTTTTGGCAGCTAGGTATGAGAAGGATCTGCCTCCCATGGTGGTCTTGTTGATGCGAGGTACAGTGGCGAAGGCTTGGCTGGAAGAGCGAAGTTGTCGGGAGGGGGTGTAAAAGGACAGTCGAGAGTTGAGGCAATCTGGTCCGATGTCGTAGAGTGATTTGTGTGCGTGGGTAAGCAGTCGGAAAGTAATCCTCTTATTGACGGGTAGCCAGTGGAGGTCTTTAAGGTGACCAGAGATGTGTTCGTTGCGTGGGATGTCTAATATGAGCCTGGCTGAGGCGTTTTGGATTCGTTGTAGTTTCTTTTGGAGTTTAGCGGTGGTACCTGCGTAGAGGGTGTTTCCGTAGTCCAGTCGGCTCGTGACTAGAGCGTGGGTGACTGTTTTCCTTGTATCGGAGGGGATCCAGCGAAATGTTTTTCTGAGCATGCGAAGAATGTTAAAGCAGGAAGAGGATACGGCGCTGACTTGTTTGTTCATTGAGAGTGAAGAATCCAGGATGACGCCAAGGTTCCGTGCGTGGTCTGTCGGGATGGGTGCATTTCCGAGGGCTTCCGGCCACCAGGAGTCGTCCCATGCAGAGGGGGATTTACCTAAGATGAGGACTTCTGACAACACTCCTCCCAAGGCTAAGTTGGATGCGTCAGTCTCCACAAAGAAGGGTTCAGCAGGATCTGGATGAAGAAAAATTGGCGCTGTTGTTAAATCCTTTTTTAGTTGAATGAATACCTCTTCAGCTTCTCTTGTCCAATCAAATTGAACTTCTTTCTTCAAGAGTCTGGTTAAAGGGATCAATTTTTTTGAGAAATCTTGAATACATCTCCTGTAAAATTAGCAAATCCGATGAAACTCTGGATTTCTTTTACAGACTCTATCACTGCCTTGATCTTATTTTCATCCATGGTTATTCCATCTGTTGCTAGCACAAATCCCAGAAATTCTACTGAAGAAACATTAGAAGCACATTTCTCAAATTTTACATATAAACTGTTGTCTCTCAGCCTCTGCAATACCTTCTTTACATGTTCTTCATGTTCTTTGAATAAATTAGTATATCATCTATATATACAATGACATTTTGATCAATGTACTCTTTCAACACGTCGTTGATAAAATGTTGTAAGGCAGCTGGGGCATTGCACAACCCATACGGCATTACTTGGTATTCATAGAGCCCATGGTTGGCTCTAAATGCCGTTTTCCATTTGTCTCCTTCTCGAATCCTGACAAGATGATAAGCTCCTCTCAAATCCAATTTGGTGTAAATCCTTGCTTCTTTTACTTGGTCCAATAACACAGATATCAAGGGCAAAGGGTATCGGTTCCTAATTGTTATTCGATTGATAGCCCTATAATCTATGCAGGTGCTTAATTCTCCATTCTTCTTCGGAATAAATAAAAGGGGTGAAGAGACTGGGGATTGGGAGGGTCTGATGAATCCATTCTCCAAATACTCTCGTAAGAACTCTTTCAGATGCGCGTCTTCTCGTTCCGTCAAGGCATATATTCTGCTACAGGGAAGATTGGACCCTGGTTTCAATTCTATTTTACAATCAAATTCCCGGTCCGGAAGAAGTTTTTTGGCCTCCACTTCATTAAAATCATCTTGAAACTCCTGATATTCTTCTGGTAAGGTGACTGTACTTATTACACAAATGGTCATCTCATTCTAGCTTAAATAAGACGCTGGTGATTTTTCATAATCTCTCCGGCGGTCCTTATGACAATTCTCTTCACAGTACTTGGAATTTAATGATATAGATCGAGCTCCCCAATCAATTGTATGATTATGCTCTGTGAGCCAAGGAAGACATAGAATTATTTGAAATTGTGGTGCATCTATCAAATTGAATTGCAGTGTTTCAAGATGCCCTTCCTCAGTTTCCAACTCCACTGGTTCGGTATGACTCACTGTGGGTCCTGATGAGAGATTTATACCGTCTAGAGCTCGAACTGCTTCACTTTTTTCTTTCTTGATTGCTTGTAGTCCGATTCTATCTGCGAACTTTAAATCACAGAAGTTGCCAGTAGCTCCTGAAACGATTATTACTGTTTCTCTTTTTAATATCTTTTTTCTGAACCGTATGGTCATCATTAAAACCAAATGTGGAGGTGCAGATTGTAAGGTATTTGCCAATGTATGGGTGTCTGGAGCTGTCTTTAATTCCACAACCACCAGTCCAACTCCCTTTACTGGTGGTGCAAGGCGTTTTTCGACGGCGTTTTCTTGGGCTTCTTGGGGCAATTACAAACGAAATGTCCGTTTCCTCCACAATAAAGACATTGCCTATTAACTCTTCTTCTCTCCTTCTCTTCTTTAGAGAGCAGTCCACGAATGGTTCCTATTTGCATGGGTTCATCACTCCGACTCGAGTCATCCTCCTTTCTACCTTCTATTCTGATCCTATCAAATCTTGGTACACTTGGACGATAATCTCTTTTTCTCTCTTCTCTTCTTTCACTTTGTCGAAAATCGATTTCTAGAACTAAATCTATCAAAGCGGAGCTTTCTGTACGTCTATTGGGTACTTGCGCCAGGGCATCTTTTAGTTCATCCTTTAAGCCTCTATAGAACACCGCTGCTTGTTTGTTTTTGGGCCATTCTGTTTCCACAACCAACTTATTGAGCTGGGCCAAATAGGCAACTAGATCCTGATTGCCCTGTCTTATTTCCAGTAACTCATTGTCTTTTGCTTGTGAGACTTTTCGTCTGTCAAATATTCTAAGAAATTCTTTTTTGAATTTATCCAAATCGTACAGGATTGGGTCATTTCTGCTCACCTTGGGCATTGACCAAGATGCAGCGTCGCCACTTAAGTTGTGGTTCTGAAAATCTGGATACCTATAATAAGTTCGGGACTCGAGAAATAAAACTTCGTCAAAATATGACGAATTTGGTATCAAAAGACCGAGAATGACGAGTACATCATGTACATGTATTTTCGGCGTGTTCGAGTGACGATTTCACCTCGAAATCGTCATTTACATTCTGAACCCTTGGCACCCATTTATATGTTGCCCTTTACATAGGCCTTAATCCAGTTGAATTTGATTCCACAAGGACACAAACTCCTTAATCGACTTTTCCCTGACCTCAGTACAAGTTAGAACCATTGCCCCAGGCCGAACTCGTTAGGTCAGTTCCCTCCCAGTGGCCGAGCAAGATAGCATCTAGGCTCAACCAGCCATAAAACCATTTCAGCGCGCACACCTGCCATATATCGCTCACATCTTTCTCCACTTCTTTGCTTCACTTACTTTATGGTGAGGAGGTGCCCGTTTTTATTAGGGGTCCAGTGATATCTGATGAAATGTTGGGCCTTGCCAAATGATTTGTTGAAGGCAGCACGAAGTGAAATATGGACATGTCATCATGACTCTGCTTTTTCTTTGAACCAGAATATGTTAACTATTTACTTTACAACCAAGAATGTTTTGCCTAGGGCCCAAAACTGTGTATAAGAAGAGAAGCCTGACTTCATGAAAGTGTGCAGTCTCCTGAGAACATACCCGTATTGTACTTCTAAGACACCTGTTACCTTGGTTGCAGCCAATAAACTAATCTTTGACTTCACCTAGAAGACTCTGAAGTTTCTGTAGGTCTGGATCAGGAGAACCCGAGGTCTCTGGGTGTTGATTCCCTGGCACCGCTGGGTTACCGGTTCTGTACCGGTTCTTAAAAACCCAGTACCTCAGTTGGCGCCCAATGTTTGGGGCGATTCCAGTGGTACCAGTCAGCCAGAAGATCGTGAGGAGCTTCGTGTGGAAATTCCGGAGGACGGCCAACCACCTCATCGACCCCTGCATGTCGACATGGTCCGAAGGTCTTTGCTGCGAGGTTCCCCGCTTCCCGACGGCTACAAAGACTGCTGCCCTGGCTATCGCCCTGATTTGGACGCTTGAAGTTTTTGGTAGAGCGAAACACTGAGACGAGTCTTCTGGTGACGTCATCGAGATAATTTCAGTTAAGTATAAGTGGAGCGTCTCCCAGTCCTTAGTTGGACTTACTTTGTGGTATCTTTGGGATACAAAAGGTTTTGTATTGGTACTTGCAAGCACCATAACCGAAGGACTCGTGTATTCACGAGAAATATCGTAATCGATAATCCTTTGAAGTTTGGAACTAGACTAGAGAGCGAGGATGCCTAGTCTTAGACTTGGGAATTTATTTTGTCTTGGTAATAATAGGGACTCCCGATTGGAGGACTCATGTCCGGTTCCTCCAGTTGGAACTCCAACTTACGAGCTATATGTAAAACATGGGGTAGGCCCCATCACCTACAACGAAGTATGGATTAAATACACTAGGAAAGATGGTGTTTTAAAATGGCCCCAATATGGTAGCTTTGATTCTGAAATCTTAGACAACCTTGAAGTTAAACTCTTCAAAAAGAAAGCCCGGCCGGCGATGTTTGACTCTTTCCGCTTATGGCGCAAAGAAGCCAAACAAAAAGAAATTAAATTAGCTAAGAAAAATAAGAGAGAAGGGGGACTTTCAGTAAAGCAAGCTGCTGTGCAGTTTAAAGATAATGAAGAAGAGCAGATGAATGAGCAGTTGCACAGGCAACGTAAAATGGCAATAGATAAGTGTTATCCAGTTTTGCCGTCTCTTCAGCAAGAGGCAGCAAAAGAGCGTGAAAAAGACCCATTAATGTCACATTTGCTAAATTCACCACCCCCCTATGCGCAGAATGCCACAGCACCCCCGCAACCTTCAGTTGCACAAGCTGCGCCTCCTGCTCTTCCACAGCACCCACCAGCTGTTTTTCAGCTGGCTCCTACTTCTTTGGTGCAGCCTCCTCCAGGCCCACCGACCACTTCTGTTTCACCTGTGTTTTCTACGATTTTGCCTACTGTACTTTTTACATCTCCTAATGCTCCCTCTACGATTCTGCCTAGTACCACCTCTATTTTCCCTGATACCTCTTCTGCTATCTCTACCCCCGCCTTATCTTACCCCGTTTTTCCATCTGTTTGTCCTTCAGTTTCACCTTCCATTCGGCAGAAAATGGCCAGCACTGTTACTAATCTTCTTTTACCTCTTTTCGGGTCGCCTGCTACGACCCCTAACATAGGAAGAAGACAGTTGCGAAGTCAACTGCCTGATTATCAAGAGAGAGATTCCCTGAATAGTTTAGCTCGGAAATGGGTTATGGACACTGCAAAATATGATGTACAGTCTGTCATGGAAGTCTTCCATCAATGGGAAGCAGCGACACAGAGATATGTTTTCGAACAGATGAGTGTCTTTCTTGGCGAGGATTTAGAAGATAATGATCAAGACTGCATCCCACAAGAGATGTGTCGTGTACGGTTTAAGTTCGGAGAGGGTATGATTCTAGGTCCAGATGTGGAAAAGGCAGTTGAAATGTTATTATCATATCGGAGTAAGGGAAACAGTTCTGGGTCACCATCTGAATGTAATACATCCAGTAGGAAAAAGGCACGACAATACCCTATGAGAGAAGTTCCCCCACAGTGGAGAGAGGGTGACGCGACTGCTGTCCCACCTGTTCTGCCACACTTCCAGCGTGTATGGGTACATGTCCCATGGAAGCGAGCTGAAGTTTTAGCACTCAAACAAACATTACCAGATCCACGTAAAAATCCTGCAGGGTACTATAAAGAGTTGTCACAAACTGCTGGGTCATGTATAATGAATTTAGCCGATATCGATATGCTACTTGGGAATGTTGTTCCACAGCCTTTATGGGGTACAATTCGTCATGTAGATCATGACCAGGAATTAGGTGACACGTGGGCTAATATTACTGCTGCAGATGCCCGCCAAGTTGGTGGTGCCAAGCCTGAGCCTTTGATAGCAGAACTCCCTGGTAGAATAGTAGATTACATGAAAACGATAATGCCTGCAATACGCGTAAATTGGGATAAGTTGTCTGCATGCAAGCAAAAGAAGGAAGAAACTGTTTCAGATTTCTTCACCAGATTTGAAGAAACATTCGTTGACCACAGCGGTCAAGATATGTCCACAGAAGGTGGTCAGAGATTGTTTGTCGATAAATTCGTGCACAATCTGCTTCCAGAATTGTGTAAAAAATTAAAAGATTCAGAAAGTTCTTGGGCAGTCTCATCTTCCGCCCAGATATTGGCTACTGCGCAATATTACGAAAATAGAGACAAAGATGAGAAAGATAAAGTAGAAAAGAAAACTAGAGAACTCAAAACAAAGGTTTTGCTACAGCAAGCCTATCCGCCACGTGGTGGTGGTAATCAACATAATAATGGCCAGAATCACTACCAAAATACTTTTCAGCAGCCTCAACAGTACCAGAGAAACTCGCAAAGATTCGATTACACTCAACCCCGTGTAGGTCCCAACCAGTGTTTATATTGCAAACAAGAGGGTCATTACAAGTATAATTGTCCTGCCCTATCACAACGTGCAAATGGAGTTTCTGGTGTTAGAGGTCGTGGCAGTCAGCAAGCACCTAGAGGTAGAGGGCGTGGAAACGCCCCGCAGGACACACGTCCCCTTCCACCACAAAACTCTATGAACAGGTTTGATCAGCAAAATAACGTATCTGACAGGACCGCTCAATACTACGTTGAAGATTATTACACAGAAAATGAGCAGTGGGAGAATGATGATTGCTAGGACAGCCATAGACAAAGAGAGGGAGTTGTTTCAGTTCCAGTAGATCAGAGTGGACCTTACGTTGAGGTGGTTACATCAGGTGTGTCAGAACCTTTTCTGTTGGATACTGGTGCTACAAAGAGTTCTATTATGCACTCCAAACTCCCTGGCGCACCTTTGTCTGGCGAAATGAACGTTTCTGTAGGTTTTTCTGGCGCCCCAGTTATAAATCCGATTTCTGACCCGTTATCTCTTTCTGTTGGTCCTCGTGAATTCGAAGCACCCCTTATTCTGACAACAGGTTGTGGTGAAAATTTGCTAGGATTAGATTTGCTAAAAAGATTGTATGCGACTTTGTATTGTTCTCCTTCAGGAGTACAACTCACTTTAGGTAAGAAAGTGGTTTCTCCCATGTATTTGTCGAGAGATGCACTTCCAGCAGAATTAGCACTTCTCCCAGATATTCTTTGGGCTACTGGTCCTAATGATGTAGGTCTTTTAGATATTCCACCATATGTTGTAACATTGAAGTCGAATGTTAAAATGCCACGCATTCCCCAATACAGAATATCTAATGAGGGTGAAAAAGCTTTGCTAGCGATCGTTTACAAATTGATTGAAAAGGATGTGATTGAGGAAACACGAGGCAATGTTTGCAATAGTCCTGTTCTGCCTGTTTTAAAACGAACTGACCCTTCTCAGCCACCTGTGTACAGATTCGTGATTGATCTTCGAGAAGTAAATAAGATAGTCGTGCCACAATTCCCAGTTGTGCCCGACATTACCACATTATTGACTATGATTCCAGCTTCTGCTTCATGGTTTTCAGTGATTGACCTAAAGAATGCTTTCTTCAGCATCCCAATTGCTGAGGAGAGCAGGGACATTTTTTCCTTTAGTTTAGGAGGTCGAAGCTTCCACTTTAAACGCGCTCCTCAAGGCTACTGTGAAAGCCCCTCAATATACAGTCAAGCTCTGAAAACACAGCTTGACACGATTGTTTTGCCAAAAGGTGCCACTCTTGTACAGTATGTGGACGATTTGCTCATTGCTGCAGATAATGAGACAATTTGTAAAAAGGCCACATTGACATTGTTGCGTCATCTGTGTGATCTGCATCACAAGGTGTCACTTTTCAAGCTTCAATATTGCCGACAAGAAGTGACCTACTTAGGCCACCTCTTATCGAAGGAGGGGAGGAAACTGACCCCAGAAAGAATTCAGGCAATAGCGAAATTGAATGTGCCAAGAACACAGAGAGAAGTGCATGCTTTCTTGGGCATTACATCGTACTGTAGACAGTGGATACCAAATTTTTCGTTATTGGCCAAACCCTTGGTGGCATTAACGTGTAAAAATACACCCAATCCCATTCCTTGGTCTGAAGAGTGTCAGAAAAGTTTTCTCGAATTACGCACAGCATTATATTCGGCTCCTGTGTTAGGTACCCCCAACTACAGTAAGCCTTTCACATTGTATGTCCACGAGAAGGAAGGCTGTGCATTGTCTGTGCTGACTCAGTTATTCGGAGATAGACAGCGGCCATGCGCCTATTTTTCGGCCACTTTGGATCCGGTAGCACGAGCATTGCCGAGTTGTTTAAGGGCCACAGCAGCAGCAGCTGTTTCTATTCGACAGTCTGCTGGTCTAGTAATGAATAATACACTAATCGTGATGGTCCCGCATGCAGTAGACACATTGTTAAATAGGACCAAAACACAGCACTTAACTAGTGCTCGACTGTCCAGTTACGAATTGACGCTGCTAGCGAGCCATGTGCACATAAAAAGGTGCAGTACCCTGAATCTAGCCACGTTGTTACCAATTGCAGAAGAATCAGATGCTTTAGAACAGCACGATTGTTTCCTCACAACAGAGGAAGAGACAAAAGGGAGAGTGGATTTGTTTGACACTCCTCTCGCTGAATGTGATGGTACATTATGAGTAGATGGTTCATGCTTTAAGCTCCCAAATGGGAATGTGACTGCAGCATATGCTGTCACAACTTTGCACACAGTCGTTGAAACTGCACGAATACCACATGGTTCAGCTCAAGCCGCAGAACTAGTAGCACTTACGAGAGCATGTGTGTTATCTAAAGGAATGAGAGTGACTGTCTACACTGACAGTCAGTATGCATTTGGAGTGGCTCACAGTTTTGGACGATTGTGGAGAGAACGTGGATTCCTGACTTCGCATGGAGCTAAGATTCAGCATGGTCAGTTGGTGAATGAGCTTCTTGAATCACTGACCTTGCCCCTGCAAATGGCGATTGTGAAATGTAGTGCTCACAAGAAGGTGACTGATGATGTTGGTCGTGGAAATGCATTTGCTGATGAGACCGCTAAGGAAACGGCAAAGAATGTGATGAGCCGAATGTATGTTGCAGGCCCTGGAAGATGGACTGGCGAGGTTGGAATATGTGAGGACACGATAGGAAGTGTGAAGTCCATCCAAGCTGAGGCCACAGAGAAAGAGTTAAGCATGTGGAGAGAGAGTACAGGAAGAATGGATGCAAATGGTTGTTGGGTTGAATTGACAGAGCATCAGAGATGGTTGTTACCCGATGCATATGCGCTTGCACTGGTTACAATGGCTCATGGAATGGCTCATATCAGCGTGAAAGGGATTTGCGAGTTGTTGGCCACAGTGTGGAAGAATTCAGGGATTCCCAAGTGTGCAGAGAATGTTGTCAAGAATTGCATGGTATGTCTGAAGCACAATCCTGGTAGGGGAACCCCAACTCCAGCTGGTCATTTTGCACCTCCTACGTATCCGTTTGAGGTTTTGCAGCTAGATTTCATACACATGGAGAGGTGCAACAACTTAAAATACGTGCTCGTGGTTGTTTGTGCCTTCTCAAGATGGGTAGAAGCCTATCCCCTAAAAGACAATACTGCCTTGTCCACAGCAAAGGCCCTTGTAAAAGAGTACTTCCCCAGGTTCGGAATGCCTAGAATGGTCTGGTCTGACAATGGAAGTGAATTTGTGGGTCGTGTGATGAAAAGAGTGTGTGAAGGGCTGGGCATTAGGCAGAAGTTCCACGCTGCAAATCACCCCCAATCAGCTGGATTAGTGGAATGTTACAATGGCACGCTTAAACTTAAATTGGCCAAAATCCAAGCGAGCACAGGTCTTAAATGGCCTGACGCTCTACCCTTAGCACTCCTATCCACCAGAATGACTGTGCATTCGCGAGTGAAACTCAGCCCTTATGAAATAGTCTGTGGCCGGCCAGCCAACATATGGGGAGTGCCTAGGCCCATGAAATTCAGCGAGCTACAACACCCTATTTTGCTTGATTACTTGTATGAATTGACGGCTAAATTGCGTGTTTTACATCAACAGGTCCACAACACCTTGCCTCCGGTCTCTGAGACTCCGGGTCACTCCATTGACCCCGGTTCCTGGGTTCTCGTCCGCAACTTTCAAAGAAAAAAAAACGACCAGCCCAGGTGGACCGGGCCTCACCTCGTCCTTCTGTCCACGAGGTCAGCCGTCCGGGTGGAGGGGAAGGCCAACTGGGTCCACGGGATCCATTGTAAAAAAGTACCCTTCCCTCTGCCCTATGACCAATGGATCCAGAAGGGTGTCACTGACTCAGAGCTCACAACTGATGACCGTGTAAAAGAAACTAACCCTGATTGTGAAAGTGAGAACATTTCTCAAGGAACTGTGCCACCACCAGAACAATCGAACTTTTTGGAGCCTGAACTGCCGTTTCAGGACCAGACACTACCAGGAAGAAGACGCTACAATCTAAGACCGAGAAAAGCAGACTAATAAAGTGATTCCTTTTATGATATGAGACCAAGACCTATGGACAAGCGAAAGTACTTTTTTCTTCTTCCAGATACTGTTTTTGAAAGTGCAGCTCTCCCATTTAGGAAATTTGCTTATTTTTGTTTTTCGAACCGCCATCCGGGTTCCGCTGCTAGGGCCGCGATTGGTTAAAGTCTTCGGAAGTGCAGCCAACGACGTTAGGTCGGTGGTTCTGGTCAGTCCAAGGGAGTTGCCCTAGACTGACAGAAGCACTCCTTAGCAGAAACAACCTCCTCGTCGCGGGCAGCACCTTAGAGAGGATGGAGTTTCCTGATGTGGAGAGACCTGCCAAACAAATGAACTTTAAGCAGAGACTATGTAACACGATGGCGAAGAAAAGTTTTATCATATTGTGTATTTTTATGCTATCAAGCGTAATGATTTTTTTGATAAGTTATGTTTTATTCTCTTTCCATGTAACATTTGTGCCTACTACATCACCCATACCTCCTCCTACTATTTCCTCTCATTCTTTCCACCCTCTGCCTGACCACGAATCCAATAGAAGGTTAGAATTCATTAATAACTCCTTCGTTCAGTTATTACACCAACACCAACTTGTAATGAACACAACTAACTGTTGGGTGTGTGGTCTCATGCCTCACACAACGGATAAAGGCATCCCCTATTTGGTCCTGCCATTTAGTCACAATGGTTCAGTATGGGCATATAGGACAATGTTCATATATGCACGAGAAATCCAACCCCTACGTTCTGTAAAAGACAACCTCAAGACTACCGCCCTAGTCAAAGGTATAGTTGACATGATCAAGGAAGTAACTTCCTATGAAGATACTCCAGATGATGAGATACTTGCATATGTAGGTTGGAACGTGACCGGATATGCCACTACGTTAAGTGAGAAACAGCAAGCCAAAATATCGTCCCCTATCTGGATCGTACCCCATCAAGGTCACCTGTGTCTGCAAGGTATTGGCAAGAATCCCAGAGCTCAGCTAGGGAAGAGTGTCTGTACAGAAACATATGTTTTCGGATCTCAGACTTCCCCTGCGTTTTTAGCCGCTAAGGGTACTTATTTCATCTGCCATGATAGCGCCTATACATGGTTGCCCCCTGACTTCTCGGGCTCATGTTTTGTTTCATTCCTGTTACCTCCCACCTACACAGCAGCGGCGGATTACCATCGGACAAGGGTAGTTAGAGGTGTTTTGAGTAAAGAAGACACTGCAGGTCAAGAATTTGGGGACTTTGCAAAGGGTTTTCTGCCGTTCTGGGATCCATGGCTAACAGTAGAAACATAAGGCAATTAACAAGGGTAGTTGAATCCACCGTGATTGAAACTGCTGGTGCCCTTAGTAACCTGACTGCTGAGCTCCAGTCGGATCGACTTATGACCCTTCAGAACCGGGTCGCTTTGGATGTAATACTTGCGGACCGAGGTGGAGTATGCAAATTGATCCAGTCTAGTTGTTGCATTTTCATCCCAGATAATGCTCCAACAGTGTACAGGGCCATCTCCAAACTGCATAAGATTTCCGAATCTATTCATGTGGATAAAGGAGATTGGTCATTAATGGGATGGTTTTGGGAACTGATATCTGCCTGGGGATGGAAAATTCTGATGGTCATTGGGATGGTCTTAGCCATTCTTTTCCTGTTCTGTCTGTGCATACAGTGTGCTCCTGCAATATGTAGCCTCTGCGTCACATCATGTGTAAGGAAGCCTGTGTCAAGAAATGAACTAAGCACTAGAATGATGTTACAGCAACATCTCAATGACTTTAGGAATATAGATCTGGACTCAGACTAACATGAGGATAGATTAATTGCCTATGTAAGGGCAAAAGGAGGGTTTGTGGTTCTGAAAATCTGGATACCTATAATAAGTTCGGGACTCGAGAAATAAAACTTCATCGAAATATGACGAATTTGGTATCAAAAGACCGAGAATGACGAGTACATCATGTACATGTATTTTCGGCGTGTTCGAGTGACGATTTCACCTCGAAATCGTCCTTTAAATTCTGAACCCTTGGCACCCATTTATATGTTGCCCTTTACATAGGCCTTAATCCAGTTGAATTTGATTCCACAAGGACACATACTCCTTAATCGACTTTTCCCTGACCTCAGTACAAGTTAGAACCATTGCCCCAGGCCGAACTCGTTAGGTCAGTTCCCTCCCAGTGGCCGAGCAAGATAGCATCTAGGCTCAACCAGCCATAAAACCATTTCAGCGCGCACACCTGCCATATCTCGCCCACATCTTTCTCCACTCCTTTGCTTCACTTACTTTATGGTGGGGAGGTGCCCGTTTTTATTAGGGGTCCAGTGATATCTGATGAAATGTTGGGCCTTGCCAAATGATTTGTTGAAGGCAGCACGAAGTGAAATATGGACATGTCATCATGACTCTGCTTTTTCTTTGAACCAGAATATGTTAATTATTTACTTTACAACCAAGAATGTTTTGCCTAGGGCCCAAAACTGTGTATAAGAAGAGAAGCCTGACTTCATGAAAGTGTGCAGTCTCCTGAGAACATACCCGTATTGTACTTCTAGGACACCTGTTACCTTGGTTGCAGCCAATAAACTAATCTTTGACTTCACCTAGAAGACTCTGAAGTTTCTGTAGGTCTGGATCAGGAGAACCCGAGGTCTCTGGGTGTTGATTCCCTGGCACCGCTGGGTTACCGGTTCTGAACCGGTTCTTAAAAACCCAGTACCTCAAAATATGACAAAATGAATGCCACTCCTGATTGCACATCAGGGAAAACCGCTGGTCGGCACATGAAGTGCAAGGTACACTGTGTCAGAAACACCTGAGCCTTCTGTGGGTCTCCACTAAAATGCTCAGGGGGTGCCAGAGGAATCACTGGGATAGGGAATGTATAACTTGTGTCGTTATCTTGGGTTGGGAAACTGATGTTTGGCCAAAATCCCCTTCTGGGGTGGTTTAATATTTCAAGCTGGGACCAGAGACTAAACTGCTCACCTTTTGGGTTAAGTCTGTAGTTTCTTTTTTAAGCTCCCAATTCTTTTCCCGAACTAAAATTAATTCCTTTGTAGTCCTTCTAAAATTTCTCCTAACTTCTTCAAATCTAAACCTTCTGCCATTCTGCTCAGGTGCTAATTAATTCACTCTGTCAAGGTTTGTGCTCTTTTCAATCAATCAGTCAATCAATCAGCGAATTTGTATAGCGCACTACTCACCCGCTAGGGTCTCAAGGCGCTGGGGGGTAGCTACTGCTCGAACAGCCAGGTCTTGAGTTGTTTCCTGAAGGAGAGATGGTCCTGGGTCAGCCGTAGGTGAGTGGGGAGGGAGTTCCATGTCTTGGGCACCAGTTGGGAGAAGGATCTTCCTCCGGGGGTGGTTCTGCGAATTCGTGGGACGGTGGCGAGGGCGAGGCTGGCGGATCGAAGCTGGCGGGTGGGTGTGTAGAATGTGAGGCAGCTGTTGAGGTATTTGGGCCCATGTCGTGGAGAGCCTTGTGTGCGTGGGTGAGGAGTCTGAACGTGATCCTCTTGCTGATAGGGAGCCAGTGCAGGTCTCTCAGATGGGCAGAGATGTGGCCGTGATGGGGGATGTCCAGGATGAGACGTGCAGAAGCGTTCTGTATCCGTTGGAGCCTTTCCTGGAGTTTGGCTGTGGGACCAGCGTAGAGGGTGTTCCCGTAGTCCAGTTGGCTGGTGACGAGGGCCTCATCGCGTTTAGTGATCTGAAAGATAGTATAGAATTAGTAATTGCAGAGTACATACAACTGCACACGTGTAATTCTCTGATTCGCCAATGCGCGATGAAGCTGCTGTACCCCATCCACTCCCACTCCCACTGCTAGGAGGTGTCTGTGCGCTCTTGTGTGTCCAGACTGCTGCACAATATCCACTCCCACCGCCCAGAGGTGACTGCCCGCTGCCGCGGAAAGAAGTCTCTCTGATCACCTTCCGCCATTGGTGTGTGTGTAAGAGGGCCCACCAGGTGCCGAAGCAACTTTCTTATGCGTTGAGGATGGCCACGCATCATCGCAGACTGTACGCGCGTTCAGCTCAGGTGGTGTTGTGGGGTGAATGTCGATTCGAGATTCACAGCCTGTTGGATAAAAAGCAAGATAAGATTGCGCGTCATGCGTCCATCAAAAGAGAGAGGAAGAGAGAGAGAAGGAGAGAGAAAGAAAGAGTGAGCAGAAGACAGAGAAAAAGAGCAAAACAGTGAGAGGCAGAGAGAAAGAAAAAGAAAGAAAGTGAGAGGACGACAGAGAGAAAGAGTGACAAAAACAAGAGAGAGAGAGAGACACAGTGAGAGAGAGGAAGAGAGAGAAAAAAAGGAAAGAGTGTGAGAAAGAGGAACAGAGAAACAGAGGAAGTGTGAGAGAGAGAAAAAGCAAGAGAGGAGGAGAGAGAGACAAAGATACAAATATTATAAGAGGAAGAGGGAGATAGAAAGAGTATGAGGGAGAGAAAGGAAGAGATGAGGAGGAACACTGAGTGCCCACACTTTGTACAAAACCGTCGCAGCTTACCTTTACACCACCGCTGTGTCTCCAACCACGTGCCAGGACCTAGTGGAACTCTCAAGCTCCCTCATCTGAAAGATAGTACAGAATTAGTAATGGCAGAGTATATACGACTGCGTACACCTAAATCGCTCTGCTGTCTTTCTGCATCCAGGCTGCTGTACCCCATCTACTCCCACCGCCCAGAGGTACACTCTGCTTGCAGTATTCTAATGATGCAGTCTCTACGTACCTACTTGTACAATGACCGGGACAAAGTTACATAGCTAAAGTTTTCCCCCACTGTCAAAGCTAAGATGGTTGCATACACTGTCCAGGGCACTATGTAATGTGGTAGGGCCCAGGGGCAGCATGTTGCATACATAGTGAACACACAGACACAGATAGATAGTGGACTGGGTACGGGCACATGCGCTCAACTCCTTTTTATGACCAGGATCACATGTCCAGTGACGTCTGTGGTGGATACGTGTGGGGTGATTGTAAGCCAACCCTCCAGGAATGATAGGTGCTCATTGGATGAGACACAGAGATTCAATCATAAAGGGTCAATGATTTGTGCTGCACTAAGGTACGGGTACCAGATATGAAATAATACAGAAAAGATTCTATCGTAAAGGGTTCATGACTTGTGGTACAGTGAGGTAGGACAGCAGATGTGAAATCATATACAAAATATTATATCATAAAGGCTCCATGAGTTGTGCTGCACTGAGATAGGGGCATCAGAAGCATTTAGAGTCTGCGCAGCCAGTGATGATGCGTGATACGGGCGAGCCACACTGGAAACAATGCTTGTTGCCTACTGGACTGCGTTATCTGCAATCGCAACTCGATGTGAATTGTGAGCCTTGCTATCGGTAGTGTACATTGAAGGCAGTATTCAGCACAGACATCCGGGAATGTTTTTAGTCACTTCCTTTTGAAAAAGTTTGAGGACATAGAGTACAATTCTCTCTGTAATAAATAAATCATGTTTCAATTTAAATTGTGAGTTCTGCTGACTGCAGTGTAGGTGTATGAAACAAAAGATAAAATATTTTTGGAATACACTGAGAAAATCTTGGTGGTTCTGAGTACAGTTTTAAAGTACTGTATTCTGAAGCTAGAATATGAACTGGTCATTCATCATATTGTTCACCTTTTCCAGTAGGGAACAGCTGTGGAAAACAACAAGCTTCCAGACTTGTTTCCCACACACTCATGGGAGTTCCTTTTGATTTTTTCATCTGGAACAATTTAATAGTATCTCCTATCAGATCGTTTGAATGTAGAGGATGTATAGTATAATGTTCATAAATTTCTTTTCTTGAATTGTCCACTTTTTCCATTTGTCCACTTGAAATATGTGTTTCATCTTCTAAAGTCATTTCTTCTTCTAAATTTACAATTTTATAGTAAATATTGTTTTGCACCAGATATAATGTAGCCTTTTGGACTTTTGTGACATGTACTAACCCTTGCCAAATTTTCTGACTCTTTGTGGGCACTCCTTTAACAAGAATGACTACAGGTTCAGTATCCTCTCTTTCTACACTAACAGTTTCAAAACGTTTCTTAAAATCTAAAGGTAAATACACAACTCTTCCTTTTAAACCTCTTTGTAGATCTGTTGGAGGCAGTTACCTGTTTTAAGCTGCATATGAATTATAGCCTGAAAAGGGTGCACAGATTGTATAAGGATGGCTTCATATGTATTTAAATCTGTAAGTTTAGGAGGTATAGCAACTAGTTCTAAGCTATTATGGACAGCTCTAGCTGGCATTTTGTTTTCTTCTAATTTATTGTAACAATATTTACAAATACATTGTACCGTACGTAACTCAAAACAAGCTTCACATAGAGATAAGCAGGAAATTCTTTCTATTTATCATTGTTTTCCTTTTCAATTTTTAAAAACACATCTACATTTCTAGTTTGAATTTTATAATGAGTATGTCGAGCACAAATACAAACATAGTTGGGATTTTTACCAGAAACTACTTTAAACTTTGTTATTTCTTTTTCAAACTTGACATCAGTACTATCTTCCATCTCTTCTTCAACACGTACACTTATCAAACTGATATTTTCTGTAGACTCCTCTTGACTAGCAAAGAAACAGAATTCTATATCATCATAATTTTTTTTATAGCCAATACTGAACCATGCAAAAGAGTGTACTAATTTCATTTAGACACAATGCAGGAGTTTTCACATAGTATAATCTTCTAACTAACTTTCGCATTTCGGACTGATGTACTGCTAACATTGTTAAATGATGAAAACGAATTTGACACACTTTCCTAGAAAGACAAGCAAGATAATGACCTTGCAACCCTGTATTTCTTCTCACTTCGGAAGGATCTAGTTCTTGTAATATCGTAATCTTCTGTTTCACAGTTTTTTTTCTTTATTGTTTTAGGAAATTTAGAAAAATATCAATATATTTTTGACGTATTCTACAAATACCATTACAATCCCGTGTAAACACTGGAGCCTGGGTATGTCTCCCTTGAAGTACTTGAGCTATTACTTGTTCAACATTTCTAGGAACTATCTTTTCTTTTTCAATAGGAGAGACATTTTTCTCTTCACAATAACGATCAGAGCTATCAACTGCATGCAGTAATCTGTTTTGTTAAAAATAATAAAATATTGTCTCATAAAGGGTCCATGAGGTGTGCTGTGATGATGCTATCATTCTTATTAAAAAGTGCTTGAAGCAAGGATACTAAAAGGAGGTTATATAGGTTTTAGGGACGTTGTAGTTAGTTGCCTACTCCATTCTGTAATTACTGACTAAACTGCTGCTGATGACGTCACATATTACATCATTCATGACATGGTCAGTGACATCACTAATGACATCTCAAATGATATTACTGATGACATCGCTGATGACATCATCCACGTGAAAATCTGTTGCATTTCCTCATACCTTAATAAAACCTTTTATACACCCATTCTTAAATACACACTACATTTTTGATAGAATAGAGAAACCAATACCAGTTACTACATATGCATTCATGGATTCCTATATCTACACACACATCATCTCATTCAACAATACAGTTAGTCATAGATGTAATGTCTAATCAATGCAACACTATAACTGTCAGGATCGGTCTCTCTGCAGGTCATTCAAGGTTAGTTGCACCCAGGTACAAGGGTTCCCTGCCCGTAAAGAGCCCTTGCCCCTTAACAAGCTGGAGCTCTTTGGTCGCTATATACAGATTGAGCCAGGACAGACACTTCCAAGTTGCCACTGTTAGTCCTCGAGGTTAGCGCTCTAGTTGCCCATTGAATTTTTGACGCAGCTGAACGTTGAGCGCGAGCTTTAATTCAACGTCGCACTTCAACCGTTCATTTTCGGGAGGCGGATGCTTGTTCGCGCTCTCCTTGGTTATTCCTGTGAAACTTGAGTATTTAGACCCCGTTAGAACATTGGTGTATTTAGACCTTCCTAATTCCCAGTCCCGGAGACGGCTCCTGTCGTCAAGCTTCCGGTCTCCGAAGATTTGCCAGCTCTCGGCTCACCTCAGTACTACGGACGGCTGCTGAGGAGCTGGCTTGTTCTCTCTCAGTTCTTTCTCCTCAGCCTTCCTGTATAGTATGCAACAGAGACAGTTTATTCTCTTCAGACTTCGTGCACTAGAAGCTGCAGTCACCGAGCATTGGTGAGAATTTTTCCTTGTTATCGGAACTCTATTTAGTGAAGGTTATCAGGTCACATTTTTGGTTAAATTCTTGAACAGTTACTCGTATCAGCAGTAAAGACTATCTCAAATATATGTTACTTCATATTGGTTTGCTCATGACGCAATGAGCACCAGAGAAGCCATAGCCTCATAGAACTCAGCTGTAAGACTTTAAGGAGATAGAGCAGTTACTCGTTATTCAAGAGCGCCCTCTTCAGACCACCAGAGGGTCCGCATTGGAACTTCTATTGTCATTGCCATATGAATATTACTAGTGAATGGACATTAAGGAACTCTTCTTCAAGAGACTGTGTCTTCAAGTAGATAACAATATATATATATATTCTTGTGTACCACCTATATCTTCAGTCAGCATTTCAACAAGTATTCATTTGGCGATAGTACCTGGCAGTAGAGTTCCATACAGAGACTCTCTTGAGAGAGGCTAACGCTCACACTTAATCAGGTAAAGAAAGAGTGAGAGAGAGAGGGAGTTTGGAATTAACAGTTTTTTCAATAAAGTGCATGAACTTAGTAATGTGTGTTAACTCTTGCAGGAAGAATATTCCTCTCTTCTCTTCTGAACATTCGAGGTGAAGATTCTAGTGTGGGCAGTCTCTCTGTTTGTCTCTTCCACTTCCCCTTTCCCCCGCGTCACTGAGGCAAGAGAAATCTGGCGCAGTGGTGTGAGGGAGTTGGGAGCTAGCATCATCTTCAGCCTGGCATTCCTGCGGATATCAAGAAATTTCAGGTACTAAATCTGACAGATTGAAGTGCCCGCAGTTGCTTTCCGCCTGGTTGCCATGGCAGAAGGATTTGACGTGAAGGCCTTGGGGTCAATATTGGAAGGCTTACAGAAACAGTTGATAGAGACCAGAGAAGAAGTTAGAAAATCAAATCAGGAGACTAGTTTCCTTCGTCAACATTTAAATGAACTCACAATTAGTCCTAGACCTGATTTTGGGGGCCAGAAGTCTCAAACCTTTAATCCTTCCCCATCCTCCTCTGAGCTTACCACACAGGTGGTGCATGCCATGTCCCCTACTATCCCGTTAGCCCCTCCAGAAAGATTTATGGGTGATCCAAATAAGGCTCAGGTGTTTGTCACGCAGTGTTCGCTGCATTTTCTTTGCAAACCTATCATTTTCAAGGAGGATCAGTCCAAGGTGGCGTTCATGCTGTCGTACCTGAGTGGGGATGCCGCGGCCTGGTCTTTGCCTTTAGTGTCCACCAATGACCCCGTGCTATACAACTTTGGAGAGTTCAAGACGGAATTTTTACGAATTTTTGATCGGAGAGCAATCTCTCAAACTACTGACAATGAGCTTCTAGATTTGAAACAGGGAAATCGTGAATTAGTAGCGTACTTAGCACAGTTTAACAAACTTATTGTGGAAACAAAATGGCCATCAGAAAAAAGAGCGGCGATTTTCTACAGAGGTCTAAGAGACGAATTGAAGGATGGTCTAGCTCAGATTCCGAAGAGACCTACAGATGTGTCAGAATTAATCGACCTAGTTCTTCAGATTGATCAGAGACAGTCTGAGAGGCGTTCTGAGCGGCGAAAGGAAAATCGATTTATTCCTCCCAGGTTTGATCGGATTCGTTCTGAAGGAGTAAAAGCTAAGGAAGAAGTTACTGTTGAAGAACCAATGCAAATAGGAACGGTCCGTGGACCTCTTAGTAAGGAGGAACGTGAAAAGAGAAAGGTCGGAAAATTATGCATGTACTGTGGAGGTTCTGGGCATTTTGTCAAGGAGTGTCCTCGAAGACCAAAGACATCATCATGGGTAAAAGACAAGCTCCACCAGTAGACGGAGTTGCTCTGGTGGATGCAGAATCTAAGTCAACTCCCCTCGAGCAGTCCTTGTCTAATACTATGCAGTTCTCCGCTCCGCATCTCATTCTTTCTTGTCAAATTCAGTTTGGAAAAGATCAAGGTGCAACAGTAGCCATAATGATAGACTCTGGAGCCACCGGAAATTTTTGCGATATTCTTTTCGCCAAAAGGTTGGGAATTAATTTTGTAAGAAAGGTCAAACCAGAGCCGGTGCTGGCAGTTGATGGTACTCCCTTATCCTCTGGTCCGATTGAATTTGATACCGAAGTAATTTCGGTTTGTGGTCCCGGAAAACATTGCAGTCTCATTTGTTTCAGTCTAATCGACGCCCCTCAATTCCAGCAAATTTTGGGCCTGCCCTGGTTAACCGAACACAACCCAAAGATTAATTGGGCCAAAAGAACCGTAGATTTGAATTCTGAGTATTGTTTGGAACATTGTTTTCATCCTCTTCCTCTGGAGAAGGAGTCAAGTGAATCTTATTGTCTGGCTAATCAACCTCAGATGATTTGCCTGGTGGATCTGCCAGAAGTACCGGAGCAATACCTAGATTTGAAATCCGTATTTGACGAACAAGAAGCGCAGAAGCTCCCTCCCCATCGGGAGTATGATTGCACCATTGAGTTGGAGCCAGGAGCATCACTTCCTTGCAGTCGTATTTATGCCCTTTCGGAGTCAGAAAATGTGCATCTAAAGGAATATCTTGATAAGAACCTGGCAAACGGATTCATAAGACCTTCTCAGTCCCCAGTTTCTTCCCCCCTATTTTTTATTCCCAAGAAGGACAAGAGCTTGAGGACTTGCATTGACTATAGAGCCTTGAACTTGGTGACTAGAAAGAATCGTTACCCGTTGCCACTCATCTCTGAGCTTTTGGACCAGGTTAAGGAGGCCCATGTCTACACTAAATTAGATCTAAGGGGAGCCTACCACCTGGTTCGGATGGCTGAAGGGGATGAGTGGAAGACGGCGTTTCGAACCCGATTCGGGCTTTTTGAGTACCAGGTGATGCCCTTTGGGTTGTGCAATGCTCCTGCGGCTTTTCAGCACTTTGTAAATGATATCCTTCGGGAGTTTTTGGATCGATTTGCAGTCGTCTACATTGATGACATACTTATTTTTTCCAAGAATATTGAGGAGCACGTTTTGCATGTTCGAACCATCTTGGAATGCCTATTGAAGAACCAGCTCTACGTAAAGTTGGAGAAATGTGTATTTCATGCTACCAAGGTGGAGTTTTTGGGTTTCATACTCTCTCCAGACGGTGTCTCAATGGATGAATCAAAGCTTAAGGCAATCCGAGATTGGCCTGCCCCTTGTACCGTGAAAGAAATCCAACGTTTTTTGGGATTCGCCAATTTTTATCGGCGATTCATCCAGAATTTTTCTGAGAAGGTGAGCCCAATCACCCGTTTACTTCGAAAAAATGAAAAGTTTGTTTGGGGATCCGAGGCTGAGCAGGCTTTTCAATTTCTTAAAGAATCTTTCATCTCGGCTCCAATTTTGCAACACCCTGACCCGTTGGAACCATTCTTTGTGGAGGCTGATGCTTCCAATCTGGCCATTGGGGGAGTTTTATCTCAGCGCAACAAGAAGACAGGACAACTTCATCCAGTTGCTTATTATTCACGAAAACTGTCCCCCGCAGAGCTCAACTATGCCATCGCTGACAAGGAGTTGTTGGCAGTCAAAGATGCCTTCCTGGAGTGGCGGCATTATCTACTGGGGGCCAGACATGTGGTTACAGTGTTTACTGACCATAGAAATTTGCAATTCCTTAAATCTGCTCGAACTTTGACTCCACGGCAACTTCGATGGTCACTGTTTTTTGCTGATTTCGATTTTGTACTCACTTATAAACCAGGAGTGATGAATGGGAAAGCTGACGCTCTTTCTTGGTTAAATGTGGGAGAAAATCCAACAGCAAGACAAGAAGAATACCTCATTCCTCAGGAGAAGATAGTTGCTGTCTCTGTGGTCGATGAGTTGGAGGAAAAGATTGTACTGGAATTTCAGAAAGAGAACTATTTGAATTGGGAATCTGAAGGTCCTAATCGCTCTGTGAAAGATGGGAAACCGTTTTTTCAAGAAAAAATGTTTGTTCCAGGTGAAAAGCTTCAAGAAGAAACCATTCGAATGTTCCATGATCAGCCGTTGGCTGGAAACAAGGGAGTAGTAAAGACCTTGGAGTTGGTGAAGCGAAACTTTCTTTGGCCCGGTATGGAAGCTCAGGTTCGACAGTATGTTGCCACATGTGAACAGTGTTTGAAAGGTAAAAGCCTTAGACAATCTCCACAGGGCCTCCTTATGCCATTACCTGTACCTCCTTATCCGTGGCACACTGTGTCAATGGATTTCATAGTGGAGTTACCATCCTGTCAGGGGAATTCGGTCATTTGGGTGGTGGTTGATCAGTTTTCCAAGATGAGTCACTTCATCCCTCTAAAGAATCTTCCTAATGCAACCGAACTAGCCTCCTTGTTTGTGCAACATATAGTGAAACTGCATGGAATTCCTAAGGTTGTCATTTCTGATAGGGGCCCCCAATTTGTGTCTCGATTCTGGCGAGCCTTTCTGAAGGGTTTGGGGGTTGACTCTCGTCTGTCCACTGGTTATCACCCTGAAACTGACGGACAGACGGAAAGAGTAAATCAGGATCTAGAGCAGTACCTTCGTTTGTATCTTATGGAACAAGAGGGAGATTGGCCTTCATTGCTTAGTCCAGCAGAATGTGCATACAATAACGCTGTACATTCAGCCACTGGGTTTTCCCCTTTCTTCTTGAATTCTGGCAGGCATCCCAACATGTTGGTGGGCAGAGTAGTGGTGGATGTTCCAGCGGCTGGAGAAGTCATTCAGAAGTTACAATCAGCTTACCAAGTTGCCTCCTCTAATTTAGTAAAAGCAAAGGCAGCTTTCAAGAGACAGGCAGATAAGGGTCGTAAGGAGAGTCCAGTTTTCGAACCTGGGGATCAAGTTTGGGTCTCCACGCGCCATATGCGCTTGCGAGGAAATCGTAAGTTTCAACCAAGATTTGTGGGTCCTTATCCTGTGGACAGAATGATAAATCCCGTGAGTGTGAGATTACTCTTACCAAAAACTTTAAAGATTCACCCAACCTTCCATGTCTCATTAATCAGGAAACATCCTCCTAATCTCCGTAAGGTTCTACCACCCGCTCCAGTGTTGGTGGATTCTGTTGAGGAATTTGAAGTAAAAAGAATTCTGGACTCCAAGATCAGGAGAGGGCAAGTTTTCTACTTGGTTGACTGGAAGGGTTATGGTCCTGAAGAACGATCCTGGGAGCCTAGTTCTAATATCCACGCTCCAAGATTGGTTAGGGAGTTTCACAAGACTTATCCACACAGGCCTAGAGAGGGGGCTTTGGTGGGGGGTACTGTCAGGATCGGTCTCTCTGCAGGTCATTCAAGGTTAGTTGCACCCAGGTACAAGTGTTCCCTGCCCGTAAAGAGCCCTTGCCCCTTAACAAGCTGGAGCTCTTTGGTCGCTATATACAGATTGAGCCAGGACAGACACTTCCAAGTTGCCACTGTTAGTCCTCGAGGTTAGCGCTCTAGTTGCCCATTGAATTTTTGACGCAGCTGAACGTTGAGCGCGAGCGTTAATTCAACGTCGCACTTCAACCGTTCATTTTCGGGAGGCGGATGCTTGTTCGCGCTCTCCTTGGTTATTCCTGTGAAACCTGAGTATTTAGACCCCGTTAGAACATTGGTGTATTTAGACCTTCCTAATTCCCAGTCCCGGAGACGGCTCCTGTCGTCAAGCTTCCGGTCTCCGAAGATTTGCCAGCTCTCAGCTCACCTCAGTACTACGGACGGCTGCTGAGGAGCTGGCTTGTTCTCTCGCAGTTCTTTCTCCTCAGCCTTCCTGTATAGTATGCAACAGAGACAGTTTATTCTCTTCAGACTTCGTGCACTAGAAGCTGCAGTCACCGGGCATTGGTGAGATTTTTCCTTGTTATCGGAACTCTATTTAGTGAAGGTTATCAGGTCACATTTTTGGTTAAATTCTTGAACAGTTACTCGTATCAGCAGTAAAGACTATCTCAAATATATGTTACTTCATATTGGTTTGCTCATGACGCAATGAGCACCAGAGAAGCCATAGCCTCATAGAACTCAGCTGTAAGACTTTAAGGAGATAGAGCAGTTACTCGTTATTCAAGAGCGCCCTCTTCAGACCACCAGAGGGTCCGCATTGGAACTTCTATTGTCATTGCCATATGAATATTACTAGTGAATGGACATTAAGGAACTCTTCTTCAAGAGACTGTGTCTTCAAGTAGATAACAATATATATATATATTCTTGTGTACCACCTATATCTTCAGTCAGCATTTCAACAAGTATTCATTTGGCGATAGTACCTGGCAGTAGAGTTCCATACAGAGACTCTCTTGAGAGAGGCTAACGCTCACACTTAATCAGGTAAAGAAAGAGTGAGAGAGAGAGGGAGTTTGGAATTAACAGTTTTTTCATTAAAGTGCATGAACTTAGTAATGTGTGTTAACTCTTGCAGGAAGAATATTCCTCTCTTCTCTTCTGAACATTCGAGGTGAAGATTCTAGTGTGGGCAGTCTCTCTGTTTGTCTCTTCCACTTCCCCTTTCCCCCGCGTCACTGAGGCAAGAGAAATCTGGCGCAGTGGTGTGAGGGAGTTGGGAGCTAGCATCATCTTCAGCCTGGCATTCCTGCGGATATCAAGAAATTTCAGGTACTAAATCTGACAATAACAGGCTGTAGCGCTGCTGACCTCGAGGGGTCGAATCAGGTCCGCAATACGCGGAAACCACAAGGGCACTACAACTCCCAGAAGGACCTGGGCGCGGGCGACCCGGAAGTGGTTGTGGGACCAGAGACATAAGCACTTCTCCTGCGTAGCTCAGTGCTTATCAATCTTGCCTTCGAGTCAGGAGAGAGAGAGCCTGTGCGCGGACGCTTGCCTTCCCGCTAGGAGGACGCCGGATCAAGTGGTGCGCGGACGCTTGCCTTCCCGCTAGGAGGACGCCGGATCAAGTGGTGCGCGGACGCTTGCCTTCCCGCTAGGAGGACGCCGGACACATATGTGCGCGGACGCTTGCCTTCCCGCTAGGAGGACGCCGCATCATTTCCTACTCGAACTCTTAGAGGTAGGAACCTGTTAAGCACGGCCGTGCTAGAGAAACTGTTTTCCTTTTCTTTCCTTAGTCCAGAGGGGGAGCAACAGTTTGTTGTTGACTTACTTCGTCTACTACCTCCAGTGACAGTAACTAGCAGGTGCTTTCGAAGTCACCCCTGTAATCCTTACAGGATACCTAGTAGTCAAAGAACTCTTGAGTCTCGGGATTACCGTCCCGATACTACATCACCCAGAATCCTTTTGGGCAACTCCCCTGTTAATTTATGTAAGTACGGATTTCTCCGTAAATCCTGTGGTAGTCTCCGACCTGTAGGCAGGGAACTAATGTCCTGTTCGTTTGTATTTTCCCAGTATTGTTGTGACTTGAAGACCTCCTTCCCTTGTGACCAGACCAAGAGGGGTACTTCGCAACAACATCCGCCTTCGTTGTTCTCTCCCTTTTTCCTGGAGTGCCTTCTGTCCCTTGCATGTGTATAGTGCAGGGAGAGTGGGCATTATTGGGGAACTGGGATACTATTCTTCGCGCTGTGGTCCCCGCCGGCCAGTACCTGAAGGTTAGTGGCTTAGGGTTTCTCTACGTGGGATATCTGTGGGTTGCTAACCGTTACACAGGCACTCATACACCTATACAAACCTTGTTTATATATGTAATTGTCCAACTAAGTACTAACTAAATCTGTCTGCAGTTAATTCACGTATCTGTTCGATGTCTAATGGTAACCTGGCTAGTTATAATTCTTATACTGATAATTGTATTTACTCAAATGTTTGATATTAAATTAAAGGTCCTGTATTCCCAGAGTTTTCTAGTCACTTCAAAGGGAATGACTCATTCGCATTTATCGAGTTTGAATCGCATGCTAACTCAACCCAAGTCCGATATAAAGATTCGACTTGTACTGACTCTGAAATCCCTCGTCGGAGGAATAAACCTTTTAACCATGCGCGCATGCTCTTGTAAGATACACTTCCTCTCAGCTAGCGCAAACTGACATGCGTTCCCAAAGGAATTCAATGCGCATGCAAGGAAGGAGTAATATTCAGGAACAGTCTTACTTGACTCTTGCGCGTCTCTTCAGACGAAATGAAACTCCGGCTACAACCAATGAAATTATATGCAGCGAAGATAATTCCCTAACTATCTTTGCGGCGCTTCGGACAGGAACGTCTTCTTCCCCTCAAAACTCAGGTGAAGTGCGCAATACCTCGAGCACTCCACCTGCATGTTCATAATTGGCTTTGAGCACTAGAGCGCTAACCTGCTTATCCAGCTCTCAATCTTTAGCGGCCATTTTGGAGTCAGGTTGCATTAGTATTTTACATTGCCTGCTTGTCTTTGTGTTGCTCCCAACAACCTTAGAGAACACTGTGTTTATTGATAGTCTCTGTCTACCTCTAGATTTGACAGTCCTGACAGTACCCTCCCTCAAAGTACTTCCTCTCTGCTTGGGCTTGTTTTGGGAATCTTTTATAAAATTCACTTATTAACCTGGGGGCTTGAACTTCAGATGATAACTCCCTAGACCTTTCTTCAGGACCGTAACCTTTCCAATCTAGCAAGTAGTTCAGTTTTCCCTTCCGTAACCTAGCATCCAAAATCTGTTGTACTTCAAACTCTTCTCCCTTCTTGGTTTGGATAGATTCTAGGGGTTTGCTGATTCGTAAACCTTTTGACACTTTCTTTAATAGCAAAACATGAAAGACTGGATGAACTTGTAAACCTTTGGGTAATCTCAACTGCTAGTTTAGTGCACTTAATCTTTTCTCAATCTGATAAGGGCCTATGAATCTTGGTTGTAATTGTCTAACTCCCTTAAGCCTAAGATTTTTTGTGTTCAACCAAACTTTGTCTCCTACTTGTAACTCTGGTTCCTTTCTTCTCTTCTTGTCTGCATAATGTTTATAACTTGCTTTGGTGCCAGTTACATTTGTGGTGGCTAAGTTATGAACTCGCGTCATATATTCAACCAGATCTACCACTGCAGGAACCTCCACTTCCTGAAAACTGAGTTATTGATGTGGATGTCTACCAAAGATCAAATAAAAAGGTGTATAACTCATGGAAGCGTTTTTCGTGTTGTTATGCACAAACTCCCCTGCCCACAAGTAATCTGGCAAATCTGCTTCCTGATCTAAAAAACACAATCCAAGATATTGCTCTAATTCTTGGTTAGTTCGTTCTGTTTGACCATCGGACTCTGGATGGTAGCTAGTAGTGTACCTAGTTTCTATATTCAATTTCTTAGTGAATGCCTTCCAAAAATTGGATAAGAATTGAGAGCCCCGGTCAGACACTACAACCTTTGGAATTCCATGAGCTCGAACAATGTTTTGACTAAATGGGCTCGCTAAAGTTTTAGCTGTGGGCAGTCCCTTCAAGGGTACAAAATGGGTCATCTTCGTAAATGCATCCACGCACACTAGTATAGTGTCAAAACCATGACTGGAAGGCAAATCCACAATTTTTAGAGTGACTGTATGCCATGGAAAAGGTGGTGTGGGTTAAGGTTGCAATAACCCTTGTGGAGTTGGCGCTCCGGTTTTCCCCTTGCGCAGATCTCACATGTGACTACATACTGACGTACATCCTTAATTATGCCCGGCCACCAAAAACGTCTTCTTACTAAAACTTCAGTCTTAGTAATGCCTTTATGTCCTGCCAGGATACTATCGTGACATTCCTTTAAGGCCTTCTGTTGCATTGCTGATGTAGGCAAATAAAGAGCTCCATCATGATACTATAAACCTTTTCAAATTTCTCGTCTTGGATCCTCCTTCATCCAATTTGTCATTTCCTCCATTGTCATCTCAATTTGATTGGCTTCTTCCTCTGAAGTCTCTTGTAAAACTGCACCTATCACCTTCTCCACTGGTATGATCGTCTGATCCTTAATTTCTTCCACAATTCCTTCTGTACCTAATCTAGACAAGGCGTCAGCCTTACCATTCTGAGAACCGGGTCTGTAGGTAATGAAAAAGTCATATTCAGCAAAATATAATGACCAGCACAACTGCATGGGTGTTAATGTCCGAGCTCATTTAAAACATTTTAGATTCCTATGATCTGTATAGACGGTGACCACATGTTTTGCACCCATCAAATAGTGCCTCCATTCTTTAACTGCATCCTTGATGGCCAGCAAATTCCTTCTCAGTTATGGTATAGTTCACTTCTGCCGCTGTCAATTTCCTAGAACGAAAGGCCACTGGATGCAGTTGTCCTGTAGTTTTGTGCCTCTGAGACAACACTCCTCCCAAGGCTAAGTTGGATACATCAGTCTCCACAAAGAAGGGTTCAGCAGGATCTGGATGAAGAAAAATTGGCGCTGTTGTTAAATCCTTTTTTAGTTGAATGAATACCTCTTCAGCTTCTCTTGTCCAATCAAATTGAACTTCTTTCTTCAGGAGTCTGGTTAAAGGGATCCATTTTTTTTAGAAATCTTGAATACATCTCCTGTAAAATTAGCAAATCCGATGAAACTCTGGATTTCTTTTACAGACTCTATCACTGCCTTGATCTTATTTTCATCCATGGTTATTCCATCTGTTGCTAGCACAAATCCCAGAAATTCTACTGAAGAAACATTAGAAGCACATTTCTCAAATTTTACATATAAACTGTTGTCTCTCAGCCTCTGCAATACCTTCTTTACATGTTCTTCATGTTCTTCCACGGTTTTTGAATAAATTAGTATATCATCTATATATACAATGACATTTTGATCAATGTACTCTTTCAACACGTCGTTGATAAAATGTTGAAAGGCAGCTGGGGCATTGCACAATCCATACGGCATTACTTGGTATTCATAGAGCCCATGGTTGGTTCTAAATGCCGTTTTCCATTCGTCTCCTTCTCGAATCCTGACAAGATGATAAGCTCCTCTCAAATCCAATTTGGTGTAAATCCTTGCTTCTTTTACTTGGTCCAATAACACAGATATCAAGGGCAAAGGGTATCGGTTCCTAATTGTTATTCGATTGATAGCCCTATAATCTATGCAGGGGCTTAATTCTCCATTCTTCTTCGGAATAAATAAAAGGGGTGAAGAGACTGGGGATTGGGAGGGTCTGATGAATCCATTCTCCAAATACTCTCGTAAGAACTCTTTCAGATGCGCGTCTTCTCGTTCCGTCAAGGCATATATTCTGCTACAGGGAAGATTGGACCCTGGTTTCAATTCTATTTTACAATCAAATTCCCGGTCCGGAAGAAGTTTTTTGGCCTCCACTTCATTAAAAACATCTTGAAACTCCTGATATTCTTCTGGTAAGGTGACTGTACTTATTACACAAATGGTCATCTCATTCTAGCTTAAATAAGACGCTGGTGATTTTTCATAATCTCTCCGGCGGTCCTTATGACAATTCTCTTCACAGTACTTGGAATTTAATGATATAGATCGAGCTCCCCAATCAATTGTATGATTATGCTCTGTGAGCTGTGGGACACCCCCGCGCCGCACGGCCACCAGCTGCTGCGTGTGCCCCTTGCCTGCCTGTGCCTCGCTGCTGCCTCGTTTGCCGGGTGCCGCCGCTGCGGTTGTTTTTGCCCTTGTTTTGACGAGAATTTGTGCCTGCTTGTTCTAATCTGATTTCTCCCTTGTTTTTGCGAATACTTGTGCCTGTTTTGTTTTAATCTCTTTTTCCCCGTGTTTTGCCTTTCCTTCCTTGTTGCCCGCCGCCCTCCGCCCTCCCTTCCCGCCAACGCCGCTTTTCCCCGCCCTTTTTCTATTCTGTACCCTCCCCGCTCCCGCCTCCCAGCTGCTCCGCCCACCCGCGCACTTGGCCTTAAATGGCGACCGTGCGACGCAGGTGAGTGTGACCCACTTGTGGGACACCCCCGCACCGCACGGCCACCAGCTGCTGCGTGTGCCCCTTGCCTGCCTGTGCCTCGCTGCTGCCTCGTTTGCCGGGTGCCGCCGCTGCGGTTGTTTTTGCCCTTGTTTTGACGAGAATTTGTGCCTGCTTGCTCTAATCTGATTTCTCCTTTGTTTTTGCGAATACTTGTGCCTGTTTTGTTTTAATCTCTTTTTCCCCGTGTTTTGCCTTTCCTTCCTTGTTGCCCGCCGCCCTCCGCCCTCCCTTCCCGCCAACGCCGCTTTTCCCCGCCCTTTTTCTATTCTGTACCCTCCCCGCTCCCGCCTCCCAGCTGCTCCGCCCACCCGCGCACTTGGCCTTAAATGGCGACCGTGCGACGCAGGTGAGTGTGACCCACTTGTGGGACACCCCCGCGCCGCACGGCCACCAGCTGCTGCGTGTGACCCTTGCCTGCCTGTGCCTCGCTGCTGCCTCGTTTGCCGGGTGCCGCCGCTGCGGTTGTTTTTGCCCTTGTTTTGACGAGAATTTGTGCCTGTTTGTTCTAATCTGATTTCTCCCTTGTTTTTGCGAATACTTGTGCCTGTTTTGTTTTAATCTCTTTTTCCCCGTGTTTTGCCTTTCCTTCCTTGTTGCCCGCCGCCCTCCGCCCTCCCTTCCCGCCAACGCCGCTTTTCCCCGCCCTTTTTCTATTCTGTACCCTCCCCGCTCCCGCCTCCCAGCTGCTCCGCCCACCCGCGCACTTGGCCTTAAATGGCGACCGTGCGACGCAGGTGAGTGTGACCCACTTGTGGGACACCCCCGCGCCGCACGGCCACCAGCTGCTGCGTGTGCCCCTTGCCTGCCTGTGCCTCGCTGCTGCCTCGTTTGCCGGGTGCCGCCGCTGCGGTTGTTTTTGCCCTTGTTTTGACGAGAATTTGTGCCTGCTTGCTCTAATCTGATTTCTCCCTTGTTTTTGCGAATACTTGTGCCTGTTTTGTTTTAATCTCTTTTTCCCCGTGTTTTGCCTTTCCTTCCTTGTTGCCCGCCGCCCTCCGCCCTCCCTTCACGCCAACGCCGCTTTTCCCCGCCCTTTTTCTATTCTGTACCCTCCCCGCTCCCGCCTCCCAGCTGCTCCGCCCACCCGCGCACTTGGCCTTAAATGGCGACCGTGCGACGCAGGTGAGTGTGACCCACTTGTGGGACACCCCCGCGCCGCACGGCCACCAGCTGCTGCGTGTGCCCCTTGCCTGCCTGTGCCTCGCTGCTGCCTCGTTTGCCGGGTGCCGCCGCTGCGGTTGTTTTTGCCCTTGTTTTGACGAGAATTTGTGCCTGCTTGTTCTAATCTGATTTCTCCCTTGTTTTTGCGAATACTTGTGCCTGTTTTGTTTTAATCTCTTTTTCCCCGTGTTTTGCCTTTCCTTCCTTGTTGCCCGCCGCCCTCCGCCCTCCCTTCCCGCCAACGCCGCTTTTCCCCGCCCTTTTTCTATTCTGTACCCTCCCCGCTCCCGCCTCCCAGCTGCTCCGCCCACCCGCGCACTTCGCCTTAAATGGCGACCGTGCGAACGCGCAGCGTTGACGCGCAGCGGGCGCGCCGATTGTGCGCCGAAGGCGCGCCAAAGGTAAGCCCGTCTGCGCCCGTCCGCGCCTGGACCGCGCCCAGGGCCAGGACCCCTGGACCTCGACGATCCCGACCGACCCGCAGGACGTACTCAGCCGCCACCCTCAGCGCACTCAACACCGGCCGACGCCCAGAGTGCCACCAAGCCACACCACGACGCACCCAGGGACCCTTCAGCTGCCACGCCTGCAAGTTCTCCTGCACCCGGACCTGCCTCGCACCAACACCCGCCAAGTCGAACTCCAGCAGCACCCACCTCAAGTGCATCCTGATCAACACCCGCTCCGTCCACAGACACGCCATCGAACTCTGGAACCTCCTAGACGCCACAGCCCCTGACGTTGCCTTCCTCACGGAGACCTGGATGAACGCCTCTTCAGCTCCCGACATCGCCATCGCCATCCCAGAGGGCTACAAGATCGTCCGGAGGGACCGAAACGCCAACCAGATGGGAGGAGGCATTGCCATCATCCACAGGAACACCATCCGTCTCACGACCAGCACCGACAACACCCTGACCAGCGCCGAACACCTGCACTTCCAGATCCACACCAACCCGAACACCACCCTCAGAGGCACACTGATCTACCGACCCCCTGGACCACGCACACAATTCAGCGAGGACATCGCCGACTTCGTCAGCCCGCATGCCCTCCCCTCCGCTGACTACATCCTCCTGGGAGACCTCAACTTCCATCTGGAGAACAACAACGACCGCAACACCACCACCCTGCTCGACAACCTCGCCAACCTTGGACTCAAGCAACTGGTGTCCACCCCCACCCACCTCGCCGGACACACCCTCGACGCTGTCTTCTCTTCCAGCACAGACATCGAGTTCAGCCACGCCACAGAGCTTCAATGGACGGACCACAGTTGCGTCCACTTCACCTTCAAGAGAACGACGACCCACCAACACCAGCAACAGGCCGCCCGCAGAAGCTGGAACAAGATCACAGCAGACCAGCTCGCCACCTCCCTGAGCCAGCACCCTCCTGCCAGCTCAGCGAACCCCAGCCAGGCCGCCGACAACCTCACGGAGTGGATCAGCAACTGCGCGGACGAACTCGCCCCTCTGAGGACCCCGCCTAGCAGACCCGGCAGCAAGAAGGCCCCATGGTTCACCAACGAACTCAAGAGCTCCAAGAAGAACTGCCGAGCCCTCGAGAAAGTCTGGAAAAGGGAACCGACACCGGACAACAGGACCTCCTACAAACTTGCCACCCGGAAACACCACCAGCTGATCCGCGCCGCCAAGAAAACAGCATTTAAGAGCCGGTTGGACAACAACGCACACAACTGCAAGGAACTCTTCAACATCGTGAAAGAGCTTTCCATACCAGCGCAGGAAACAACGACGTCACCCCATCGCAAGACCTCTGCAACTCCCTCGCTTCATACTTCCACAACAAGATCACGGACATACACAGCAGCTTCAACAACCAACCAACGCACACCATGACCGAACAACCACCCCCCACCACCATCCTCCACGCCTGGACCCCGATCAGCACCGAAGACACCATCCGCACAATGAACTCCATCCACTCCGGATCACCGACCGACCCCTGCCCTCACCACGTCTTCAACAAGGCCGACGCTGTCATCGCACCCCACCTGCGAGACATCATCAACACATCCTTCGACACCACCATCTTCCCGGAGAGCTGGAAACACGCCGAACTCAGCGCTCTACTCAAGAAACCAACAGCGGACCCCACCGACCTCAAGAATTACCGCCCCATCTCGCTTCTCCCGTTTCCAGCCAAAGTCATCGAGAAGACCGTCAACAAGCAGATGGCCGCCTTCCTCGAGACGAACGGATCCCTCGACCCCTCACAGTCCGGCTTCCGAGCCAACCACAGCACCGAGACCGCCCTCATCGCCGCCACCGATGACATCCGAGCCCTGATGGACAATGGAGAAACAGCGGCCCTCATCCTCCTGGACCTCTCCGCGGCATTCGACACTGTCTGCCACCGCACCCTAGTGCAGCGCCTCAGCAACGTCGGAATTCAGGAGAAGGCTCTGGAATGGATCATCTCCTTCCTCGACGGAAGAACACAGAGAGTCCGCCTACCACCGTACAAGTCAGAGGCCTCCGAAGTCATCTGCGGCGTCCCCCAAGGATCATCTCTGAGCCCCACCCTCTTCAACGTCTACAAGAGCCCCCTCGCGGCCATCGTACGCAAACACAACCTCAGCATAATCTCCTACGCCGACGACACCCAGCTGATCCTCTCCCTGACCAACGACCCCGCCGCCGCCAGAGCCAACCTGCACGAAGGGATGAAAGAGGTAGCCGAGTGGATGACGATCAGCCACCTGAAACTGAACTCGGACAAGACGGAGATCCTCATCCTGGGCTCCTCACCCTCCGCCTGGGACGACTCCTGGTGGCCTCCCGCCCTGGGCACCGCACCCAAACCGACAGACCATGCACGCAACCTGGGCTTCATCCTGGACTCCTCCCTCTCCATGACCAGGCAAGTTAACAACGTCTCCTCGGCGTGCTTCAACATCCTACGCATGCTACGGAAGATCTTCTGGTGGATCCCCACCGAGACCAGGAAGACCGTCACCCAGGCCCTCGTCACCAGCCGTCTGGACTACGGCAACGCCCTATACGCCGGTACCACCGCCAAGCTCCAGAAGAGACTCCAGCGGATCCAGAACGCCTCAGCCAGACTCATCCTCGACATCCCACGAACCAGCCACATCTCCGGACATCTGAGAGACCTTCACTGGCTCCCCGTCAACAAAAGAATCACCTTCCGCCTCCTCACCCACGCACACAAAGCCCTACACGACCGAGGCCCGAGTTACCTCAACAGCCGAGTCAACTTCTACGCTCCCAAACGCCACCTCCGATCAGCCAACCACGCCCTCGCCGCCGTCCCCCGCATCCGAAGAGCGACTACAGGAGGAAGGTCCTTCTCCTACCTGGCCGCCAAGACCTGGAACTCCCTCCCGACCGACCTGCGCCTGACCCAAGACCACCTCTCCTTCAGGAAGAAGATGAAGACCTGGCTGTTCGAGCAGTAGCGGCACCCCCCCCCAGCGCCTTGAGACCCTACGGGTATGTAGCGCGCTCTACAAGTGTCACTGATTGATTGATTGATTGAGCCAAGGAAGACATAGAATTATTTGAAATTGTGGTGCATCTATCAAATTGAATTGCAGTGTTTCAAGATGCCCTTCCTCAGTTTCCAACTCCACTGGTTCGGTATGACTCACTGTGGGTCCTGATGAGAGATTTGTACCGTCTAGAGCTCGAACTGCTTCACTTTTTTCTTTCTTGATTGCTTGTAGTCCGATTCTATCTGCGAACTTTAAATCACAGAAGTTGCCAGTAGCTCCTGAAACGATTATTACTGTTTCTCTTTTTAATATCTTTTTTCTGAACAGTATGGTCGTCATTAAAACCAAATGTGGAGGTGCAGATTGTAAGGTATTTGCCAATGTATGGGTCTCTGGAGCTGTCTTTAATTCCACAACCACCAGTCCAACTCCCTTTACTGGTGGTGCAAGGCGTTTTTCGACGGCGTTTGCTTGGGCTTCTTGGGGCAATTACGAACGAAATGTCCGTTTCCTCCACAATAAAGACATTGCCTATTAACTCTTCTTCTCTCCTTCTCTTCTTTAGAGAGCAGTCCACGAATGGTTCCTATTTGCATGGGTTCATCACTCCGACTCGAGTCATCCTCCTTACTACCTTCTATTCTGATCCTATCAAATCTTGGTACACTTGGACGATAATCTCTTTTTCTCTCTCCTCTTCTTTCACTTTGTCGAAAATCGATTTCTAGAACTAAATCTATCAAAGCGGAGCTTTCTGTACGTCTATTTGGTAACTGCGCCAGGGCATCTTTTAGTTCATCCTTTAAGCCTCTATAGAACACCGCTGCTTGTTTGTTTTTGGGCCATTCTGTTTCCACAACCAACTTATTGAGCTGGGCCAAATAGGCAACTAGATCCTGATTGCCCTGTCTTATTTCCAGTAACTCATTGTCTGTTGCTTGTGAGACTTTTCGTCTGTCAAATATTCTAAGAAATTCTTTTTTGAATTTATCCAAATCGTACAGGATTGGGTCATTTCTGCTCACCTTGGGCATTGACCAAGATGCAGCGTCGCCACTTAAGTATGACAAAATGAATGCCACTCCTGATTGCACATCAGGGAAAACCGCTGGTCGGCACATGAAGTGCAAGGTACACTGTGTCAGAAACAACTGAGCCTTCTCTGGGTCTCCACTAAAACGCTCAGGGGGTGCCAGAGGAATCACTGGGATAGGGAATGTATAACTTGTGTCGTTATCTTGGGTTGGGAAACTGATGTTTGGCCAAAATCCCCTTCTGGGGTGGTTTAATATTTCAAGCTGGGACCAGAGACTAAACTGCTCACCTTTTGGGTTAAGTCTGTAGTTTTTTTTTTTTAAGCTCCCTATTCTTTTCCCGAACTAAAATGAATTCCCTTTGTAGTCCTTCTAAAATTTCTCCTAACTTCTTCAAATCTAAACCTTCTGCCATTCTGCTCAGGTGCTAATTAATTCACTCTGTCAAGGTTTGTGCTCTTTTCAATCAATCAGTCAATCAATCAGCGAATTTGTATAGCGCGCTACTCACCCGCTAGGCTCTCAAGGCGCTGGGGGGTAGCTACTGCTCGAACAGCAAGGTCTTGAGTTGTTTCCTGAAGGAGAGATGGTCCTGGGTCAGCCGTAGGTGAGTGGGGAGGGAGTTCCATGTCTTGGGCACCAGTTGGGAGAAGGATCTTTCTCCGGCGGTGGTTCTGCGAATTCGTGGGACGGTGGCGAGGGCGAGGCTGGCGGATCGAAGCTGGCGGGTGGGTGTGTAGAATGTGAGGCAGCTGTTGAGGTATTTGGGGCCCATGTCGTGGAGAGCCTTGTGTGCGTGGGTGAGGAGTCTGAACGTGATCCTCTTGCTGATAGGGAGCCAGTGCAGGTCTCTCAGATGGGCAGAGATGTGGCCGTGATGGGGGATGTCCAGGATGAGACGTGCAGAAGCATTCTGTATCCGTTGGAGCCTTTCCTGGAGTTTGGCTGTGGGACCAGCGTAGAGGGTGTTCCCGTAGTCCAGTTGGCTGGTGACGAGGGCCTCATCGCGTTTAGTGATCTGAAAGATAGTATAGAATTAGTAATTGCAGAGTACATACAACTACACACGTGTAATTCTCTGATTCGCCAATGCGCGATGAAGCTGCTGTACCCCATCCACTCCCACTCCCACTGCTAGGAGGTGTCTGTGCGCTCTTGTGTGTCCAGACTGCTGCACAATATCCACTCCCACCGCCCAGAGGTGACTGCCCGCTGCCGCGGAAAGAAGTCTCTCTGATCACCTTCCGCCATTGGCGTGTGTGTAAGAGGGCCCACCAGGTGCCGAAGCAACTTTCTTATGCGTTGAGGATGGCCACGCATCATCGCAGACTGTACGCGCGTTCAGCTCAGGTGGTGTTGTGGGGTGAATGTCGATTCGAGATTCACAGCCTGTTGGATAAAAAGCAAGATAAGATTGCGCGTCATGCGTCCATCAAAAGAGAGAGGAAGAAAGAGAGAAGGAGAGAGAAAGAAAGAGTGAGCAGAAGACAGAGAAAAAGAGCAAAACAGTGAGAGGCAGAGAGAGAGAAAAAGAAAGAAAGTGAGAGGACGACAGAGAGAAAGAGTGACAAAAACAAGAGAGAGAGAGAGACACAGTGAGAGAGAGGAAGAGAGAGAAAAAAAGGAAAGAGTGTGAGAAAGAGGAACAGAGAGACAGAGGAAGTGTGAGAGAGAGAGAAAAAGCAAGAGAGGAGGAGAGAGAGACAAAGATACAAATATTATAAGAGGAAGAGGGAGATAGAAAGAGTATGAGGGAGAGAAAGGAAGAGATGAGGAGGAACACTGAGTGCCCACACTTTGTACAAAACCGTCGCAGCTTATCTTTACACCACCGCTGTGTCTCCAACCACGTGCCAGGACCTAGTGGAACTCTCTAGCTCCCACATCTGAAAGATAGTACAGAATTAGTAATGGCAGAGTATATACGACTGCGTACAACTAAATCGCTCTGCTGTCTTTCTGCATCCAGGCTGCTGTACCCCATCTACTCCCACCACCCAGAGGTACACTCTGCTTGCAGTATTCTAATGATGCAGTCTCTACGTACCTACTTGTACAATGACCGGGACAAAGTTACATAGCTAAAGTTTTCCCCCACTGTCAAAGGTAAGATGGTTGCATACACTGTCCAGGGCACTATGTAATGTGGTAGGGCCCATAGGCAGCATGTTGCATACATAGTGAACACACAGACACAGATAGCTAGTGGACTGGGTACGGGCACATGCGCTCTACTCCTTTTTATGACCAGGATCACATGTCCAGTGACGTCTGTGGTGGATACGTGTGGGGTGATTGTAAGCCAACCCTCCAGGAATGATAGGTGCTGGCAACAAGTACAACAGTAATGATTGGATGAGACACAGAGATTCAATCATAAAGGGTCAATGATTTGTGCTGCACTAAGGTACGGGTACCAGATATGAAATAATACAGAAAAGATTCTATCGTAAAGGGTTCATGACTTGTGGTACAGTGAGGTAGGACAGCAGATGTGAAATCATATAAAAAATATTATATCATAAAGGCTCCATGAGTTGTGCTGCACTGAGATAGGGGCATCAGAAGCATTTAGAGTCTGCGCAGCCAGTGATGATGCGTGATACGGGCGAGCCACACTGGAAACAATGCTTGTTGCCTACTGGACTGCGTTATCTGCAATCGCAACTCGATGTGAATTGTGAGCCTTGCTATCGGTAGTGTACATTGAAGGCAGTATTCAGCACAGACATGGGGGAATGTTTTTAGTCACTTCCTTTTGAAAAAGTTTGAGGACATAAAGTACAATTCTCTCTGTAATAAATAAATCATGTTTCAATTTAAATTGTGAGTTCTGCTGACTGCAGTGTAGGTGTATGAAACAAAAGATAAAATATTTTTGGAATACACTGAGAAAATCTTGGTGGTTCTGAGTACAGTTGTAAAGTACTGTATTCTGAAGCTAGAATCTGAACTGGTCATTCATCATATTGTTCACCTTTTCCAGTAGGGAACAGCTGTGGAAAACAACAAGCTTCCAGACTTGTTTCCCACACACTCATGGGAGTTCCTTTTGATTTTTTCATCTGGAACAATTTAATAGTATCTCCTATCAGATCATTTGAATGTAGAGGATGTATAGTATAATGTTCATAAATTTCTTTTCTTGAATTGTCCACTTTTTCCATTTGTCCACTTGAAATATGTGTTTCATCTTCTAAAGTCATTTCTTCTTCTTCTAAATTTACAATTTTATAGTAAATATTGTTTTGCACCAGATATAATGTAGCCTTTTGGACTTTTGTGACATGTACTAACCCTTGCCAAATTTTCTGCCTCTTTGTGGGCACTCCTTTAACAAGAATGACTACAGGTTCAGTATCCTCTCTTTCTACACTAACAGTTTCAAAACTTTTCTTAAAATCTAAAGGTAAATACACAACTCTTCCTTTTAAACCTCTTTGTAGATCTGTTGGAGGCAGTTACCTGTTTTAAGCTGCATATGAATTATAGCCTGAAAAGGGTGCACAGATTGTATAAGGATGGCTTCATATGTATTTAAATCTGTAAGTTTAGGAGGTATAGCAACTAGTTCTAAGCTATTATGGACAGCTTTAGCTGGCATTTTGTTTTCTTCTAATTTATTGTAACAATATTTACAAATACATTGTACCGTACGTAACTCAAAACAAGCTTCACATAGAGATAAGCAGGAAATTCTTTCTATTTATCATTGTTTTCCTTTTCAATTTTTAAAAACACATCTACATTCCTAGTTTGAATTTTATAATGAGTATGTCGAGCACAAATACAAACATAGTTGGGATTTTTACCAGAAACTACTTTAAACTTTGTTATTTCTTTTTCAAACTTGACATCAGTACTATCTTCCATCTCTTCTTCAACACGTACACTTATCAAACTGATATTTTCTGTAGACTCCTCTTGACTAGCAAAGAAACAGAATTCTATATCATCATAATTTTTTTTATAGCCAATACTGAACCATGCAAAAGAGTGTACTAATTTCATTTAGACACAATGCAGGAGTTTTCACGTAGTATAATCTTCTAACTAACTTTCGCATTTCGGACTGATGTACTGCTAACATTGTTAAATGATGAAAACGAATTTGACACACTTTCCTAGAAAGACAAGCAAGATAATGACCTTGCAACCCTGTATTTCTTCTCACTTTGGAAGGATCTAGTTCTTGTAATATCGTAATCTTCTGTTTCACAGTTTTTTTTCTTTATTGTTTTAGGAAATTTAGAAAAATATCAATATATTTTTGACGTATTCTACAAATACCATTACAATCCCGTGTAAACACTGGAGCCTGGATATGTCTCCCTTGAAGTACTTGAGCTATTACTTGTTCAACATTTCTAGGAACTATCTTTTCTTTTTCAATAGGAGAGACATTTTTCTCTTCACAATAACGATCAGAGCTATCAACTGCTTGCAGTAATCTGTTTTGTTCAAAATAATAAAATATTGTCTCATAAAGGGTCCATGAGGTGTGCTGTGATGATGCTATCATTCTTATTAAAAAGTGCTTGAAGCAAGGATACTAAAAGGAGGTTATGTAGGTTTTAGGGACGTTGTAGTTAGTTGCCTACTCCATTCTGTAATTACTGACTAAACTGCTGCTGATGACGTCACATATTACATCATTCATGACATGGTCAGTGACATCACTAATGACATCTCAAATGATATTACTGATGACATCGCTGATGACATCATCCACGTGAAAATCTGTTGCATTTCCTCATACCTTAATAAAACCTTTTATACACCCATTCTTAAATACACACTACATTTTTGATAGAATAGAGACACCAATACCAGTTACTACATATGCATTCATGGATTCCTATATCTACACACACATCATCTCATTCAACAATACAGTTAGTCATAGATGTAATGTCTAATCAATGCAACACTATAACAGGCACTCATACACCTATACAAACAGTCAAACACCACCACTCATCCAGAGTTACTCAAATACCTAGTCAGTCATGCAAACAATCAATCACACTTGTATTTTCTCACCGATACAGTGTACACACACAACCTCACTTATTCATACAGATGCTAACATATACATACTCTCTTACAGGTGTTTCCACAAGTACTCTTGAACCCATACACCCAGTGAATGAAGCACTCACATTTCTATGCACAGAGTCACTCACCTCCCATCCACCCACATATACACTCAAGGACACATACAAATACTCATGCAACCAAACCATAATCCATATAGACACTCATGCAGCTACTCACCAACCAATGCAGCAGCTTACACTGCAATAGATAGACTGATACAGACATTCGCACAGTTTAGTCACTAACCCATGCATTCACTAAGATACATTTAATCACTCACTTGTACAGTTAGTCATGCACCTACTAATCCTCCATCCAGACACGTATACACCCACTCTTTCTTCAATACAACTTGGCATATATATAAAACATATTTAAACTATACAGAAACACACAGTCACTGAGTGATGTAATCAGAGATGTCATTTGAGATGTCATCAGTGATGTCATCAGTGATGTTACTGACCATGTGATGAATGATGTAATGTGTGACATCAACAGCAGTGCATTGCGGGGGCGCGAGCTGTAGTTAGCTCAGCTAACTATAACGGTAGAATTTCACTGTTTTTTTATTTGTGAAATGTCCAACTAACTATAACATTAATGAGACCTATGGTTTTTTCAGTGAATTTCTAAGGTTTTTTAAATTCTAATTTCTAACTATAACGTCCCTGAAACCTATGGTTTTTCAGTCAAGATATGTATATATATATATATATATATTCACTGAAAAAACCATAGGTTATAGACCATATATAGTTAGGAATTAGCATTTAGAAAACCTTATTTTACTCACACAAAACCATTGAAATTCCATATATAGTTAGTTGCACTAACTATATATCGCGCACCCGCAATCCACTGCTGATGATGTCACATATTACATCATTCATGACATGGTCAGTGACATCACTGATGACATCACTGATGACATCTCAAATGACATCACTGATGACATCACTGATGACATCTCAAATGACATCACTGATGACATCATGACACACCAATACCAGTTACTACATACGCACTCACTGATTCCTACGTCTACACACACATTCACTCATTCACCCATACAATCACTCATACATACAGTCACTCATTATTACAACACTATCATATGCACTCATACACCTATGCAGACAGTCACACACTGCCACTCATCCATGGAGTTACTCACACACCAAGTCAGTCCTGTAAAGAATCAATCACACTTCCATTTCTTCATCTATACAGTTAAACACAGAACACCATACTTCAGTGACATCACTGATGACATTACTAATGACATCTGAAATGACATCACTGATGACATCTCAAATGACATCACTGATGACATCATGACACACCAATACCAGTTACTACATACGCACTCACTGATTCGTACGTCTACACACACATTCACTCATTCACCCATACAATTACTCATACATACAGTCAGTTATTATTAGAACACTATCATATGCACTCATACACCTAGTCAGTCCTGTGAAGAATCAATCACACTTCGATTTCCTCATCTATAGTTAAACACAGAACACCATACTTTTCACACATATACTAACACATACTTACTCTCTTATACAATCACTGATACAAGTACACATTGATATGCACAGAGTCACACACCTCCCAGCCAGCCACACACACACTCAGTCTTCCATACATCCACTCATTCTTCAATATGTAAAACGTATTTAAACTTTACAAAAACACACAGACACTAGATGATGTCATCAGTGATGTCATTTGAGATGTCATCAGTGATGTCATCAGTGATGTCACTGACCATGTCATGAATGATGTAATATGTGACATCATCAGCAGTGGATTGCGGGTGCGCGATATATAGTTAGTGCAACTAACTATATATGGAATTTCAATGGTTTTGTGTGAGTAAAATAAGGTTTTCTAAATGCTAATTCCTAACTATATATGGTCTATAACCTATGGTTTTTTCAGTGAATTTTCAAGGTTTTGTAAATGCTAATTCCTAACTATATATGGTCTATAACCTATGGTTTTTTCTGTGAATTTCATTGGTTTTTTAACAGCTAATATCTGTAGCTGTAAAATGTATTCTTCTTTAAATCCAAAAATATATTTTATATGTTTATGAATAATTTTTTTTTTAAATATTTTTTTTTCTTCGTTCCCGCTTCGCGAATCGGGAAGCTTCCCGTTAGCTGACCTTGATGCCGCGAAATAGACCGCGAGCCGGTAAACGTTTCTTTACCGCAAGTGCCGCGTTAGAAAACAACATCGTGACGCCTCCCGTCCGCATGACGTTTCACGTTGTCGCGTGATACGTCATATGACGTACAACGTTAGCGAACTGGTACGCGAAGCGAGTCGCAAAGCGCAGGTTTCTGGAAGCAAACCGGGAGGCCCTGCAAAGCGCTTAACGTAAACACAGCAAGTCATGTGACTTGGTAATAACACTTTTCATTGGTTCATTTCACTTTTGGTTTCCTAATGATGTAAGACTAGGTCATATAATCTAAAATGAACACTTTTGATTGGTTGAGAACTCTTGTTTTTCCCAAATGATGAAAATCCCTCCTTCTTTCCTCACTCTGACTTTCATCATTGTGAGAGAAAGACCCTTTGTGATCACTGAGCAATGGCTTCTTTAGTAGCTTCAGCTGGTGCTTCCCCACCACCTCCACCACATCCAAGGAAGAGTGGACCACCTGCTCAAGTTATAATTCAACAAGGAGAGGAAGAAGAGGAACAGGAGGACGAGCACGAAGAGAGGCAGTTTTTGCCTGAGCAGCCCAGGACGTCTCACCGGAAAGAAAACTTCATTTGGCAATTTTTTAAAATTCCCAAAGGTCAGAAAAAAGTAAATGCAAGATACGTAACTTGCCTTATATGTCAAGATAGACTGTCCAGAGGGACCGACAAAAAATACAGTTTCGGAAACTACACAATGCATCGCCATATGACTAGGTGGCATCCTAACAACTACAGTGCTGCACAGTTTCGGAACGACCTAGATAATCTCCCTATTATGGCCAGAAGATCTGTTGTACCGGAAGTAACGGGACCAGAGGGCAGGGAGATGGTGCCAAATATACAAATGAGATTTGGTGATGTAAAACACATCTGCGTATTTTGCGATGGATTCATTTCCTACGGAGAAAAAAGCATCACTCTGATCAACAGAGCTATTGACTATCATATGCAAGTTTGTACGAAACGCCCACAATAATAAATACTTCTTTTTTTTGTTTTGTTGCTCCTGTTGAGCCCTTTACAATGAATCGTTTTCATTGCCCCCTCCAAGAAAAACCCAAAAAAATATAAAACTGTTCAGAAAAATTCAAAAAAAGTAAAAAAATGTTCTGAAAAAAAAAAAAAAAAGTTCTTTTCAGAACTACCTCCCCGTTATTAAAAAATTGGTACAATATTTGGAACTGTGCCAACCTCTATTTCTCTTAGTTCGCTTCCCAGTTCGCTCCCCGGTACGCGAACCGGAAGCGAACCAAAAACAGTAAGTATAAGGGAAGGAAACAGACACTTATGTTAAAAGAAAGACAGCTATAGGGGAGTAAACTAGAGATACTATTACCCGTAATCCACTGCTGATGATGTCACATATTACATCATTCATGACATGCTCAGTGACATCATCAGCAGAGGATTGCGGGTTTTTTGGCAACGTGCCTTATCCACGGTTTAATAACGCTGCCTTTTGCTTTATATAAGTTTTCAAATTGTATGAAATATATACCAATAGGTCGTTATGAACCTTTAGGTAGTGCTTTTCTTCATGAGGTCTGGTCGCTTCCATACACATACAGATGTTTCAAAGATGATCAAGAAGTTTATCTGAATGGAGAGGAATGCACTGAGACGCCAGATCATTCACTAATGTGTAGGCACATACAGTTACACGGTTCATGCAACAAACACCGACCAAATATGGCTTGCGTGTTGCAAGGCACGCCAGTTCCTGCTATCATCCCCACGTTCAAGTTGTTGGAAAATGGTAGTTATTTGATGCTCAATAATGAAGATTGTTCTGAGTTAATTAAAAGTATTCCTTTTATCGTAACAGTAAGTGAACGGGTTATTTGCTGCAGAAATGTTCTATTTCCTCCCACACATGAACATAGGGAGTTTTCAATCTGGCCACAAATACCAACCTTGGGACAGATTTCAACGGCATGGCAAGAATAAGAGCTCTTTTGTCTCAGAGAGAGGTGGCCTTGAGTTCGGCCCGTGAAACTTTCGTGCTTCACATAGCGAACACCCGTACAGAGGTGCACACACTTTTCAATTCAGATTTGCCTTTCAAATTCAGCAAGATGGTTCCGACTATCTTTAACGCATCCTCCGCAAAGTCCCTGGCGCACTTTTTTAAAGTTGTTACCAGTGGTCTCGTGACTTCATTTGAGAAAATCTTTGGACTCATCCCTGCTTCCTTTCATTCTATTTTCTCCACTCTGGTTCGTGGATTGGCATTTTTACTTGCATTACCAGCGGACGCTCTTGTGCTTTTTTACATTTTTAAATATGGATGTCCCTCCTATGCAACCTCCCACCCTGCAGCTGCTGACACTGTTCCGCAATCGCATGCTAGAATATTATGGCACAATGCCGTTGGCGATATTAAGCACGGCATATGGATTATCTTTTCGATTCTCCTACTTCACCTGTGTCCAGCCTGTATTTCACTGCCTGACCTGTGATTTCGATTGGGCCATTGATTTGTGTCTCTGCGGACCGGTTTCTCCTGACGTCGACTTTAATCAGCTGATGACTCCTATCATTACTCACGAGTTGGTTTGTCCTGGCGAAAGGATTATGGCTGTGGCATTGATGCATGGACTACTTGGTCCCTGGAATTTACTGGCGGCAGCACAGTCTTTCTTGAAACAGAGCTTTCTTGAAAACCCACCGAGCTGTCCTCTGATGGTGATAGAGGATCCGGTGCTGGGAGAGCACGTATGTTCTTTTCCGCTTTTAAATTGGATGGCTGAACTGTTTTCGGATGAAGACGGTGACTTCCTATTGGAGGCTGTTGCAGCTTATTTTGCATACACAGTTATGTCATAGACCTTTTTCATGTTTGATATGCTGAGTACTAGCATTTCATTGACAATTCATTGACTTATTTGTCAAGTTTTTATTATTTACCTTGCCTATTGGCTTAAGACTCGATAAAGTACTTGGCTGTTTTATTTTTCTTTAGCATTAAATTTTCCTAGTTTTTAATGCTTTACCTTGCAGACCGTCCACATATAAACTTGCAATCTGCTCTCATGAGATGGCACTTCTATTATCTTATTCAGTTCGTTTCCGGATCATGGGGAGGTGTCATCTAGGTCCTGGATATCTTTACACCGTGTTAAGTTAGCATGGGCTCATTACCGGTTTAAACGCCATTTTTCCTTTTTTGCAACTTCTGCACACGACACTTAGTTGTTGCTTTAGCTTTCCACCTAGTAGTTCATCGTGGTTTACATGAGAATAATATGTTATTGCTCTACTATCTGCTTTGCTTGTTAAACTATATCTGTACAGCGAGTGCTAAAGTTTCAAGAACAACACGATACAGAATTGTTATGAGGTCTGATCTCCACGACTTCATACTCATAACATAAGTGCAACTTCTGCCAATTCTGGGCATGAGGCGGGTTTTATATTGCTTTGCCGAACACACATACACAACAGTTGATGCGGCTCACATGAAGAGAGAGCTGGTGTATGCTGATGTGATTCCTTCAAATCTAAGACACTAAAGTATGGGCACGCCCTAAACCAACACAAAGAGACCTTCTTAGCAAATAATATAATATGTGTATTAGGGAGGGTGAGATATAAGCAGCCGCGGGCCGTGGAGGGAGTTACGGTGAGGCAGGGAGGCGGGGAGGGGGAGAAGCAGGGTGGAGCCCTCTCTACCTTGCCCCTCCCCCTCCCCGCCTCCCTGCCCCACCGTAACTCCCTCCATGGCCCGCGGCTGCTTATAAGTGTTGCTAACTCTTATTCATTTACAGCATGTTAACATACTATCACCATTCGCTTTTTATGTACTAGTAACTATGCTGGTAATTTTGCTACTGATAATATGTGTACTTGTATTATCTAAGATACTACGCCTGTGAAGACGGCATTAGTGAATAAACATTTCAAATACACATGTGTTCTTCTTAACTCCATGTTCTGGTTTCTAAGAAATATATAACGACCGACTGTTCATGAGTTCCACGTATCCTGAGGTACTATAAGTTCATATTCTGGATTGTCTAAACATTGAGAGTTTGTTATATCCAATGTGACACTGTACCTAGCTTGCTAAGGAGTTTTTGATTACTAACGTGAGTTTTGGGACACCCTAATTCGCCGAGGTTCCAATCCTCTGTCCACAGTTCTGTGTGAGAACAGAAACCCAGCGACAGGGGCACCCCCGACCCTTGCTGGAGCTTCATCACACTTGCGATACAACTCCAGCAATGCGCCACCTTTACGGCACAGATACATCACGCATCTGTGCTGTTTTTGCCCCATGATGCGCCGCATTGTAAATGCAGCACACCATAGGTGACGGAACAGCGGCACAGAATGACTAACACATCCCTGGTGATGCGCCAGTCATCATAAATGTATCCCGATGCTTCTTATCTTGTTAGAGATGAACCGCCATATGTATCATCAAAGTTTTTTGCATTTCCTAAATAGCGAACTTTAAGGAATAAATAGCGATTCTTTACCATTCCTAGTTTGCGATGAGCTATTTGCTAATTACAAATTACCCATTCATTTCCTTCATTTCCATAGGGCGGTTGGACTCACTTTTAGCTCGAACGGCTGAATGGATTTGCACGAAACTTGGCAAAATTGTAGGGACTGGTAGCCCGATGTGCCTTTGCTATGTCTCAAGATATATGCTCCAGTGGTTTGTACGAAAATTAACTTTGAAAAATATATATTGGGCTACATTGGCCTATATATATGTTGGAGCCCAAATGTAGCCCAATGTAGCCCACAGATGGCCGCCAGACACACAAAAAAACAAATGTAGCCCAAATATCAGCCAGATGTAGCCCAACTATAGCCCAGTGACAGAATGACCAATCAGCTTCGCAAACCTCCGTTACGCGAAGCGGAGCGCTGTTACAGATATATATCTTTTTCTGAACGTTAATTTCTTAAAATCCACTGGAGCACATATATTGAGACCTAGCAAAGGCACATCGGGCTACCAGTCCCTAATATTTTGCCAAGTTTCGTGCAAATCCATTCAGCCGTTCGATTATTATTATTATTATTTTTTTTTGCCCCGCGGGGCCCTTTTAAAACCTCCACATCAAACCTAGGGGGTCAGCGAGGATCTACTATGCCCCCTTATAGTTATTTCCCCCTTTGTTTTGACCTCCTCTTGTCTCTCGATCCTACCGAGAGACAAGATGGCGGCCGCTACGGACTGTTTGGAATGTTGACAGACGCCGGAGAACCAATCAGCTTCGCTTCACAAAGCTCCGTTGCGCGACAAGTACGCGTCCTGGGCCGCTGCCCAGTCCGCTGTTACAGATATATATCTTTTTTTAAACGTTAATTTCTCAAAATCCACTGGAGCACATATATTGAGACCTACAAAAGGCACATCGGGCTACCAGTCCCTACAATTTTGCCAAGTTTCGTGCAAATCCATTCAGCCGTTCGGGCTAAAAGTGAGGCCAACCGCCCTATGGAAATTAACATGGGAAAAACGCGTTTTGGGACCCCCCTTTTTTCTCGGCCCCCCCTTGACGAACCCCCCCAAAATTTTCAGGGGCTGCTCAGAAACAAAATGTGCCATTTTCCTGAAAATTTCAGCCAATTCCGTCCACAAACGCCAAAGTTATTAGACATAGAATTTTCAAAAATCCCATAGAGAAAAAATCCTAACTATATATACCTACTGGCGACCGCCAGTAGGTAATATATATATATATATATATATATATATATATATATATATATATATATATATATATTCACTGAAAAAACCATAGGTTTCAGGAGTTATATAGTTAGGAATTAGCTTTTAAAAAACCTTTGACATTCACTCAAAAAACTATAAGTTTTAGTGGTGTAATAGTTAGCTGGACATTTTACTCATACAAAACCATTGAAATTGCTCCTATATAGTTAGTTGTACTAACTATATTTCGCGCACCCGCAATCCACTGCTGATGATGTCACATATTAGATCATTCATGACATGGTCAGTGACATCAATGATGACATCTCAAATGACATCACTGATGACATCACTGATGACATCATCAGTGAATGTGGTTTGCTTCGTTATTTAAATATGCAGTATTTATATAGCAATTTGCATTGAAGAATAAGTGGATATATATAAATAAATATTTGGATGGAGGATTTAGTAGCAGTGTAATTGACTGTTTACTTGACCAATTTATAATGTCTCACTAAATATAGTGGATAGTGACTAAACTGTGTGAATAACTGTATCACTTTGTCAGTTGTTGTGTAAACTTATTCTACAGTTGGTTACTAGCTATGTGAAAGTCTATATTAGTTATTGATTAGTTAACTGAGTATTTGTATGGGAGTGTGAAAGTGTGTGTGGTTCGGTGGGGGGTGTGTGACTGTCGAAAGATGTGTGAATAGTTGATTCAGTAGATATATGAAGTTAAAACTACATGTTCTAACAGTAGTTTGGGTGAGTGAATATCTTTATGGGTGTGGTGATGAGCAAATATATTTCTCAATGGTACAGGTCCAACAAACTAGAAAAATAAAAGGCAGTGTATGTGTCAGTTGTTGTATATAAATAAGTATACATAAGACACAATGATTGTGTGAGTGACTGTATGGATAACTGTATACTTGTTATAATGATTTTATAATTCACTAAGTATGACTTACTATCTAAATGAATAGAAGAAGTGGTGTTTGTATAAGTGTTTTGCTAAGTAAATATGTAAGTATGATCCATTGTTTGCATAAGTGAGTAGGATTACTTCATATGTGAATATGATGCGTGCTGTTGTTTAATGTTGATATAGATGTATAAGTATTTTTGATAGTGTTCTATTGTTCATTGACAGCATGTATGAGTGAATCCATAGGTAAGTGATTAGATGTGTGTATACATCTATGAATCACTGAGTGGATTTTTAGATACTTGTATTGCTGTGACAATGGATTTAAATATGATACTCTGTATTTTACAAAGAGTGATGAAAAATTGTAATAGTGTATGAAAAGGTGTATGTGATTGTCACGTGGATGATGTCATCAGTGATGTCATCAGTGATGTCATTTGAGATGTCATCAGTGATGTCACTGACCATGTCATGAATGATCTAATATGTGACATCATCAGCAGTGGATTGCGGGTGCGCAAAACATAGTTAGTACAACTAACTATATAGGAGCAATTTCAATGGTTTTGTATGAGTAAGATGTCCAGCTAACTATAACACCACTAAAACTTATAGTTTTTTGAGTGAATTTCAAAGTTTTTTTAAAAGCTTATTCCTAACTATATAACTCCTGAAACCTATGGTTTTTTCAGTCAATTTCAAAGGTTTTTTAAATGCTAATTCCTAACTATATAAGGCCTGAAACCTATGGTTTTTCAGTGAATTTGCAAGGTTTTTTAAATGCTAATTCCTAACTATATAAGGCCTGAAACCTATGTTTTTTTCAGTGAATTTCAAAGGTTTTTTAAATGCTAATTCCTAACTATATAAGGCCTGAAACCTATGGTTTTTTCAGTAAATGTGCAAGTTTTTTTAAAATGTTAATTCCTAACTATATAGGGCCTGAAACCTATGGTTTTTTCAGTGAATTTCAAAGGTTTTTTAAATGCTAATTCCTAACTATATAAGGCCTGAAACCTATGGTTTTTTCAGTGAATTCGCAAGGTTTTTTAAATGCTAATTCCTAACTATATAAGGCCTGAAACCTATGTTTTTTTTATTGAATTCGCAAGGTTTTTTAAATGCTAATTCTATTAGCGGATAGCATTTTTATATATTAAAACATTTGTTTAAATCTCAACTGCCTGCTTTGCTAACAGAGTTTTTAAGCACAGGCTCTTTTGTCTCTGGTAGCTATCTTGGGAGACTGCATATCAGAATTTTTTTAATGAAATATAAGAGGATTTGAGAAGTCACTCAAAATGTGCCCTAATTTTTCTTTCTTCAGCACTAATCATAATTTCTATGGCAAAATGAACCCCCTCATTTTGTTCCTTTGCAAATTAAATGTTTTAAGTGTTAACACTTTATTCCAATCAAGATGACTTCAGGTGTGCCATACTTTTGTCATAAGTAAGACTGTTAGCGCTCTAGTTGTTCTTTAGAACACTCTGGGACATTCTGTCATTGGACTATAGTTGGGCTACATCTGGCTGATATTTGGGCTACATTTGTTTTTTTTGTCTCTGGTGGCCATCTTTGGGCTACATTGGGCTACATTGGCTACATTGGGCTACATTTGGGCTCTAACATATATATAGCCCAATGTAGCCCAATATATATTTTTTCAAAGTTAATTTTCGTAAAAACCACTGGAGCACATATCTTGAGACATAGCAAAGGCACATCGGGCTACCAGTCCCTACAATTTTGCCAAGTTTGGTGGAAAACCATTCAGCCGTTCGGGCTAAAAGTGAGTCCAACGGCCCTATGGAAATTAACATGGGGAAAACACGTTTTGGGACCCCCTTTTATCTCGGCCCCCGCTTGACGAATCCCCCCCCAAACTTTCAGGGAAGGACCGGAGGCAAAGTTAAGGAAAATTTCAGGAAGATTCCTCAACCGGCGCCAAAGTTATTCCCAATAGAATGTTGCGATTTCCCTATGGAAAACAATCCTAACTATATATACCTACTGGCTATCGCCAGTAGGTAATATATATATATATATATATATCAGTCAGTCAGTCAAAAAGCTTTTATTATCAATTAATACCCATAAAAAGACAAATATACATATACATACATATACATATATATATGCAGGCTCCAAATTCCACCAAACACGGCGCACTCTTGGACGGGTGCGGAAAGCGGTAGTGGACACCGCTAATTATTTTCGTTATGGCGGATTTGGTGTTGGGCTTAAAATAATCTAAAATTGCACGAGTTGCGGGTTCGTCTCGTCTTTTTCCATCAACTGTAGAAGACGCCGAATGCCTCATATATATAAATATATATATATATATATATATTACCTACTGGCGATAGCCAGTAGGTATATATAGTTAGGATTTTTTTCCTATGGGATTTTTGAAAATTCTATGTCGAATAACTTTGGCGTTTGAGGACAGAGTTGGCTGAAACTTTCAGGAAAATGGAACATTTTGTTTCTGAGCAGCCCCTGAAAATTTGGGGGGGTTTCGTCAAGGGGGGGCAGAGAAAAAAGGGGGGTCCCAAAACGTGTTTTTCCCATGCAATTTTCCATAGGGCGGTTGGCCTCACTTTTAACCTGAACGGCTGAATGGATTTACACCAAACTTGGCCAAATTGTAGGGACTGGTAGCCCGATGTGCCTTTGCTATGTCTCAAGATATAGGCTCCAGTGGTTTTTACGAAAATTAACTTTGAAAAATATATATTGGGCTACATTGGGCTATATATATGTTGGAGCCCAAATGTAGCCCAATGTAGCCCAATGTAGCCCAATGTAGCCCAAAGATGGCCACCAGAGACAAAAAAACAAATGTAGCCCAAATATCAGCCAGATGTAGCCCAACTATAGCCCAATGACAGAATGTCCCAGAGTGTGCTAAAGAACAACTAGAGTGCTAACAGTCCTACTTATTACAAAGGTATGGCACACCTGAAGCCATCTTGATTGGAATAAAGTGGTAACTCTTAAAACATTTAATTTAAAAATGAACAAAATGAGGGGGTTCATTTTGCCATAGAAAGTATGATTAGCGAATATATGACGAAATCCCGCATACCATCAGTCCGCAAAAAAAATCCTGCATGTACTATTAGGCCGCAAATTAAAATAACGAAAACTTTTAGAACGAATATGCCTTTAGCATACACTAAACAACTAAACTACCCTAAACCCTAAAACACTACCCCCAGCATGACCCTACACTACACAAACAGTACAACACTACCCTAAACCCTAAAACACTACCCCCAGCATGACCCTACACTACGCAAACACTACAACACTACCCTAAACCCTAAAACACTACCCCCAGCATGACCCTACACTACGCAAACACTACAACACTACCCAAAACCCTAAAACACTACACCCCAGCATGACCCTACACTACGCAAACACTACAACACTACCCTAAACCCTAAAACACTATCCCCAGCATGACCCTACACTACGCAAACACTACAACACAACCCTAAACCCTAAAACACTACCCCCAGCATTACCCTACCCTACGCAAACACTACAACACAACCCTAAACCCTAAAACACTACCCCCAGCATGACCCTACACTACGCAAACACTACAACACTACCCTAAACCCTAAAACACTACCCCCAGCATGACCCTACACTACGCAAACACTACAACACTACCCAAAACCCTAAAACACTACACCCCAGCATGACCCTACACTACACAAACACTACAACACTACCCTAAACCCTAAAACACTACCCCCAGCATGACCCTACACTACGCAAACACTACAACACTACCCTAAACCCTAAAACACTACCCCCAGCATGACCCTACACTACGCAAACACTACAACACTACCCTAAACCCTAAAACACTACCCCCAGCATGACCCTACACTACGCAAACACTACAACACTACCCTAAACCCTAAAACACTACCCCCAGCATGACCCTACACTATGCAACACTACAACACTACCCTAAACCCTAAAACACTACCCCCAGCATGACCCTACACTACGCAAACACTACAACACAACCCTAAACCCTAAAACACTACCCCCAGCATTACCCTACCCTACGCAAACACTACAACACAACCCTAAACCCTAAAACACTACCCCCAGCATGACCCTACACTACGCAAACACTACAACACTACCCTAAACCCTAAAACACTACCCCCAGCATGACCCTACACTACGCAAACACTACAACACTACCCAAAACCCTAAAACACTACACCCCAGCATGACCCTACACTACACAAACACTACAACACTACCCTAAACCCTAAAACACTACCCCCAGCATGACCCTACACTACGCAAACACTACAACACTACCCTAAACCCTAAAACACTACCCCCAGCATGACCCTACACTACGCAAACACTACAACACTACCCTAAACCCTAAAACACTACCCCCAGCATGACCCTACACTACGCAAACACTACAACACTACCCTAAACCCTAAAACACTACCCCCAGCATGACCCTACACTACGCAACACTACAACACTACCCTAAACCCTAAAACACTACCCCCAGCATGACCCTACACTACGCAAACACTACAACACTACCCAAAACCCTAAAACACTACCGCCCAGCATGACCCTACACTACGCAAACACTACAACACTACCCAAAACCCTAAAACACTACTCCCAGCATGACCCTACACTACGCAAACACTACAACACTACCCAAAACCCTAAAACACTACCCCCAGCATGACCCTACACTACGCAAACACTACAACACTACCCAAAACCCTAAAACACTACACCCCAGCATGACCCTACACTACGCAAACACTACAACACTACCCAAAACCCTAAAACACTACACCCCAGCATGACCCTACACTACACAAACACTACAACACTACCCAAAACCCTAAAACACTACCCCCAGCATGACCCTACACTACGCAAACACTACAACACTACCCTAAACCCTAAAATACTACACCCCAGCATGACCCTACACTACGCAAACACTACAACACTACCCAAAACCCTAAAACACTACCCCCAGCATGACCCTACACTACGCAAACACTACAACACTATCCTAAACCCTAAAACACTACGCCCAGCATGACCCTACACTACGCAAACACTACAACACTACCCTAAACCCTAAAACACTAGCCCCAGCATGACCCTACACTACGCAAACACTACAACACAACCCTAAACCCTAAAACACTACCCCCAGCATGACCCTACACTACGCAAACACTACAACACTACCCTAAACCCTAAAACACTACCCCCAGCATGACCCTACACTACGCAAACACTACAACACTACCCTAAACCCTAAAACACTACCCCCAGCATGACCCTACACTACGCAAACACTACAACACTACCCTAAACCCTAAAACACTACCCCCAGCATGACCCTACACTACGCAAACACTACAACACTACCCAAAACCCTAAAACACTACCCCCAGCATGACCCTACACTACGCAAACACTACAACACTACCCAAAACCCTAAAACACTACCCCCCAGCATGACCCTACACTACGCAAACACTACAACACTACCCAAAACCCTAAAACACTACCCCCAGCATGACCCTACACTACGCAAACACTACAACACTACCCAAAACCCTAAAACACTACCCCCAGCATGACCCTACACTACGCAAACACTACAACACTACCCAAAACCCTAAAACACTACACCCCAGCATGACCCTACACTACGCAAACACTACAACACTACCCAAAACCCTAAAACACTACACCCCAGCATGACCCTACACTACGCAAACACTACAACACTACCCAAAACCCTAAAACACTACCCCCAGCATGACCCTACACTACGCAAACACTACAACACTACCCTAAACCCTAAAATACTACACCCCAGCATGACCCTACACTACGCAAACACTACAACACTACCCAAAACCCTAAAACACTACCCCCAGCATGAACCTACACTACGCAAACACTACAACACTATCCTAAACCCTAAAACACTACGCCCAGCATGACCCTACACTACGCAAACACTACAACACTACCCTAAACCCTAAAACACTAGCCCCAGCATGACCCTACACTACGCAAACACTACAACACAACCCTAAACCCTAAAACACTACCCCCAGCATGACCCTACACTACGCAAACACTACAACACTACCCTAAACCCTAAAACACTACCCCCAGCATGACCCTACACTACGCAAACACTACAACACAACCCTAAACCCTAAAACACTACCCCAAGTGGGTATATATAGTTAGGATTTTTACTCTATGGGATTTCTGAAAATTCTATGTCTAATAACTTTGGCGTTTGTGGACGGAATTGGCTGAAATTTTCAGGAAAATGGCACATTTTGTTTCTGAGCAGCCCCTGAAAATTTGGGGGGGTTTCGTCAAGGGGGGCCGAGAAAAAAGGGGGGTCCCAAAACGCGTTTTTCCCATTCATTTTTCCATAGGGCGGTTGGACTCACTTTTAGCTCGAACGGCTGAAAAGATTTACATGAAACTTGGCAAAATTGTAGATATGGTTTGCCCGACGTGCCTTTGCTATGTCTCAATATATGTGCTCCACTGGATTTTGAGAAATTAACGTTTAAAAAAATATATATATCTGTGACAGCGCTCCGGTTAGCGCCCCGGTTCGCGTACCTGACGCGTAACGGAACTTCGCGAAGCGAAGCTGATTGGCTCTCTGGTGTCTGTCAACATTCTAAATAGTCCGGAGCGGCCGCCATCTTGTCTCTCGGTACGATCGAGAGACAAGATGTGGTGAAAAACGAAGGAAAGGGGGCAAGGTAGACTACTCCTGACCCCCTAGGATTGATGAGGGGGATATTAAAGTGCCCCGCGGGGCAAAAAATAAAAAAAAAATTTTTTTGCGATTTTACGCCGTAGAGGCGCGTCCCGGTACGCGAACCGGGCAGCTCACCGGGCAGCTCACCGGGCAGCTAACCGGGCAGCTAACCGGCAGCGTAGCTGTCAACATTGTAAACAGTCCGGAGCGGCCGCCATCTTGTCTCTCGGTAGGTTCGAGAGACAAGATGTGGTGAAAAAAGAAGGGGGAAATGAAGGAAAGGGGGCAAGGTAAACCCCTCCTGACCCCCTAGGATTGATGAGGGGGATATTAAAGTCCCCCGCGATTTTTCGCGGTAGAGGCGCTTCCCGGTACGCGAACCGGGCAGCTAAACGGCAGCGTAGCGGGAGTCCGCCATCTTGTGTTTTTGGAGCGTCCGGTTCGCGTACCGGGTAGCGTCCCGGTAAGCGTAACAAGGGGAAAACCAAGAGAAACAGTAAAAAAAAAATTACGGGAATAGATTTCCAGCAAACTTGGCAAAATTGTAGGGACTGTTTGTTTGATGTGCCTTTGCAAGGCCTCAAGATATGTGCACGTGTGGATTTTGTCTAATTAAGGTTAAAAAAAATATATATATCTGTAAGCGTGCTCCGGCACGCTTACGTTACGGGTTTTGTTTGCGCTGCAGAGCCGATACGTCACGGTTATGCGACGCGTCATGAGGCGTCTCACGTGGCTACGTGATACGTCACGTAATAAAGAATATATTTTACAGCTATAGATATTAGCTTTTAAAAAACCAATGAAATTCACTGAAAAAACCATAGGTTATAGACCATATATAGTTAGGAATTTGCATTTACAAAACCTTGAAAATTCACTGAAAAAACCATAGGTTAGAGACCATATATAGTTAGCTGGACATTTTATTGACATAAAACCAATGATATTCCATATATAGTTAGTTGCACTAACTATATATCGCGCACCCGCAATCCACTGCTGATGATGTCACATATTACATCATTCATGACATGGTCAGTGACATCACTGATGACATCACTGATGACATCTCAAATGACATCTGAAATGACATCACTGATGACATCATGACACACCAATACCAGTTACTACATACGCACTCACTGATTCCTACGTCTACACACACATTCACTCATTCACCCATACAATCACTCATACATACAGTCACTCATTATTACAACACTATCATATGCACTCATACACCTATGCAGACACTCACACACTGCCACTCATCCATGGAGTTACTCACACACCTAGTCAGTCCTGTAAAGAATCAATCACACTTCCATTTCCTCATCTATAGAGTTAAACACAGAACACCATACTTCAGTGACATCACTGATGACATCACTGATGACATCTCAAATGACATCACTGATGACATCTCAAATGACATCACTGATGACATCATGACACACCAATACCAGTTACTACATACGCACTCACTGATTCCTACGTCTACACATACATTCACTCATTCACCCATACAATCACTCATACATACAGTCACTCATTATTACAACACTATCATATGCACTCATACACCTAGTCAGTCCTGTGAAGAATCAATCACACTTAGATTTCCTCATCTATACAGTTAAACACAGAACACCATACTTTTCACACATATACTAACACATACTTACTCTCTTATACAATCACTGATACAAGTACACATTGATATGCACAGAGTCACACACCTCCCAGCCAGCCACACACACACTCAGTCTTCCATACATCCACTCATTCTTCAATATGTAAAACATATTTAAACTTTACAAAAACACACAGACACTAGATGATGTCATCAGTGATGTCATTTGAGATGTCATCAGTGATGTCATCAGTGATGTCATTTGAGATGTCATCAGTGATGTCATCAGTGATGTCACTGACCATGTCATGAATGATGTAATATGTGACATCATCAGCAGTGGATTGCGGGTGCGCGATATATAGTTAGTGCAACTAACTATATATGGAATATAATTGGTTTTATGTCAATAAAATGTCCAGCTAACTATATATGGTCTCTAACCTATGGTTTTTTCAGTGAATTTTCAAGGTTTTGTAAATGCAAATTCCTAACTATATATGGTCTATAACCTATGGTTTTTTCAGTGAATATATATATATATATATATATATATACATATACACATATATATGCACGCTCCGAATTCCACCAAACACTTCTTGGACGGGTGCGGAAAGCGGTAGTGGACACCGCTAATTATTTTCGCTCCAACTACTTTGGTTAAAAAAAAAGAAGATTGCCGCATTCTCTCGGGGTGTTCCAACAGAAGGCTTTTATTACAATTTGACCAGCAACAGACGCGGACCCGTTTCGGCAAAAATGCCTTTTTCTATGTCAATAACATTCCGGAAACAACATGTTTTTAAGCATTTCTCCTTCACTAAAACAGAGAAAGGACTGTCGCGCTCAGTCTAATAGCAGCGCCATTTTAGAGTATCAAATACCTTTGCATTGAATATGCACTTTGCTTATTTACAATAGAATCGTGTCCCATACAACAATTCTACCCGTGTACAGTTACACTTTCCCAAGTACACATTTGTCATTACACCAATCCATTTGTCAAGATTGATCCTTAATTCATAAAATTGGTAACTGTGTAACAATCAACACATGTCATCTGCCGTGTATCGCTCCGACAATTGCCCTGAGACAAATAGGTAATCTCGCCGTGGATCGGCATATGTCCTTTCCCTGCTAGTTATTGTCAACCTTAAGCCAAGCTTGTTTTCTTTCTTGTTATTTCTTTTTTCATTATTCATTTTTCATTATTCATTTATTTGCAAATCAACATGCAAATCTAATTTCCAAAATTCAAAATACGAAACTCAGTATTCAAATTCAAAATTCATGAGGCACCAGTTCATCTTGAAATAATCCATTAATTAATTTTAACTTTCAACGATTTACAGGAAAACATTACGTTCATATTCAGATTCAAACATGACTTTTGAAGAAAAGATCCCATCTCAGATTCATGATAGCAATTACACTTTGCTCAATTATAATCACACTTCATATTCCTATGTGTACTGCCAAATCTTCCCCACTGTTCAAACCTTGTGGAGATTTTTTAAGGAGATCTATCATATAACGTGACTCAAGTGTACGTAACTTTCTTATTCTATCCCCTCCTCGGGCATTTGGGGGAACCTGGTCTAAACCAAAGCACTGTAGTTGATTTCAATCGCTCCGAGGTTTCTTTGCGAAATGTCGCGCCACCGTATTGCCTGATCGATCTTATTAATTGCCCTTAAATGCTCCAATATTCTTATTTTCAGCTGATGAACCGTGCTTCCTATATAACGTAGCCCGCATGGGCATACTAGGCAATACACTACATAGGGCGTGCTGCATGTTATGAATTTAGATATTTTCTTTGTCCTCCCTGTGTCCGGTATAGTGAACGTTAACACCCTCTGCATGGATAGAAACCCATCATTTCTCTTAGGGTGTTCCCTCTCTGTGGTGTTTTCTCTAGGTGTCTTCTCACCAACTTGTCACAAATGGATCTAACCTTTTTAAAAGTCATTAGTGGGAAGTTGGGAATGTCCTCGACTACGATGCTGTTGGTTTTCAAAATGTGCCAATTCTTTTTTAACATTTGTTTCAAATGATTGGCTTCCATAGAATAAGGTTTAACCAATCGAAATTTTCCCTTATAATTTTTGGGTTGTTTTTTCTCAATCAACAGTGTCTCCCTTGATATTGTTCTCACTTTACACAATGTTGCATTCCAAATTGCAGGATTGTATCCCCTCACTTTAAACCTGGCTAAACATTCTGAAGCAGCCACCTCAAAATACTCCTGTGGGAGTGCAGGTTTGATAAACAGGCGAGGAGGCTGTAGGTAGGTGCGAACAGGTAGTGGTTTATTTTCAATAGGCTTAAATTCAGGGGAAACAAATGTTTGTGCATCACAATATTCTTCTTCTGGTGTTTCTTCCTCTTGTATCAGTGTTGTTATGGGAGATGTTCCAGGCTCCTCATCGTCGGAGTCCAAGGGGTTTCCCCGGAGGCTCATAAAAGAGGAAAAAGAAGGGGCCGTCAGAACACTAGTTCCTAAGTGACTTACAGCCTGATTCATGTACGGGCCGTTTTGCGTGTCCCTAATAGCGATCAATAGCGACTCGCTATTGAGGAAACGCAAAACGGCATTCATGTACTTTTCTGAGAAAAAATAGCGACTCGCATGCGGGCGCTAAAGCCGTTAGCGACCCACCAAAAACGCAGAATAATCGCTATTTCCGGCTACCTGCGATCGGGATTGCGACTCGCAATCCCGATCGCACGAGATTGCGCTCGCAATCCCGATTGCACGGGATTGCGAGTCGCATTCTCGCGGGATCAGGAAAACGGGAAGACGCATTCCGAGCACCGTGATGACATCACAACCAGGAAGCAGCCAAATCCCACCCCCAAACACCACAGTGACGCTAACAGTCGACTGTCCACGACGGAAAAGCTGCCACCAACCCGCCGTTTGCGCATCCCGACCCCGCCGAAATAGCGACCGCTATGGCAGAGGACCCGCAGGCCGGACCCAGCAACAGCGCTGGCCGAAAGCGCAAATTGAAATTTTCGGAACAGGAGCTGGAGAACCTCATAGAGGGTGTGGTGGCCAACCACGACCAGCTGTTTGGTGCAAACTCCCGGAGGGTCCCGGAGCAGGAGAAGAGGAGGATCTGGGTGGGGATTGCCGCAAGTGTGAACTCTGTGGGAGTTGCGGACAGGTCCCTTGAGGAATTAAAAAAGCGGTGGTACGACCTCCGAGGGCGTGCCAAGGAGAGGGTTGCGGAGCGCCTTGGTGAGGCATCAGGCACCGGAGGAGGTGGCCCGACTGTCCCACCCAACACCCCCCTGGAGGACCGGGTAGAGGACACGTTGGAGAGGGAGGCGTGTGTTGGCGTCACCCCTCTGGACTCCTCCCGCCCCACCCAAGACACCCAAGGTAAGTGGCATGCGACTGCGACCCTGTCCCTATGACCGCCCATGACCAAATAGGCTCACTCATTGGCCCTTAGTCATGCCGTGCATCAGGAAATGCCCTGAAGCATTGTGGGAGACGTAGTATGTCCACAATGTAGTACTACCACAATGCGGCCCGAAAGGTTCCAAAGTGCGCAAATACACAGCCACCCAGGGAATGACACCCAGCATGCATGTAACATCTGCACGTCTGTCAGTCACATGCACCTAATGAGTATCCACTTACCCTCACAGGTGCAGGAGATAGCAGCGACAGTGAGAGGCTGCTGATCGACGAGGAGGCCCAGGAGGAGGAATCCCTACCTGCCACCCAGCCACCAGCCCCTGCGCCAGCGCCAACACCAGCAGCCAGGCCACCCACCTTGCCTGCAGCATCCGCATCAGGCCCACCGGCTGCCAAGGCCAGGCCACCCACCTTGCCTGCAGCATCCGCATCAGGCCCACCGGCTGCCAAGGCCAGGCCACCCACCTTGCCTGCAGCATCCGCATCAGGCCCACCGGCTGCCAAGGCCAGGCCACCCACCTTGCCTGCTGCATCCGCCTCACGCCCACCGGCTGCCAAGGCCAGGCCACCCACCACACCTGCCGCACCTGCAACACCAGCTGCTGCAAGACCTGCAGCTCGTCCACCACCATCTGGACCAGCCACATCGGCTACACAGCGGCCGACCACCAGGAGGGGCAATGGCCACTTCCACGCATGCATGAGTGTGGAGCGGCGCATGCTGCGTTTACACCAGCGCCAGTCGCAGCAGCAGGGAGCCATCCAGCTCCAGCTGCAGAAGATCGGCCGCAATGTTGCGGGAGTGGGCGACAGGGTGGACCGCATGACGGCGGCCATTGACCGCATGACGACGGCTATGGAACACAACACTGCTGCGCTGGTGAAGCACCGAAGTGTTGCTAGCAGGCGCCACCACCAGTTGCTGAGCCGGCTGTCCACCTACAGCCGCTCAAATTATGCCTCGGCAAATGCCACCACCCTGCTTGCGCGCCGCTCCTTAACCCAGCAGCACCAACTCGTCCAGTGCTGCGAAGATATCACCCGGGTGCTGGAGCACTTGACAACCGCGGTCACCGCACTGCACGCACCTGTGATTCCGGCAATTGTGGGGGGTGATGATGCTAGTGAGGGTGCCTCTAGTGTCAGCAGCCACTCTGCCACGCAGGCCCCCCCACCTAGGCGCAGCGCAAGGGCTGCCCCACCTCCAGCTGCCCAGGAAGAGGAAGAGGCTCCCAGGCGCCAGGAACTTGTGCGCCGGAGACGGCAATGACATTGTGACAGGGACACAGGCGCAGGCTGAACTTAAGCCTGCAATGGAGCGTCCCATGCAGTATGCATGAATACTGCTTTTTGTATATAGTTATTACGAACACCCATTTATTTTTTTGTGATTCAAACAAATACATTTATTTTGGTGCACACATACGCCTTGTGTAATCATTACAGTTTGCATGCAATTGTGATATGTGGGGTGGGGGAAGGGGGTGGGCTAGAAATTGTTAGCTGTGATGTGGTTGCGACGTCTGTGGCCTTCAGCTGGGTTCTCCCCGCGTGCATGTTGCGCATGTGCTGGTGGCCGGTCGTCCCCCTCAGATTCACTGCCTGAGATGTCAACTGGTATCCGGCGCTTGGTTGCAATGTTATGAAGCATTGCACAGACAGCCACAATGCGGCAGCACGCTGCAGGACTGTAATACATGGCCCCACCTGTCTTGTGCAGTATACGGAACCTGCTCTTGAGCAGGCCAAATGTCCTTTCAATACAGTTCCTTGTCCGGATGTGCGCAACATTGTAGCGGCGTTGCTGAGGTGTGGCAGGGTTGAGGTAAGGGTTCAGGAGGTATTCCCGTAGGGCGTGGCCACTGTCACCTGAATGAGAGGAGCAGATGTTGATTGCCTGTGCAGCGCAGTTACTTCATAGCAATGTGACATTGTCGACAAAGTGTACTTACCAAGTAGGTGTCCTTCCCCAAACTCTCCCCTGATCAGTCGTGTGTGGAGTCCGCTGTGCCTGAAGATAAAGGAGTCATGGGTACTCCCTGGGTACTGGGCCACAATGTCAGTGATGATGGTCTTGGCATTGCAGACCATCTGTATGTTGAGGGAGTGGTACGACTTCCTGTTGCGGTACATATACTCCGTGCCAGCTGGTGGGCAGATGGCGACGTGGGTACAGTCTATGCAGCCAAGGACATGGGGAAAATGGGCAACATTATAAAATTGTAGTTTTGTGAGGTCCAAATCCTGTTGGCTGGTGGGAAATGTGATGTGCTGGTGGAGCTGGGTGAGCATGGCGTCAACAAAAGTGTGGAGGCAGCGTGACATGGTGGGCTGGGAAATCCCCCCAGCAGCGGCTACTATGCCCTGGAAACTGCCGGATGCCAGGAGGTGCAGGCTGCACAATACCTGCACATGTGTGGGCACAGAATTGTTTCGCCTTGTTGGGTGCTGCATGATGGGGTCGAGTTCTTGTATCAGCCAGGTGATCATTTCCCCATTCAGCCTGTATTTGGCATAAATCTGTTCTCTGGTTTGCCCCAGCAAGGTGACCCGCTGCCGGTAAATCCGTGCCTGCCTCATGCGTCTCCTCCGTGCTGCTCGCTGTAGCCTTCGCCGCCTCACCACCATGTACATCCCAGGCATTGTGGAACGCCTATTGCTGCTGCTGAATGTCCTTATGTGTGATTGGTCAGGCCTGGACCTGTTGGTGATTGGCTAACAGTTTTTCAAAATTTGGTTAATCATGGCTTTTATGGTTACCACCTGCTTTGAGTTGTCCTTAAATTGCGCCGCGCTAATGTGCGATTTAGCGATTTTTCGCTAATGTATTTCTTTCATGAATGCCGATTGAGACAGTATTGCGTTTCGCTATTCAATTCGCAGATTCCGTGGTTGGTCGCTATTTCATTTTCGCTAATGCTCGACTTCCCGGAGTCTGCGACTTTTACAGCGTAATCGCTATTCCGCTCGCTATTATTTTTTAGCGATTTCGCTATTTCGTACATGAATGCCGATTCCGTGTTTTGCACCCGCAATTGCGTTTTCGCTGCCATTGCGGGCGCTATTTCGCTTCATGAATCAGGCTGTTAAGGATTAAACTGTCACCACACCAGATAGTGTTTTATATGAGGTTTCTTAGGGCAATTGGATTCGGGAAAGGGTTATAGTGTTGAGGGGACTGACCAGCGGTCTGACCAGTGTGAGGAAAATCACCAGAATGCCACAAACTTAAGTGAAAGGCAATACCTCCTGTTGGGACCAACAAAGTATTTGGAGGCAGTAATCATTCAAGTACAGTGAGTCACGGGCAAGATAGGGATTATCTATAAAGCCCCACCTCCGACGTGGTAATGTGCTCAAGTCAATCTTTTATGTGCAAGTTCACCTCCCCGTGCCCCTCCCGTTACCACCTCCCCTCTTCCTCCCAAGTTCCACCCTCCAATTCCTGTTATACCCACACTCACCGACCCTGCCGTAACTCTCAAGAGTTACGGCCGCTCTCCAGCATCCTCCGGGAGACTCCACCAGTCCTCACACCATGGCTCATCCTGTTCCTCGTACTCAACGTCTTCTCCCCTTGGTTCCTTCACACTGGTCCGGTCACAGGTATTCTTCTCGTCTGCTTCTCCTCCTGGCATCTTCTCCTCCGTCTCCGCTCCCAACGAGTGCCCGCCTTCTTCTTCACGGTCCCTCTCTTTCATTGGTTCCCCATAGTCACTTCCGGGGTCGATCCCAACCCCTTCCGGGTCCTGGCTGCCGGCTCTCTGTAGAGACACGGAAAGATGGCATGGATGTGTACACTCTGGACCGGAATTCCCGACTCCCTCGAACATCAGGCTGATCTCGGGGAGACTCCGCCCATGGGGATACATCAGCGAGTCCCTCCTCACACCTCCTCTCATGTGCTATTCCTCTTTAACCTGAGGAGTTCGCTATAGGGTATACTGTGAACTAGTTTCTGGGGATGGCTACTGGTGGCAAATAATATGGAATTTCCTGCAGTGGATTTACGGTAAAGAGCTGTTTCATTATTGCCCCCTTCATTGCACACCCTCAGCTCCAGGTAGTCCGCTGCCACCGGACTCACTGTACCCGAGATGGGTAAATTGACATCATTAGTATTCAGAAGGTCGATATACTTCAGAGCCGTGTCCCCTGTTCCCTGCCACCCAATGAACAGGTCATCAATATATCAATACCATTCTATTACCTTACCACTGGTATTTTCACCCTGGTAGGTTCTGGGCACCCGCTCCTCCCACCAGCCTACGAACAAGTTCTCATAGCTGGGGGCAAAACAGGTGCCCATTGCTGTACCGGACAGCTGTCTGTAATGTTGGTCCTCAAACAGAAAGATGTTATGTGTCAGGCAAAATGCAGAAATTTCTACTAACATAAGGTTGTGTTGTGCATACCTCAACTGTCTTTTATTCAAGTACAATTTGATAGCCTCCACCCATCTCCATGTTCTATACAAGTGTAAAGACTTATGATGTCTAATACCATCAACAAATAGGTGGGGTCCCAATTTACACACTTGATTTTGTTTAAAAAATCTTTGGTATCCTTCACATAGGAATCTAATTGTACCACAAACGCGGACAAAAAAGATCAATAAACATCGATACATGTTTGGTAAGTCCTTGCAATGATGAAACAATAGGCCTACCAGGTGGATGCAAATTGTCTTTATGTAATTTTGTAAAGTGGTAGAAGGTGGGAATCACCGGATTGGAGCTACGCAGAAATAAATGTTCTTCTTGACCCAACATACATTTGTTGTACCATTTACGAATGAATTCGTCATAAGCTTGGATGCTTTGATGATACTTTTCACTTGTGGTTTTTTGGTAGCACTTCTCATCCGACAGTTGGCAACACATCTACACATCTATCGCATCCAGATGCCGCTGGATGCGATAGATGTGTTTTCCGATGCCATGGTCAATGATCTTCTAAAATTCAGGCAGAGGACCAAAAAGTGGACATCCATAAATAACCTATCGCAAGAAGAGAAAACAGCACTGGAAAATCTGGGGCAGGACAGATCTGTGATTATAAAACCCTCTGGCAAAGGGGGAAATGTGGTTGTACAAACTAAGGAACAGTATTGTAAAGAAGCTATACGCCGGATGAGAAGTGCTACCAAAAACCTACAAGTGAAAAGTATCATCAAAGCATCCAAGCTTATGAAGAATTAATTCCTAAACGGTACAACAAATGTATGTTGGGTCAAGTGTCATGTATTCCTATAGGTTCTGAATCGATCCCCCTATTCCTGACCCTATTCTGGTTAAACTAACTATCAAGTTAACTAACAGTCAGCCCATGAGGCAAGAAAAGCCCCCATGATGCAGATACCGTTATCTGACGCAGTCACACTACGGCACAGGAACGTGTTATCTGATTAGGTCATAACGCTTGAGATCTAATTAGACAAGCGACATTCCTCCAGCCCCTGATAAGGCATACGACGTTCTCATAACAAATCAAACCTATGACAACCTGGAAAATCCGTGCGGCCATTGTTGTGATTTCACAGAGAACTTCAGTAAAAGAATGTGCTAACGAGCAAGTCGTATGACATCTTTATTGACGTATCTATGTCCATCCTTACGTCAATCTCGGCACCTTTAAGGTATAAATATTGCCGATCTTGCCCTATGCAAACACACGCGTGGTGACGAGACGGAGCAGCCATACTTGCCGAAGCCCAGAAGCAGAGCAGACCCCGCTGGCAGCAGCCCCGCCTTCCTGACGCGCTGAGAGACGCGCTGCTATCTCCTGCCGAGAGACCCAGCACCGGCGCTTTCGGGCAGCCCTCGCAGGCAGCCTGGAATATCGAGAGCAGAGAAAGAGATACCATTCCTCATTCATCCTAACTTCCAGGTACAGAACTGAATAACCCCTCACAGAGAATTCTTTAGCTATTCACTTGGCAAAAACCAACTTAACTTAAACTGTAACTTTCTATTCCCGCCCACGCATTAGACTTAGGTCAGGTACACGGGGTAGGCGTATTTAGAAACACCAGTTGAGTACGTTTAGTCAAATGTATATGTGTATGTAAATATATTTTAATCATCTTAAACATCATATGGCTCAGAAACCATATCAATGTTTTTACAGTATTATTTTATACTATTGCTTTTAATGTATGCACTTTACTTAACTATAAGTATTGCAATAATATCGATCCATTTCTCTTGTACGAGAAAAGAGACTGATCAATAAATAACACCTTTTTATTGAACACGCCCGTCTCTTCCTTTTCTCTGCAATCTGATGAGACTAAGAATGCACGTACTGACTGAGTAAAATAATTGCCTTGTGCTCACACGACTCTGGAGATACACTCTTGATTAGGGGAGAGCAAAGTTGTCATGTTCTATGGTTGTCAGAAACTAAATCCCTTCTTGTCTAATCAGGGGAGTTAATTCTTTCCTGAACATTCGAGAAAGTTTCTAGCGAACTCTGAGCTACGCTGGCAAACCCAAAAATTAAGTCTAGTATCGACAGTAGTAGACCTAGTTAACGTCTGGCCTAGGCCTTTACTGCTGTAGGTATTATTCCAATGCGCAGAGCCTATTGGGAAGATAGGAACTACACTACATGGCGCCCAACGCGTTTGGAAAGGGCGATAAAACTAACGTAAGACATTTAGAGTAACTCAGTCGTGCTTTCTCACTCAGACCCCTTTTCCCAAATACTCCAAAGACGTCTGGAGTGGGTGAAAGGTAATATCCTCCAAAACCTCGCAGGAGGGAACTCCTATGTATGGTTCTTGGTACAGTCAACGTTGAAGGATACACTGTTCCAAAATATTGTGCATCTAAACTTTGTTTCCATAAGAAACCTGATCTGCAAACAAACAAAATAACCATCCTGTCAGTAAAATGGTAGACAGTGATGATGAAAGAGAGACAGTTAGATTAGCAACTGAACTCGCAGTAGCTGATGCTACCATGCAAGACGCAGACCCGGATATAATACTCATCCCGGTCGCCAAAAGGAAATCTATAACCATAAAACTTATAGAAAATGGACTGACACCTAGAGGTGGCACAGTCATATTCGTAATTGAGGCACACGAATATCGGCAGACAGAGGTATATTATTCATGGATACATTTTCCAGCAGCAAATGCTGTAACAAAGTACTTCCACTATTACAAAATAGAGGAACCTCCTAATGAGTACACTCCTTTCGAGGAGGTGGAAGTACCACTCAAATTCCAAGAGCATTTGCTCTTCTTTGATGGCGCCCTAAAACATAATAATCACATCACCAGGCTCGGTCCTTTAGGAAGACCAGGAGCAACGTGGCCGGTCTTAGCCGGATACACACCACACCCAGACATCGAAGGGATGTCTACAGGAGAGCTGTTAATACAGCTAAAACAATTACTAAAAATTCATAGACAATTAGTCCAGTATGTAATGCGGACTTCAACAATTCAGCCAGTGATTAAACTTCCACAGCTGACCCCTCACCAGGGGAACACAAATAAAATCACACCACAGAACATCCAATCCTGCCTAGGTAAAGTTCCGGCTAAACGGGAACAGATACCATTCTGGTTGGCACAGAAAATCACCCAAATAGAGGCGGTGTTTCCTGACACCACCCCCCTAGAAAAACACAGGATTCTGACTATATGTCTCCCAATGGGAATCGCACCACACATTGAGGACTGTGACACTTGGGGTACAGTCTTTGCTTCAATCTACACAAAAACGCACGGTGTTCCATCCATTTCGGTAATACCAGATGTGCTAAAACAAATTCAAGATGAATACGGTCCAGAACCAGCTTTAACTCTTGGTATGAAATTACTGAAAGACTTCAAGCAGGTCTCGGCTATATTATTAGCCAATATAAAAGGTGAAGCAGCAAACGTGGCGATCCGCCAGAGGTTAAAAGAGACAGATATAGCAGACCAACCAGCTGAAATTGCCAGAATCATAGAAAAATCCTATGAAGAACTAGGTAGAGATAGTTTAGGTGGAATACCAGTAAAACCGCAACTGACTGAAAGTCCAGAAAAAATATTTTTTAATAATAATTCACCAAAAAAGAACTGGGATGGAAACAAACAATCCAATCCAAAAGAAAAGAAATTCCAGTCCCGAGGAAGGTCTCCTAGGCGAAGGGAGAAATCTCCGAACCAGAGACACAGGTCACCCCAGAGTGACCCCTCTGGGAAAAGATATAACCTTAGAAATAGGGATAATATTAAAAAACCTGATAGATATCAAGACATTGATACACGTCCCTCTCAATCTTTTCAGACTTCCTCGCAGAAATCGGAAAGAAGAGGACGATCAGAACAAAGAGAAGAGCACGCCAAGTCCAAAGACAAGGAACCTGTTCAACAAAAAAAGAAATTACAATTTCCAAAAAAGAAGGTAGCCAGTATCAAGGTAGTTAACAATGCCGAGAATACTGAGGACACAACTGAAAAACGGAGAGTGGGCTCAGACAATGCTAGACAGCGCAGCAGAAGTGAGCATAGCTCGCAAAGTCCTTATGAATCATCTGGAGACAGTGGACACGAATGAATACCTTCAAGTGGAAACTGCAGACACCAGAGTTAGCAAACCCCACAAGATATACGAGATAACATTACGTATAGAGGGAGATAAGACTAGGAAAATAAGGGGACTATTTTGGGATAACCTCTCCAAGGGTTATGACATCCTTCTAGCTGAAAAAGACTGGCCACCAGAGTTTGTCAGGGAGTGCCCTCATGGCGAAGAAGTAATTATGCCTGCTTTCTCGAATCAAATCCCGATTCATAAAAAATATACACTTGCTAGAAAGTGGGCAGTGGCCTTAGCACCTGCTTTATATAAAAATCATGTAGGATGGGATGAGGATTCTCCTCCTCACAAAATCCAGTTAAAATCACAACCTACTGCACAAAGGCAGTACCCAATTAAGCAAGAAGCTAAAAAACAGGTAAATGAAATACTAGATCAGCTAGAATACCAGGGGGTGATTGAAACTTGCACCTCACAAATGAACAATCCTTTGTTTCCGGTTTCCAAACCAGACAATTCATATCGTCTAGTTTTGGATTACCGACACCTTAACACATGTTGCAAAACCTTTGCAGTGCAAAACTCACACAGTGCTGCACTAATGAATAACATAGTGCGCAAAAAATACAAAACAACCTTGGACATCTCCAATGGATTCTTTTGTCAAAACATAGCACCAGAGAGCAGATATTTAACTGCATTCTCAGTAAATGGCACTCAAAAGCAATTCTGTCGGTTAGCCCAGGGGTACAAGAACAGCCCGGGGGTATTCTCAGCGAGAGTAACAGAATTACTACAACTATATGATGATGAAGCATTATCTTATGTCGATGACATTTACTTAACAGATGATGACTTGGAGACTCACTTAAAGAGAGTGAACACCATAATACTTGGGTTCGCAGCAGAGGGTTACAAATTCAACTTTAAAAAATCCAGAATTGCCCATCTGACAGTCCTATTCTTAGGATATGAGTTATCAAGTGAAGGTAAAAGCCTGGCAGACAATTTCCTAGAGAAATGTGCCGTAATCCAAGCTCCTAAAACACTAAAAAACCTACAGTCAATTCTAGGCTTCCTAAATTTCGGAAGAACATACATTGCAAATTACGCAGAAAGGGTCAAACCCCTTTATGATCTGATTAAACCAGACTTTAAAAGATCCAATTGGACTCAAACACACACAGAAATTTTGAGATCCTTACAAACAGACATGCTAATTAAAACAAAATTAGAAACACGTGATAACACACGCAATCTTGTGATTCGAGTCATCGAGATGCGGATTCACATACCTGACCTCTAATGAGGGAGAAAAGGTACCAATTGCATTCAAATCACACTTGTACACAGAAGCTGAACAGAAATTCAGTAATACAGGAAAAATCATTCGTGCAGTTCGTGCAGTTCAAACCGCAATAGCTAGAGAAAAAGACATAGCTGACGGTAGACATATCACAGTCAGAACAGCAGAATCAGCCTTTGAGGCACTAACAACACCGTGTAATTTACCAACAACAACATTGAATCCGGATTGGATACAATGGGTGAATTCAATCACAACGGACAAAGTATACTACTACTTTGATCCAGAACTAGAAGAATTAAAAAATCTAAAATATGAAAAGACGTATCCTCTGCCAATCGACATTCTGCCTCTACGACATTACGCCTGTGTAATCTATACAGACGGACATGCTCAACCCTCCGTTTGGGGAGAACAAGCATACAACCCCACATGTGAGATTACAAAAGAAGTGTGGCGCGGAGGTAAACTAAAACCTCTATTAACAAAGACACACTCTGTAGAAACTAATTCAGAACAACAAACTGAAATATTAGCCTTGAAAATGGCGCTAGATAATGCGGATCGCGAATTCCCGACACTTATAGTGTCAGATTCATATTACTGCGTCAAATCATATAACAAGGATTTGCAGACATGGATTCAGAACGGTTACAAAGATGACACAGATGCACCAATAAAACAGAAATTGCTCTGGGAACAAATAGCTCTTTTACAAAAAGAACTACCAAGGACTCACGTGACACACTCACTGAGTCATCAGCGTGATGGCGTTCACGTTGTAGGGAATTCATTGGCTGAAACAGCCACAGCGGCAGCCACTAAATTGGCTCCCGTAGTTCGAAAAAAGCGTACATTAAAATACATTGACGGTGAAACAGTGCTGGCAGTGAAAACGTCATCAAAAGGCGACTGCTCAGCGTTACCGATCAACTATCCACTCAATTATACATACATAATCGATGCAAACTCCGTCCCTTTTGCTCGAATCCCTGGAGTGGGGGATAGAGTGATTCCAAACATGGACAGGAGAAGCTTGTTAATCGCAGACGCACATATGGGCGAGGGTCTTAGACACCTTAAACTGAAAGATTCTCTGGAAGAATTACAATCACGGTACTGGTGGCCAGGCATGAGCCTGCATCACACCATGTTTGTAAAAAACTGCCCAAACTGCAACAGAGATCTCAGTGGGGAGAGAAACAGTTTAATACCTCGTCGTATCAAGGTAGATAATATGACCAATAAAAAGCAGGGCTTGCGATTAACATATACAGGCTAGTTTCCACTTATAATGTCGATCCTCAGCACTCGGCTGACGTCCGGACTGTTATACAAAGATTTGCGAGTCTAAATGGCATATACGCTAAGAGCATGCTACGTTCGACCATTGTTTTCACTCAAGCCCTCCGGCCGGGGGGGAAACATGGCCAAATGAGCACAGCCCAGCGGGAATCTTCTCACTTCCTTCCTGAGGGTACGGGATGGTGTAAAGAAAAAACCAAGACAGAAAGCAATCTATAATGGAAAGGATTTTAGGTTCGGGAGCTGGGTGGGTCAAACATCTAATAAGTGTCCAACGTAGTCTAAATAACTTGCCAAGAAATTCTCTGAAGGGATTCAGTCCGTACGAATTATTATTTGGAACTGGAATGATTATCTCTGACCTCGACAGTCAGACTTCAGTGGTTAAAGAAAAAAGCTTTGATGTCAAAGACCGTTTGGCTATTTTGCAGGACTTAAACAAAACAAGAAAAGACCTGAGCAACATACAGTTGAAACAACAGCCAACAACCACTGAAGAATCACCACCTGTCCAGCAAGACCTGTCTGGATTCCAAAAGTCGGGGATCTAGTCAGGGAGAAGATCGCGGTAAAGAAGGAATTTGGGCCTTCTTACAGAAAAGCAGTTCCTGTCTTGTCTGTCAACGGGACAAGATCAGTTGTACTACCGCCACTTGCTGGTAAAAAGGAGAACCGAGTTGTATCCATCGACCTGGTAAAACCACAAAATGTGGCCGATAACAAACAGTAGGCCAAGTGGACTCCCAATAAGTAGCAGAACACCAAGGTTTGCTACCAGTACAGAGGTCCTAACAAAGAGGCTCATCACATTCGAAACGCCTACAGAAGAACAACAAGGACTATGCAACAATGCAATAGAACTCAGACCTCTGAAAACCCAAATAAAAACATTTAGCAGAGACACACCAATCTATAATGAAGTACCAGGTGACAATTCAAGAAACAAAAATCCTGAAGCAATTGGAACAATTGACAGAACTGCATCCGGCTACTTCATCAACTTCGATGATTCCTCTGAAAGCATCAGTGAATCAAAGACACAGCCATCATCAAAATCCTTTAAAGACAAAGCTAAGGAACTTTTGAACCAACTGAAAGAAACATATCTGATTTCTCCATGGATTGAATTTTGGGTGGGTTTTGGTGCATTTATCCTCATACTTTGGCTCATCATGGTATTAACTTTGGGACGCTTCATTGAGGGAAAATATGCTAAAATGGACACAGCAAGTCAGAACATCAACTTGGTCCTCAAACCACACACATCTTCACACTTCGAGAAAAGAGAACTTTCTTCAGCCAACTTCACAGCCAATCCTATACCTGGTGGGGTAGCCTGGGACAACACTGACTATGAAATTTATGGTCCGGTCGAGATCCTGAAATATCCACACCAAATCAAGATCTCCTTGAGTGACTTTGCAAAACCAAACTCATTTGCTGATGATTGGGACTTTGAAAGCATTAATAACATGATGTCTGACTTAGTAATGTCTGCTAAATTTACGAAACATGATTATTTGCAAGGTTCTACAAATTATGATAGTATGTATTGCTATAACCACTATGGTAACCATTTTTTACATAAATCTGCACAACCTAGAAATGTTTTAAATTATAATCAATGGGAACATTGTGCAACACCTCCAAAAGGGAGCTCAAGAATCGTTTACGACAAATATTCATATTTTTCAGGTTTTAACACAAGTAATGCTGAAACATTCTATTTTAAATTGTCAAACAAGACAGGGATGAAAACCATGATAACCAACACAAAGTTGATATATTCAGATTCATTTTTCGAAGAAATGAATACTTTTGGATTTGATTATTGGGACAAAAATGTTGATTTGAAAAGTGTTTGGGGTACAAAAGAATGGCAAGTACAGGGTTTAGAAGCTTTGTTTAGAGCTTGCATGATCCCAGAACAAATGATATTTTTAAATGACACTGTTCAACAAACCACCTGTCTTGGCCTAGCCAAAATCAAAGATTTAAATAAATCGTCTATTCCAAAGCCAACAATGTTTAGCAATAGCTCTGATACGGATGAAGAGATAGACGTAAACCATATATTAAACCAAAACAGAACACATCCTGATTGGAAACAATGGTTAATCTGGCCCACAGATACAAATAACTGTCAAGACAGATTCCTGAATAAAACACAGGGGTTCAAAATGACCAGGCCACACCCTAGATATCCCCAAAGACATCACCCAGGGATAATAACAACCTACAGTGTGGGCAAATTATGCCTTCAGTGGCTACAAACTTCCACACTGCCTGAAATTAAGCAACACCTAACTTTACTTACTGATGGTGCTGACTTGCGTGATTTCATAATGGGACCACGCAAACAGCGTCAAAAGCGTTTCATAGCAGCCTCTGTATATGCAGCATACAATGAGGCCTGGAAGGTTAATCAAATTGAAACAGCAGAGAGAATACGGGAAATTGACCGTATTAATTTGGAAAAATCACTTTCTGTAATGGACAATGGGTTAATGACTCTGTCCTCCAGAATTTTTTCATTGGACAGCATTGTGTCTTCAGCAATCGATATATTATCGCAAGACTTACTGTTATTACAACATGGTCAGTCACAATTGCGTTCTATTGTACAGCTTGGCTGGACGTTACAAAATCTGCGTTCAGGCTATGTGCCTTGGCGTTTAATCAACACAACGTCACTATTCCAAATCTTTAACCTTACTGATAGACAAATCGGTATGGCGCAAAAGGGTGCTGATTATACAATCTTGAGCATTGAAAAACTAGAAAGATTACCAATGACAATGTCAGAACGACCTGTCAGTGAATGGATAATCCACGGAATCATAAATATTCCAATCTCAACCTTCAGGTTTCAATACTGCCAAAAATATATACAGGCTGGCATGTACGAGAAATTGGGGAAGGGGTACCTTAAAACAACTTGGATCCTGCCCTATTCACATGCATGTGTCAGTAATAAAGGACAGAAAGTGTTTCTTAGTGGCAACAATTGTGCCATGTCACTAAGCGGCACGCTTCTGTGTAACGGAATTAGTTTGCATGGAGCCTGTGAAGGGAATTCATACAACCTTTCATGTCACCAGCAAGGCGCACCTGCAACTGAAATAGAACCATTCTTTCAAAGACTCTATAATGGGAGTTACATTCTTATTGTAGACCGCAAATGTTGTAGTCTTATGCCCGGGACTCCTTATCTAGTCACTACGACTGCGAAGGTCAAGTGCTGTGGACGTTCTTTGTTCCCCAGCTCCTTTCCAGACAGGGAGGCAAGGGCATGGCCCAGTTTGAAAATTACTTCTATTCGAATAGATACTTTAAGCAGAATGAAAACAGTGCTTCTTCAGACGCCTACAAGGCTCACGTCATCAAAAGAAACGTATGATCTACAAGTCGCAAGGACGACTGCAGAGATACATACATTATTATCGACTAATTCCCCCGTACATTTCGCGGAAATCCTGAGTGAAATCTTAAATATTTCTGATACCACTGGGGTCTCAAAGGTATTTAAGACAGTATTTTCGATGGCATTAACACCATTCAAAGCCATACTGGGTATTTTTCCAGATTTCGTCCATTCGATTTTTGGCGGACTTCCCCTGATCCTGGGACTAATTGCAGGAATCCTATTCTTAGTCCTTATTTTTCGTTATGGCAACCCATGTCACAGATCAAACTCTCGCGACAATGGAAGAAACAATCCTAGCCATTGGATACCGGGACCGGATATCAAAAATCCTGGGACTCTCCCGGCTTAGAGACCTGAACATGACTTGGTTTCTATCATTTCGACCAATGTGGCAAAGATGTGTTTTACCTGTATTGAGGTGTCTGCTATGCGGAGAAGAATGCGTGTTAGACACCTGTCTGACGCTACAATCGGATGCGCCAGTGGATGCAGATACATTGTTGGTTCCTACCAAGGTTCACGCTTTGTGCTGCCCTCAAAGGCTGCCAATCCTGATGACGGCATTCGTGGAATCTTCACCACTACGATTGAAGAGTAGTGAAGTTCAAGATGAAAGCAGCATCGATCAGGTACGACCTTCTGTCAGCAATGCGAATCAGAATGTCAATGGAGACAATCATGCGCACGAATGCATGGTTACACCTATTTCCGACTTAGTGGAACTTTCCCATGAAGCTGTTGACAGTTTTTTCGAAAGCCTTAATGATATGATGTTCTCTCCAGAACAGAAATAGAGTCTTTTGAGCAAGCTCGCACACGGCGTTCCCTGAATTCGGCCTTCAACTTTAAAAATAAAGTCACATGAACAAATTTTCCCACCACTTCACGGACAACAATTTTTTAGCAGCCCCAAATTATTTCTTACAAAATTTTCGGGACACTTATCTTCTGCTTAAAGTAAGAAACTATTCCTAGAGAACTAAGATTTCTATTTTTAGATACTTTATAAACTTTAGTTGCCCGCTGGTATGTTCAAAAATATTTTATTATGTGATGAAATGGTCTCGAACTTTCTTTCTGTATAGCCATATTAAGAGCCATTTCATGTGTATTTCTCATATACCAAATGAGCAATAATGTCTACAAATGCGTGTTTACTTTAGCGTTTAATTCATAGCTTAAGTGCATACAATATATATGACTGCAATTTTTCAGTATATTTGAAAATTTCAAAATGCATTTATGTATTTTGGGGTGGTGAGGTATACACTATACTCTATAGTATGTTGTACTATGTTATACTATGCATAGATTAGTAAATATGACCATAGTTAGCGTGGAGTGGGTGTCATGTATTCCTATAGGTTCTGAATCGATCCCCCTATTCCTGACCCTATTCTGGTTAAACTAACTATCAAGTTAACTAACAGTCAGCCCATGAGGCAAGAAAAGCCCCCATGATGCAGATACCGTTATCTGATGCAGTCACACTACGGCACAGGAACGTGTTATCTGATTAGGTCATAACGCTTGAGATCTAATTAGACAAGCGACATTCCTCCAGCCCCTGATAAGGCATACGACGTTCTCATAACAAATCAAACCTATGACAACCTGGAAAATCCGTGCGGCCATTGTTTTGATTTCACAGAGAACTTCAGTAAAAGAATGTGCTAACGAGCAAGTCGTATGACATCTTTATTGACGTATCTATGTCCATCCTTACGTCAATCTCGGCACCTTTAAGGTATAAATATTGCCGATCTTGCCCTATGCAAACACACGCGTGGTGACGAGACGGAGCAGCCATACTTGCCGAAGCCCAGAAGCAGAGCAGACCCCGCTGGCAGCAGCCCCGCCTTCCTGACGCGCTGAGAGACGCGCTGCTATCTCCTGCCGAGAGACCCAGCACCGGCGCTTTCGGGCAGCCCTCGCAGGCAGCCTGGAATATCGAGAGCAGAGAAAGAGATACCATTACTCATTCATCCTAACTTCCAGGTACAGAACTGAATAACCCCTCACAGAGAATTCTTTAGCTATTCACTTGGCAAAAACAAACTTAACTTAAACTGTAACTTTCTATTCCCGCCCACGCATTAGACTTAGGTCAGGTACACGGGGTAGGCGTATTTAGAAACACCAGTTGAGTACGTTTAGTCAAATGTATATGTGTATGTAAATATATTTTAATCATCTTAAACATCATATGGCTCAGAAACCATATCAATGTTTTTACAGTATTATTTTATACTATTGCTTTTAATGTATGCACTTTACTTAACTATAAGTATTGTAATAATATCGATCCATTTCTCTTGTACGAGAAAAGAGACTGATCAATAAATAACACCTTTTTATTGAACACGCCCGTCTCTTCCTTTTCTCTGCAATCTGATGAGACTAAGAATGCACGTACTGACTGAGTAAAATAATTGCCTTGTGCTCACACGACTCTGGAGATACACTCTTGATTAGGGGAGAGCAAAGTTGTCATGTTCTATGGTTGTCAGAAACTAAATCCCTTCTTGTCTAATCAGGGGAGTTAATTCTTTCCTGAACATTCGAGAAAGTTTCTAGCGAACTCTGAGCTACGCTGGCAAACCCAAAAATTAAGTCTAGTATCGACAGTAGTAGACCTAGTTAACGTCTGGCCTAGGCCTTTACTGCTGTAGGTATTATTCCAATGCGCAGAGCCTATTGGGAAGATAGGAACTACACTACACAAGAAGAACATTTATTTCTGCATAGCTCCAATCCGGTGATTCCCACCTTCTACCACATTCCCAAATTACATAAAGACAATTTGCATCTACCTGGTAGGCCTATTGTTTCATCATTGCAAGGACTTACCGAACATGTATCAATGTTTATTGATCATTTGTTCTCCTCGTTTGTGGTCCAATTAGATTCCTATGTGAAGGATACCAAAGATTTTTTAAACAAAATCAAGTGTGTTAAATTGGAGCCCACTTATTTGTTGATGGTAATAGACATGTTATGTTATGTTATGAGCTCTTATGTAGCGCGTGACTCACCCAGGGCCATCTCAGCGCTTACCTAGGGGATAACATGAATCAGGACAGGATTGGAGTTACTCAGGTAAAAACCGGATTAGAACAGGAAAGTTTTTTGTTGTTTCCTAAAAGCCAGATAGGAAGTGGATTTACGCAGGGCCTCTGGTAATGAATTCAAGTATTTGGGAGCGATGTGTGAAAAATCTCTACCACCTGTGCGACTTAAGCGGATACGAGGGACATTCGAGTCGGCCAATGTGTTAGATCTTAAGTTGCATTCGGATACCTGCTTGAAAAGTTTGTTTTGCAGATAGCGGGGCCCCGAACCCTTGAGTGCTTTAAAGGAAAGACAGCAGATCTTAAAAAATGATCTTTTTTTCACAGGAAGCCAGTGCAGTTCTTTAAGTAGGGGCAGAGATGGGGATCCTGGGGGGCAATTTAGAACCATCCTTGCGGCAGTATTCTGTATCACCTGAAGTTTAGTTAAAGTAGTCTCACCTCCTTCAGCCAACAGCGCGTTTCCATAACCAAGCCGACTAACGACCATTGCCTGGACTACTGTTTGAGGTTACGTAGTTTTAGCCTCGCTTTGCTACAGTCTCCATTTTACGTTCAGTCGGCATTTTATGTTGCCTCACTCAGGCAGCACGGCTAACGTAAGGAAAATGGTCTTTTCTGCCACTTTCAGCTGCGCTGTGTTTTTCTTGTCGACAAGCAACCTTTGTCCTTGTGTGCAATACTGATGTCAGGGTCCGGCCGAGTTCGTAAAGCCATGTCTAGACTGATTAATCCATGTCTCTACTCCACTGTTTGGGTCCCACCATTCTTCTCTTCCTTATCTTATTTAACTGGCCTTCACTATTCTCTCCGTGTGTTCTCTTGTTACATAGCTCTCCTTTTGAAGCATTCTACACATGTTTTACCACCTGCAAACTGGATTATGGTCACCTGTGTTGATTAACCTGATGGGAGGGGAGCACACGGGGTCTGGAAGGAGGGTGTGTTTTAGACATCTGATACTTGTTTTCGAACTATTCCTATTCGTTAGTTTTGTGTATTTTGGGAGTTGTCATTATAAACTTGTGTTGTATAATAGACTGTGCGCCACAGATTGAAGTGGCAGTCTCTTGAGAACCTACCTGTTGGTACTTCTTAGACAACTGTGCTTAGCTGCAGCTAATAAAACTACTTTTCTACGCCTAACGGAGTGTCCAGTGTCTCTGTCGGTCAAGGCAGGTGAACTCGGGGATCTTAGGCGTGCCCTGCGCCGCTTGGCCCGTAAGGCCAGGTTCTCCAATTGGCGGCCCAATGTGTGGGCGACTTCAGCGGTAGTAGTTTTGCCCGAGAGTCGTGAGGAGCTTCGCAGGAAAATTCCGGAGGATTTCGCGAACCACGTGAGTGACCCCTGCATGTCGAAGTGGACCGAAGGTCTTTTGAAGCGTGGCTACTCCTTCCCGACGGCTGCTGACGACTGCTGCCCTGACTGTCGCCCTGCCTTGGCCCCTGGTGATGATTGGTATCGCGAGACGATAGACGGACATCTGTTAGCGTGAGAAAAGCATTTAGTTAAGTATTTGTGGGTAGCGCCCACTCTCTTTGTTTTGTATTTTTGTTATTCGGGTAGCGCGCTAACCAAAGCCAAGGGGTAAGTACGTTTGTGCTGTGACTACATTGTCTAAATAGATCCCTTGACGTTTGTAAGGTTAAAATGCCTGGATTTAGTAAATTTAAGAGATTTTGTTGTTGTGCTTGTTCTGCGGACTCCCGGTTGGAGGATTCATGTCCGATTCCTCCAGTTGGAACTCCTAATTATGAGTTGTGCTCAAAGCACGGTGTGGGTCCTATAGTTTTTAGTGACATATGGACCCGTTACACTAAAAAAGACGGTGTTTTACAATGGCCACAACACGGGTCATTTGAAACTGAGATTTTAGACAATCTGGAAGCGATTTTATTCAAGAGAAAAGCCCGTCCGGCAATGTTTGACTCTTTTCGCCTATGGCGCAAGGAAGCCAAACAGAAAGAAATTAAGCAAATGAAGAAAGATAAGAAAGAGCAGAGTGTGACGATTCTTCAGGCTGCCCAGCAATTTAAAAATGATGAAACTGATCAGATGATTCAGGTGTCGGAAAGACAACATCGTATGGCAGCGGATAGATGCTACCCTGTATTGCCTACCGTTACAAAGAGTAAAAATCCTGATGACGATTCTTTCATGTCCCATTTGTTGACATTACCTCCGACTTACGTGGTAGGAGCCAATGCACCACCATTACAGCCTGCTGCCAATGCGGCCGCTGTCCTTCCTGCACAAATACCTGTCCCTGTCATTTTGCCTCAGCCTCCTTTGCCGACAATGTCTGTACCCCAATCTCCTTTGCCTCAGCCTTCTCCATCTGTCGTTTCTTTCGCTACAGATTCTTCTTCCACTTTACAGAATACACTGTCTCCTGTCTTAGTTTCAGATTCTCCTACAGCTAGACGGCGTTTAGTTGATACTGTCGCAGGTCTGTTATCGCCTTTGCTTGGCCCTCTTTTCTTCTCTCCTGCTTCATCTAGGAGACAATCTCGTAGTCAGCTTCCAGATTTTGAAGAACGAACTAAATTGGATTCCCTTGCTTCTAATTGGATCACGAGTCGTGTACCGTATGACACACGTGATATATTAGATACTTTTCTTCAATGGAACGCGCCCACACAGAGATACGTATTTGATGTGATGTGCAATACTTTGATTAAAGCGTGGGAAGACGTAGATCTAGACTCGCCTCCTCGGGATTTATTTGACATCCAGGATCAATTTGATAAGGGATTGATCGTGGTCCTGCTGTGGAACGTGCTGTTCAACAACTTGTTGCTTTTAGGTCTACCGTTTTCTCTCACTATTCTCCTGAATCTGATCTTGTGGTTCGTCGCAAGACAACACAATATCCTATGCGAGAAGTTCCTCCAATATGGAGAGATGCAGTTCCTCAAGCAGGTAATAATCCAGGTGTTCCTGCTCATTTTCAGCACATATGGGTACATGACCCGTGGAAAAGATCGGAAGTATTGGCTCTTAAACAGTCTTTACCGGACCCTCGTAAGAATCCTGCTGGATATTATAAGGAGCTGTCCCAGACTGTTGACGCCTGTATTATGAATTTAGCTGATATTGACTTACTCATGGGGAATGTAGTCCCACAAGCTATATGGGCTAAGATTCGTAGGCAGGATCATGCGGCAGCTTTAGGTGGTGATTGGGCTGCCATTACGGCTGAAGACGTAGGTCAAGTAGGTGGGGCTAAACCAGACGCTTTGATTACAGAATTACCTGGAAGAATCATAGATTTGATGAAGACTCTAATGCCTGCGATGCGTGTTAACTGGGATAAGTTGGCGGCATGTAAGCAAAAGACGGATGAAAGTGTCTCTGACTTCTTTACTCGTTTTGAGGAGACTTTCATCGATCATAGTGGGCAAGACATGAGCACTGAAGGGGGACAGCAATTATTCGTAGACAAATTTGTTTTTAACTTACTTCCAGAATTATCAAACAAACTGAAACAGTCGGAGAGTTCGTGGGCTGTCTCTTCCACTGCCCAGATATTGGCTACTGCTCAATATTATGAGAATAGGGAAAAGGAAGATAAGGAGAAAGAGGAGAAAAAGACTAAAGACTTGAAAACGAAGGTTCTTCTGCAACAGGCTTATCCACCTCGTTCTGCTCAACCTCTATTTTCCCAGCCCCCACAGTTTCAGAGGTTGTTGCAAAAGCCAGTTCCCTCTGTTCCTCGGGCTCCATTGGGCCCCAACCAGTGTGCTTACTGTAAGGAGGATGGTCACTTTAAGAACACTTGTCCGATTCTATTACAACGGTATGGTGAATCGTTAGCGCCACGAGGTCGTGGTGATTCTCGATCCATGTCTAGAGGTAGAGGTCGTGGTGCTCCTCCTCAGGAACAACGTCCCTCTCCTCCTCAAACCTCTGCGAATTATTTTGACCAGCAGACTTCTCAATCTGCACAATACTACAATGATGACTATTGTTACGACAATGAGAATGTTGCTTTCCATACTAGCTAGGACAGCCAGAGACAAAGTGAGGGAGTCATTTCAGTTCCAGTAGATCAGGGAGGACCTTATGTTAATGTTATGGCATTAGGTGTTACAGAACCATTTCTCTTGGATACTGGCGCTATGAGAAGTTCTATAATGCGTTCTAAACTCCCTGGGGCACCTTTGTCCGGCTTAACAAATGTTTCTGTAGGATTCTCTGGCGCCCCAGTTTCAAATCCTATTTCTTGTCCCTTGCCCATTTCCATTGGTCCATATGATTTGGAAGCTCCACTCCTTCTAACAACAGGTTGCGGAGAGAATTTGTTGGGTTTAGACCTTTTGAAACGTTTATATGCCACGTTGTATTGTTCGCCTTCTGGTGTACATCTTACATTGGGTGATAAAACGACTTCTCCAATGTATGTTTCTAAGGAACAACTGCCACCCGAGTTGCAATCTCTTCCAGCTAAACTTTGGGCTGTGGGTCCAAATGATGTTGGTTTGTTACAGATTCCACCGTATGTCATTACTATCAAAGATAATGTTAAGATGCCACTTGTTCCTCAATATAAGATCTCCAGTGATGGTGAGCGAGCCTTGTTGGCCATTGTTCATGATCTGGTTCAGAAGGGTGTGGTTGAAGAGACTAGAGGAAACGTCTGCAATAGTCCTGTTTTGCCTGTTCTTAAACGTACTGATCCTTCTCAGCCACCTGTTTATCGTTTTGTCATTGATCTTCGAGAGGTCAACAAAATTGTTGTCCCTCAATTTCCTGTTGTGCCAGATATCATGACTTTGCTTACTATGATTCCTGCTTCAGCAGTCTGGTTCTCAGTGATCGATCTTAAGAATGCTTTCTTTAGCATTCCCATTGCTGCAGAAAGTCGGGATCTTTTCGGCTTCTCTCTCGGAGGTCGAAGCTTCCGGTTCAAACGCGCACCTCAAGGCTATTGTGAGAGTCCTTCAATATACAGTCAAGCTTTGAAGTCACAACTTGATACATTTTCTTTGCCCTCAGGTGCCACTCTTATCCAGTATGTGGACGATCTATTGATTGCGGCTGATTCTGAGACTGCTTGTAAAGCAGCGACTGTATCGCTCTTACAGCATTTGTCTGATTTAAATCATAAAGTATCGTCTTCCAAGTTGCAATATTGCCGACAAGAAGTTACCTACTTAGGTCATCTCTTGTCGAAGGAGGGAAGGCGATTGACTCCAGAACGTATTCATGCAATTGCACGAATGCCTGTACCATTGTCACAGAAAGAAGTGCGTGCTTTCTTAGGTATTACCTCTTATTGTAGGCAATGGATTCCTAATTTTTCCCTTCTTGCTAAACCTTTGTTGGCACTTACACTTAAAGATACGCCTCAGCCTTTGCCTTGGACTGATGAATGCCAAAAGAGTTTTACAGACTTACGTACTGCTTTGTGTTCTGCTCCTGTGCTAGGTACTCCAGATTACAGTAAACCTTTCACACTATATGTGCATGAAAGGGAAGGTTGCGCATTATCAGTCTTAACGCAATGATTTGGTGACAAACAAAGGCCGTGTGCCTATTTTTCTGCAACATTAGATCCAGTAGCGAAGGCATTACCTAGTTGCCTTAGAGCAACAGCAGCAGCGGCCATTTCTATTCGTCAGTCTGCTGGACTAGTGTTAGATCATACTCTTAATGTGATGGTTCCACATGCAGTGGATACTCTTCTTAATAGGACAAAAACTCAGCATTTAACGAGTGCTCGTTTGTCTGGATATGAGTTGGCGCTTCTAGCTAGTCATATACATATAAGAAGGTGTAATGTCTTGAACCCAGCCACATTGTTGCCTGTTCTGGATGTTAATAATGTACAAGATCAGCATGATTGTTTTCTTCGCACTGAAGAAGAAACGAAGGGTCGGATAGACCTTAAGGATACACCGCTTGTGGATCCAGATGGTACCCTATGGGTGGATGGGTCATGTTTCAAGCTCCCTAATGGTGAAACAACGGCTGCTTATGCAGTCACGACGTTGTACACAGTGGTAGAAACTGCACGTATTTTGCATAACTCAGCGCAAGCTGCAGAACTGATTGCGTTGACAAGAGCATGTGTGCTGGCGAAAGGGAAAAGAGTGACTGTCTATACTGACAGTCAATATGCGTTCGGCGTTGCCCATAGTTTTGGTCGTTTGTGGAGGGAAAGAGGATTCTTTACCTCCCACGGCACTAAAATACAGCATGGTCAATTGGTAATGGATCTTCTTGATTCACTTGCCTTGCCTATTCAGATAGCGATTGTAAAGTGCAGTGCGCACAAGAAGATTACTGATGACGTGGGTAGAGGGAATGCATTTGCAGACGAGGTGGCGAAGGGAACAGCGAGGAATGTTGAAAGTCGCATGTATGTTGCAGGGCCTGCTAGATGGGTTGCAGAAGCTGGTATGTGTGAAAACACAGTGGAAAGTGTGAAAGCAATTCAGAAGGAGGCTACTGAGAAATAATTGAGTACGTGGAAAGAAAGTACGGGAATGTTGGATGATACGGGTTGTTGGACGGAATTGTCAGAGTATCAGCGATGGTTGCTACCTAATGCGTATGTACTGCCGGTAGTTACTATGGCTCATGGACCAGCTCATATTAATGCTCGTGGTATATGCAAACTTTTAGCTCCAGTATGGCAAAATGAAGGTATTACAAAATGTGCAGAAAATGTGGTGAAACACTGCATTGTTTGTTTGATGCACAATCCAGGAAAAGGAACTCCAACTCCAACAGGTCACTTTGCACCCCCTACATACCCATTTGAAGTACTGCAGATAGATTACATCCATATGGAGCATTCCAATAATCTCAAGTACGTCCTGGTGGTGGTTTGTGCCTTTTCCAGATGGATAGAGGCCTACCCCCTAAAGGACAATACTGCTTTGTCCACTGCTAAAATACTCTTGAAAGAATTCTTCCCGAGGTTTGGTTTGCCGCGCATTGTCTGGAGTGACAATGGAAGTGAATTTGTAGGTCAAATTATGCAAAAGGTGTGTATAGGTTTAGGCATCAAACAAAAATTCCATGCAGCAAACCATCCTCAGTCAGCGGGTCTGGTAGAGGGTTACAATGGTACTCTCAAACTTAAGTTAGCAAAGATTCAGGCCAGCACGGGCCTTTCTTGGCCTGATGCATTACCTTTAGCACTCCTTTCTACTAGAATGACTGTTCATTCTCGTTTGGGGCTTAGCCCATACGAGATTGTGTTTGGACGTCCAGCTAATGTCTGGGGAGTCCCCAGACCCAAGGAGTATTCAGATATCCCCTATCCACTGTTGATTGACTATTTGCATGATCTCACCACTAAATTGCATGTCATTCATCAACAGGTTCAAAACGCTTTACCAGAGGCCTCTTCAGATCCCGGACACACCATCTAGCCTGGAGATTGGGTGTGTCTGAAGAACTTCCAGAGGAAAAAGAATTTGGAACCTCGCTGGGGGCATCCAAGACAAGTCCTGCTTACAACTCGTACGGCTGTCAAGGTCCTGGGAAAAAGACATTGGATTCATGGTGTGCACTGTAAAAGGGTACCATTGCCTTTGCCTTATGACCAGTGGGTCCGAGAAGGCATTGGTGATAGTGAGTGCGAAAAGGTACCCAAGTTTATTCCATTTAGCAGTGCACACCTGGATTGGACTAGTTCAGAGAAAGAGGACGATGATGTTTTGCAGGAAGCTGTACCTTCTCATCTGAGACTTAATACAACAGATCCCGAACATTTGTTCCAGGACCAAACAACACCCGGAAAGAGACGATACAATTTAAGAAAAAGATCCTCTGAAGACAATTAATTCTAACTTTCCTTTTCTTTACATTCTGCTAATAAAGAAAAGTTTTTCCTTCCCTTATCCATCAAGTTGCAGGGTCGCGGTAGGAGTCTTGAGTTGTGACCTGAATAGTGTCTAGGTCAACAGGACTTGCAGTGTCATAGGACGGCTAACAATCACAGCCAAGTGATCTAGGAAGATTATCGTGAGCAACGCTTTTAGAGTAATGGATAGTACAGGGAAAGGAAGTGATGCGAAAATATTGAAGAGAGCTCATTATAAGAAGTTATTATTTGGTCGATGTGGCGTAGCATTGTGTGTTTTAGTAGGTCTGAGTAGTTTATTAGCATGCATTGGATGGCTTATTCATGTTCTACAGTTAGTACCTGTTCCTATTTCTGCCCCTTTGACTCCATCTACTACTGTTTCACCCCATAAATTTTACTCACTCCCAGATCACGAGCAAATGAGAAGAATGGAATATCTTAACAATTCGTTCATTCAACTGTTACACCAGCATCAATTGATTGTAAATATTACTGATTGTTGGGTATGTGGCCTCATACCACATAATACACAAAGAGGAATGCCGTATCTAGTTCTCCCTTTTTCATACGAAGGTTCTGCTTGGGCTTATCTGGCCATGTTTTCCAATACATACCAGAATCTACTCAGATATCCTTCTGGTGGATCCTATAATGGTGGAGTGGATTTCAGTCACAGTTCGTTGATAAAGGGCATTGTAACTATGGCAAAGATTGCTGACATCATCAAGATTCCCAAAGATGAAAAGAGAGCGTATGATGGGTGGAATATAACTCGTTATACTCTTAGTCTCACTGACAAGCTTAAACAGCGGAATTCTGCACCTATTTGGGTACTACCCCAGAAAGGTCATTTATGCTTACAAATAAATGGCCAGAATACGAAAACCAAGCAAGAGAGGAGCAACTGTTCCCACACTTATGTCTATACTCCTTCTACTCCCGTACCGTTAGTGGCATCACAAGGTACATATTTTATCTGTTACGATAAAGCTTATACATGGCTTCCCACACACTTTTCGGGAACATGTTATATAGCCTTTCTCCTCCCTCCTACATATACTGCTCCTGCTGATTATCACAAGAAGAGAGTTACTAGAGGAGTAGTAGATTCGGAAGACACAGCAGGGCAAGAAGGAGGGGATTTTCTGAAAGGATTCCTTCCCTTTTGGGGTCCGATGGCCAATAGTAAAAATATCAGACAGTTGGTCCGTGTGGTTGATGCCACAATTAATGTCACTTCTGGAGCATTAAAGAATTTAACTGCTGAGCTTCAGGCGGACCGACTTATGACTTTGCAGAACAGGATGGTGTTAGACATAGTGCTTGCAGACAAAGGAGGAGTTTGCAAATTGATTGGGTCTAGTTGCTGTATTTACATTCCTGATAACGCCCCTACGGTATACCAAGCCATCTCTAAGCTACATGTCATCTCTGAATCCATACACCAAGATACTGGAGATTGGTCTGTGATGGGATGGTTTTGGGGACTACTGTCCACTTGGGGATGGAAAGTACTAACTTTCCTTGGAATGATTCTAGCACTCGTCTTTTCTTGCTGTCTCTGTCTTCAGTGTGGTCCAGCTGTTTGTGGACTTTGTGCCACGATCTGTGTTTCTAAACCAGTAACACAACAGACTGAACATATTAAGATGATGGTGCAACAGCATCTTAGTGACCTCATGACCATTGACATCGACTCAGATTGACATGGGTTCCTTTTGCTTTGCCTGAGTATGGCAAAAGGAGGGTCTGAGGTTACGTAGTTTTAGCCTCGCTTTGCTACAGTCTCCATTTTACGTTCAGTCGCCATTTTATGTTGCCTCACTCAGGCAGCACGGCTAACGTAAGGAAAATGGTCTTTTCTGCCACTTTCAGCTGCGCGGTGTTTTTCTTGTCGACAAGCAACCTTTGTCCTTGTGTGCAATACTGATGTCAGGGTCCGGTCGAGTTCGTAAAGCCATGTCTAGACTGATTAATCCATGTCTCTACTCCACTGTTTGGGTCCCACCATTCTTCTCTTCCTTATCTTATTTAACTGGCCTTCACTATTCTCTCCCTGTGTTCTCTTGTTACATAGCTCTCCTTTTGAAGCATTCTACACATGTTTTACCACCTGCAAACTGGATTATGGTCACCTGTGTTGATTAACCTGATGGGAGGGGAGCACACGGGGTCTGAAAGGAGGGTGTGTTTTAGATATCTGATACTTGTTTTCGAACTATTCCTATTCCTTAGTTTTGTGTATTTTGGGAGTTGTCATTGTAAACTTGTGTTGTATAATAGACTGTGCGCCACAGATTGAAGTGGCAGTCTCTTGAGAACCTACCTGTTGGTACTTCTTAGACAACTGTGCTTAGCTGCAGCTAATAAAACTACTTTTCTACGCCTAACGGAGTGTCCAGTGTCTCTGTCGGTCAAGGCAGGTGAACTCGGGGATCTTAGGCGTGCCCTGCGCCGCTTGTCCCGTAAGGCCAGGTTCTCCATGTTCTGCGGTGTTCTAATGGCAGATAGGGAAGTATTCTGCGTAGTGGGTACTGGCTATAGTAGCACGCCCCGGAGATGTTCTTAACGTTTTCTTATATGGTGAGTTTATAAACCAACTGAATTCCCAAACTCTTTACTGAGAATGATGGAATGGGGGCTTCACCCAGCTGGGGGGCCACCAGTCAGATGACCAGGAGTGGGCGGCTCTACCCAAGATCAAAAACTCTGTTTTACCCAGATTGAGCTGGAGACAGCGCTCCCTCATCCAGTCTGAGATTGCTAACATTCCACCCTAAAAACGCAGTTTCTCATCAGTGGAATTTGAACCAATTGCAAACAGCAGCTGTGTATCGTCGGCATACAAGACTATCTCGAAGCCGAATGGTTGGACAATCTTTGCCAGGGGAGCCAAATACATATTGAGACTCAGGCACGAACCCTGAGGCAACCCTTGTCCAGCAAGAATTTTGTTTGAGATACAAACGGACCCAGGGTGGTTGTTTGCCATCTATCAGTTAAAAAGTTTCTCAGCCACTGCAGGGCCACACCCCCAATGCCACACTCAAGCAATCTCTCCGCTAGCCGTCGATGAGAAATAGTATTGAATGCCACTGAGAGATCTAGAAGGATCAAGATCATGGATCCACCGGTATCAAGGGTTAGTCTCAGTGAATCAGTTACTGCCAAAATGGCCGTTTCTGTGCTGAAGCCCGGGTGGAAGCCCGACTGTAAAGGGTCGAGAATGTCGTTGGATTCTAAAAACTGGCTAAGTTGTTTATTTATTACTGTTTCCAACATTTTGCCAATCAGGGGTAACAGGGATATTGGTCTGTAATTGCTGAGCACCTGGGGGTCTGCGGATGGTTTCTTTAGGATGGGGCGTACAAAGGCTTCTTTCCAGGTGCTCGGGATAAGACCGGTCAGAATGGAAGAGTTAAGAATTTTTTGTATTATAGGAGCACAGGTTGGAGAGAGAAGGGCCACTGTGCTGGGGGGACATAAGTCAGCCGGTTAACCTGATTTTGCTGCTAACAGCAAGTTGTTTGTGTCTTCAAGTGAGATGGTCTCAAACTGATTACGGTGACAAGTGGTGGATATACAAGAATTGTCCAGAACCTCAGTGAGTCCAGAGTTGTTAGTTTGCGTGACAGGGAAATTGGCATAGATTATAGAAATATTTTCTTGGAAAAAATTCGCTATTAAGTCACATAATGGTTGGGATTCTGGTGGTGATTTTTTACACGCTGGAGGGGAGGAGAAATCCTTGACGATGTCAAATAATGCTTTAGCAGAATTTCCAGATTGTTCAATTTGGTTACGAAGGTATGAGCATCTGGCGATTTTTATTAGTTGATGATAGTGTGATAATGATGATTTGTAGGCTAATTTATCTGCAGAGTTTTTTGTACTCCTCCAGCGTCTCTCTAGGGCTTTGCATGAAGACTTTTTTGTTTTCAGATTACCCGAATACCAGGGGGCAGAGGGCCGCCGAGTAGCAGGGTTGCTTTTTTTTAACGGGATAACAACATCAAATGTTTTTACTAAGGCAGAATTACAGCTGGCCAACATTGCTGTGGGGTTCTGGCCAACTTGCACAGGATCCACCATGAATTGGGGAAATGTCTCATTAAAAGCATCCAGAGTTAATTTTTGCCATGGCCTGTTCTCACTGCTTTTCAAGAGCTTCTGATGGCTCATATAGGTTACGCCGGGTTGGGACATGAAAGAAAATTGGATCAAGCAATGATCTGTCCATGTAAGGGAAAGTGGAGGGAAGTTAGTAAAAATAAGGTCCAGTGTGTGGCCTGCACAGTGAGTAGGTCCACGCACCTTCTGTGATAGTCCAATGTCGCTCAAGTTAGAAATGAGCTTCATTACTTCTGGGTTTGTCACATCTTCTCCATAGAAGTTAAAATTTCCCAGAAGGACAACATTACTGGAAGCCAAGACCTGCATGGCAATGAATTCCGTCAGGGAGTTAGAAAAGTTTGTTTTTGGTCCGGGTGGCCGGTAAAGCAGTGCCCCGTCCCAGGACACCGACGGAGACATGACCACTTTAAAAATTCCTAGATCCATTGAGTTGTTGCAGGTGGAGGAGAGCCATTGAACTTTTAGATGACTTTTAAAGGCGATCCCTATACCACCTCCTAATTTCCCCATTCTGTCTAGATGAATGAATTTATAGTCAGCTGGTATTGCAAGATTAAAGGCAGGAAGATTAGTAGGGGTTAACCAAGTTTCAGTTAAAAACATAAGTCAGGGGAGCAGGTGGAGATTAAATCCCAAATCTCTATGGAGTGCTTCGCGAGGGATCTAACATTACACAGGATGTAGTTTGGGCTATTGTGCTTTGAGTGGAATCTATTTTGGGGAAAATTGTGGAAGAGCCAACCGGGAAGCACTGAAATCCACACGATATGCAGGATACAGGGCCTTTCACCATAGCAGGGAATGAGGTATAACAACTACTTGCAGACCCATGCTTATTGGATGCGATAGATCTTATCTCGTGCAGAGTGGCTCCTGTGTAGATACAGAGCAAAGAGGATAGAACCTCTGGGATCAATTGAACAGCATCTCCCGCCTCCCAGGCTCGGTCTGGGGCGGGCAGACGCAGACGGGCTTGCCTTTGGCGCGCCCGCTGCTAGCCGCCGCTGCACGGCCGGGCAGGTGAGCTCATTTTATACTGGTATAGTCAGGTGGTGCCACGACAACTAGCCCGCCAACCCGAAATCACCCCCAAGATGGCGGCTGAAGGTGTGGACAAGCCGTTCCTTTCCCCGTCTCCAAACAGCACCTAATCGGCTGCAATGGAGAATCGGAAGGTGCGGAGCAAGGTAAGCACAATGAGCAATATTTTGTTAAAAGAAAAAGTATCCCAATTAAAAGAAGAATTCTAGTCGGGTTCCCGACTTCCTCCTCAGGAATCCCCAACGGTGCGCGCGTGTGCATCACAAGTCTTTACACGTGCATAGAACATGGAGATGGGGTGGAGGCTATCAAGATCTACTTAAATAAAAGTAGTCAGTTGAGGTATGCACAACACAACCTTATGTTAATAGAATTGTTTGAATTTTGCCTGACACATAACATCTTTCTGTTTGAGGACCAACATTACAGACAGCTGTCCGGTACGGCAATGGGTACCTGCTTTGCCCCCAGCTATGCAAACTTGTTCGTAGGCTGGTGGGGGGTGCGAGTGCCCAGAACCTAACAGGGTGAAAATACCAGTGGTAAGGTAATAGAATGGTATCGATTTATCGATGACCTGTTCATTGTGTGGCAGGGAACAGAGGACGCAGTTCTGAATTATATCGACCTTCTGAATACTAATGATGTCAATTTACACTTCTCGGGTACAGTGAGTCCGGTGGCAGTTGACTACCTTGGCTTGAGGGTGTTCATTGAAGGGGGAAATATTGAAACAGCTCTTTACTGTAAATCCACTGCAGGAAATTCCATATTATTTGCCACCAGTAGCCATCCCCAGAAACTAGTTCACAGTATACCCGATGGCAAACTCCTCAGGTTAAAGAGGAATAGCACACGAGAGGAAGATTTTGAGGCGGCTGCTTCAGAATGTTTAGCCAGGTTTACAGTGATGGGATACAATCCCGCAATTTTGAATGCAAAATTGTGTAAAGTGAGAACAATATCAAGGGAGACACTGTTGATTGAGAAAAAACAACCCAAAAATGATAAGGGATAATTTCGATCGGTTACACCTTATTCTATGGAAGACAATTATTTGAAACAAATGCTAAAAAAGAATTGGCACATTTTGAAAACCGACAGCATCATAGGTGAGGACATTCCCAACAACCCACTAATGACTTTTAAAAAGGCTAGATCTATTTGTGACAAGTTGATGAGAAGGCACCTAGAGAAAACACCACAGAGAGGGAACACCCTAAGAGAAATGATGGGTTTATATCCATGCAGTGGGTGTAAGGCCTGTGCAAATAGTAAGAGGGTGTTAACGTACACTATTCCGGACACAGGGAGGACAAAGAAAATATCTAAATTCATAACATGCAGCACGCCCTATGTAGTGTATTGCCTAGTATGCTCATGCGGGCTACGTTCTATAGGTAGCATGCTTCATCAGCTGAAAATAAGAATATTGGAGCATTTAAGGGCAATTGATAAGATTGATCAGGCATATCCGGTGGCGCGACATTTCGCGGAGGAACAACAGAGCGATCGAAATCAACCACAGTGCTTTGGTTTAGACCATGTTCCCCCAAATGCCCGAGGAGGGGATAGAATAAGAAAGTTATGTAGACTTGAGTCACGTTATATAATAGATCTCCTTACAAAATCTCCACGGGCTTTGAACAGTGGGGAAGATTTGGGAGTACACATAGGAACATGAAGTCTGATTATAATTATGCAAAGTGTAATTGCTATCATGAATCTGAAATGGGATCTTTTCTTCAAAAGTCATGTTTGAATCTGAATATGAACGTAATGTTTTCCTGTAAATCGTTGAAAATTAAAAATCAATGACGGATTATTTCAAGATGAACTGGTGCCTCATTAATTTTGAATTTGAATACTGAGTTTCGTATTTTGAATTTTGGGAATGAGATCTGTATGTTGATTTCAAATTAATGAATAATGAAAAATTAATAATGAAAAAAGAAATAAGATGAAAGAAAACAAGCTTGACTTAAGTTTGACAATAACTAGCAGGGAATGGACATATGCCGATCCACAGCGAGATTACCTATTTGTCTCAGGGCAATTGTCGGGCTGATACACGGCAGATGACATGTGTTGATTGAGACACAGTTACCAATTTTATGAAGTAAGGATCAATCTTGAAAATTGGATTGGTGTAATGACAAATGTGTACCTGGGAAAGTGTAACTGTACACGGGTAGAATTGCTGTAGGGGACGCAATTCTATTGTAAATAAGCAAAGTGCATATTCAATGCAAAGGTATTTGATACTCTAAAATGACGCCGCTATTAGAATGAGTGTGACAGTCCATTCTCTGTTTCAGTGAAGGAGAAATGCATAAAAACATGTAGTTTCCATAATGTTATTGACATAGAAAAAGGCATTTTCGCCAAAACGTGTCCGCGTCTGTTGCTGGCTAAATTGTAATAAAAGTCTTCTGTTGGAATACCTCCGAGAGTGCAGGACTCTTCTCTTTGGAAATGAAGGAGTTGGAAGGAAAATATATATTTACATATCAAATTCAATCACTTCCTTAATTTACAAAATAATCTGCATAAATACATTTATAGTTCATTTCTATTTCAAAAAGTTCCTACTTTTCCTCCTGCATGAATTGGCTTACACATTGTCAATTTATGACTTTACATTACATTAGCCACAAAGACCCATATTCAATCCCCTAAATGTATTTCAAGTTCTTTCCCACTATTCATTCCTTTTGGGGTTTTTTGTCTGCAGGTCAAATCAAGCTTTATTCGGTACATACATAATGTCCATAAAAGCATACTATAATAAAAAATAAATTTATATACAATTATATCGATAATCATTTTGTTTGTGATGAAAAAAACAGAATCCTTATCCACTTATATGATACAGAAAGATCTTTTATCAAATACAATCTAGTCTATCTCATAATTCAGTCTTTCCAAGTATACAAGTTCCTTCTTTTGTTTAATCGCCGATAATATATAGGAAATTACAGCATTACATTCTCCAGATTTCGAATATAATTAAAAGCAACTTTAAAGGAATACAGACTATTTTCTCTAAAAATCGGACGGAAAAAGATTTTTCTAATTTCGTTATAAAATTTACAAAAAAGTAAAAAATGAAGGGTACTCTGTGTAGACCTACCATCACATGAGCATTTTGGAAGGTTAGCGCACCACTTGCCCCTCTTGGGGAAGGCAAAGAGGTAGAGGAGCGTATTCATCGATAATCTGGTTAGGTAAAATCTGTGCTGAACATCAGTTATAAAAATAAGATATGGCTGAATACCCATTTCAATTGGCCATTCGAAATTAAACGATATAATTGACTTGGTGCCTGAGACAGCGTCTCTCGACAATGCCCTAACGTTATGGAGCCTCTTTTTCATTTCTAACTTACCAAAATTTTGTATGTCTTCGGGTTTCTTCAAATTCCTAGCCAAGTCGCATTCTTTTAAAAGACCGCCGATATAGCTTAGCCATGTTACTTTCTTACAGTGGTCTTGGGATAGACAATCCAGTATTATATCCCTCGTAAAATATGTCTCTTCCCTAGTCCAGATGCAATGTCACAGGGTTAAGGCGGCTATACTAATCAGATCGTGGATACATGGTGTTCCAGTCTCCCTATGTAAAATGATAGTAGCTGTGGAGGCCGGTACGCCTAACAGTCTTCTTAAAAAGTAATTTTCCAGGGTTTGTAGCGAGGAGGTATCCTCCAAGCCCCAAAGAGCTCCCCCATAGCAACTCCCGGTAATACACTTTGCCCCATATAACTTTAGAATCTCCTGTATTGGTTTTTTACCAATTTTTTTGTGAGAATCTAAAGATGGCCTCAACTGATTTCACAAATTTCAGTTTACATAGATTTATGTGTGCATTCCACATACCCTTACTATTAAAAAGAATCCACAAATATGAAAAAGAAGATGTCTTCTCTATTGGTAAGCCATCAATATAGTGTGATTTATTCTTAATATTCCTTTTTCCACTTGACATAACTAAAGTTTTGCTCAAATTAATTTTTAAATGCTTTTCTGCCATACAATTGGTAAAATTGTCCATCAATATTTGTAGGCCGTTTGAAATTAGGACGGCGTCATCGACATACAATAATAAAGGTGTGACCCGCTTGCCGACCTTAGGGGCGTCCACTTTTAAATTCTGTAATAATTAGTCAACCCCATTTACATAGAGCGAAAATAGAAGAGGTGCAAGAGTGCCGCCCTGTCTTATCCCGCGTGTAATGTTAAAGTGCTTTTTGCATTCCCCATTTTGGCCAAAGAGTATCTTCACGGTCAAAGATGCATACATTTGAGATAAAAAAACTAATAATATCCTGTGGGGCGCCCATCCCGTCCAGCGTCTGCCATAACTTTGAGTGGTTTACCAAATCAAAGGCACTTGACAGATCTACAAAGCAAAGGTGAAGGGAGCCTTCCCTTGCAAGAGTATACTTTCCTATTATTAGCTCAAGGTTCAGGCACTGTTCAGTCATTCCAATGCCCCTTCTAAAACCGTACTGGGCTACAGATAAGATGTTTTTTTCTTCTGCCCAGTGTTCCAGCCAGGCCAGCATCATTCTGCCCATTACCTTAGATGCTGAGTCGAGAAAAGATATTGAGTGATAACAGCTTGTACTACTCCTATCACCCTTTTTAAAAATGGGGACTATTAGGCTCTCAGCCCAGGTTGCAGGAATCAACCCATTGATTGTTGTATTAAAAAATGTGTGCAGGATGGGCACCCAAAGATTGATAATAAATTTCAAAAACATCGATAGGGACCCCGTCCGGGCCTTCCGCTTTTCCGCCAGCACTATTCATGGCGGCTGTTTTTATCTCCTCTTGACTTATACTTTCTATTTTAATATTGTTTAAAACAATAGTACTGTTATTCTCAACTATTGTAGTGCACTGATGTGCCTCGTTAAAAATGGCTTCTCAAGTGGGTTAACCACTCTTCCGGAGTCACTACTGTATCCATTTTGACAGATTGGGCCTCCTTAAATAGTGGTTGATCTAGGGTTTTTCAGAAAAGTGTTGAGTCTTTAGTCTTGGCAGCTTTAATTAAATTCTCCCACGCAATGTCTCTAACCTCCATTATTCTTTGATTGAGAGATTGTTTATATATTTCCTCAGGGTACTAATATCCTCCCTATTCCGGGGAGTATTTTTTAAAGCTAACTTTAAGTCCCTGTTTAATCTGGAGCATCGCTGATCAAACCATCTCGAGGAATATACCCTATTTGACTTGGAATTTATGATAATAATATCAAGCTAGAGGATAGTGATATGAGTACTACCAAGCCTCCACTTGCTCTACCTGCCTTTGAGGGAATCGCATTTGTCAAAATTGTCTTAAACCCATTATTGAAAAAAAATTCTGTAAGCCATGTTTCTTGTATTAAAACCATGTCACACGGTTGTATAATTTTCAGCCAGGTGGTATCACGCAGTTTACTCCTAGCCCCTGCAACATTCCATGTCATGATGTGTATAAGTTCCTGCTATGGCTGGCAAACGAGGGGTAATTTCATGTCTAGGGCTTTGTGTCTCAATTTCTAGAGAAATTTCATTATTGTGGGTATTTCTGGTGATCCTGACATTACATTCGCACATTTGAGCCTGGTCCATACAGGCTATTTCTTTCAATAAAACAACATTATTTCTTACATCATATTCATCCGCTACCAAAGATTTTTTGGGTGCTATGTTCAGATCCAGTCAATCCACCTCATTGCACCTCCTAAGTGGTTCTAACCTCTTTAACATAGTTGGTATCTTGAAATATGATTGGTTAGTAGTGCTAACTTGGGCTCGACCAAGGGGTGAGTCTATTCTAGGTCTGTAGAAATATCCCAGGGGTAATGTGTTCTACATTACAATCAAATTGCCGATCCTGGTTAGCTGTAAACTCCTCTAATAGTAAGCCCACCACTCTGGGCTGGCGGAAGTTTACAATAACCCTGTCCCCGTCACACGTTTTTGCAGATTTGCCCACCCGGCTGACTTGTCTTACCATGATGATGTCATGCGATAGACACCCAATGCTACAAGTCGTGTTTGCAGTAAACCAGTGAATCACCCTATTTTTTGGGGAGTCTCATGTTTCGATAGTGTTGCCAGATAATTTAGGTAAATTTCTTAAAACAATCATAAATGGGGTAGCTTGTGGGGGTAGATTTAAACACACATCCCGTTGCATTCCCGATTGGGCTGGGTCATTGATCTTCCTATTACCAATTTCTATGGTTCCCCTTGATTTTAGTATAGGTAAAACATGTGCTTCCTTTCCACATATATATCAATAGGTGGCAAGGGGCTAACTCTTTCAGGATCATTCATGCTATTCATATTTTTAGGCGCAAAATGTACATCCCATCTATTATATGTATTTACATTCAGTGGAATATTTGATGCAGTTGACAGTTGAAGGGCATTTACTAGTTCCATTAACTTCACATTGTCCTTTTGCACAGTTGTTATTTCTGACAGGACCCGCCTCTCAATAGAGTTTATCTTCCCATGTAGCTTTTTAAATAAAGTGTCTATGGCCTGTTTGTTGTTCAATGAATCCACATGCTTAGTTCCTTGATCATGCCCGCAGATTTACTAGGCTTTCCCTTTTTGTGCTGTTTTTAATGGACTGGGCCTCCTTAGTGCTAGGCTTTGTTTACTTTTTTTCGCTGGTGGTGAGTCTGATTCTGGTGTGTCCGCGACAGCAGTAATTTAGAAGGGAAAAAATAACGCACAAGGCAATTCACCCGGTTTAGTGGTATCAATAATACTGCTATTTGACTGCACTTGGGAGATGGTACCGGGACTAGAAGGATTACTTTTAAAGCAGATTTAGCAGCAGCCAGGTGTTCTTCAACTTGCACGATCTCATAAACCCATAGAGCTTTTCAAATAGTTTCAAATAGTTTGTAATCGGCGCGGTATTTTCCACAGTCTTTTTTTTTGCACGTTACTAATTTTCTCTTCCAAATGATCAAATTTCAATTGATCAGTTTCGTATAGCAGGACAACAAAGCAGGAACGGATGCTTGGAAATGTATCGATATTCTGCTTACCCAGTTTTCTGTGGATCTGCTTTTCCGCAAACAAGGAGATAAGGGGGGGCCCGGCCTCTTTCGGTTTTGAACGGGCTCAAACAGGCCCCCCCTTGGCCCAGGCTTCGCCTGGTTGCTGCTCGCACGCGTCCTGCGCAGCGGGGGCCTGCAGTTGGTTTTATGCGCCTCCTGATGCTCCTGGCTGCAGTGATGGCACCTGCAACCAAGGCGTCTGGGGGCTATAGGCGGAGGTGCGTGTCCCAGTCTCCCCTTTCCGGGACTGCTACAGAGGTTTGGGGCACTCTCTCTGGAACTCTCTCTAGGCAGTAAAGCAATATGTAGTGGTACGGGCTCCCGCACCACGGGGGCTCGCCGTTGTTTTTATGCGCCTCCTGACGCTCCTGGCTGTGGTGACAGCTCCTGCCGCCAAGGCATCTGGGGGCTGTAGGCGGAGGTGCTACAGGGGTTTGGGGCACTCTTTCTGGCACTCTGGCAGTAAAGCAATATGTAGCGGTACAGGCTCCTGTGCCTGCAGGTCAATAATGTACCTTGACTCTAGCCTTCTAAGTTTGGTAATCTTTTCACCCCCTATTGCATTTGGCAGTATAAAATCTAAGCCAAAATATTGTAATTGGTTCCTATTAGTCTGATGTTTTTTGGCAAAGTGTCTGGCGACTGGATATGCAGCATCTTTTTTTAATACAAACTTTAGTTGGGTGAATAGTGCTTCCACAAGGACATGCCAAGCAATATACGGCAGAGGCCATCTAGTGCACAGTTACCTAGAAAAGAAGTCAAGCAACAAGGGAACCCTCCAAGACATGAGGGGATGTTTCCCATGTGGGAAATGCAAAACTTGCATCAGCAGCAGGAGAACACTATCATATGCAATACCAGACCTACAAAACCGCAAAACTATAAATAAGTTCCTTACTTGTAACACCGCCTATGCAGTATATTGCTTTACATGTCCTAGTGGACTTTGGTACATAGGAAGCACTATCCACCCAACTAAAGTTCAAATTTTGGAACATATGCATGCCGTAGTAAAAAATAAATGCAGCATATCCAGTCACCAGACACTTTGCAGAAAAAGATCAGAGTAATAGGGATCTATTGCAATATTTTGGCATACATTTTGTACCTCCAAACACTGTCCATAGTTCTATACCGCCAAATCCTGTCCATATTTCGGACTCATGATATTTAGCATATTTCTGTAGTTCGGCATTTCTAACTCGATATTTTGTCTGCACACCACGCTCATCCAATTCCGAGGGCAGATGAACTCATAGATACTTTGTCTTCAGCCACATTTCTGAGTACATTTGACAGGACAGCTGGCTACTGGCAATTCAGAGAAGCTGAGGATGTCAAGCCAAAAACAGCATACTCAAACCCTAGTGGTCATTATCAATGTATTATGATGCTCTTTGGTCTGAAGAATGCTCCTACCACATTTCGGAAGCTGGTGAATAAAGTCTAAACAGGTCTGGAAGCCTATAGTGCAGCATATCTAGATGACATAGCTGTCTTTAGCTCCACCTGGGAGGATCACCTGGTCCACCTCAGAAATGTTCTGGAGGCCCTGTAAAAGGCAGGCCTTACTATCAAGGCCATGAAGTGCCAGATAGGTCAGAGCAAGGTTGTATACATGGGCCACCTGGCAGGTGGAGGCTAGGTTCAACCATTGGAAAGCAAGATCCAGACCATTGTGGACTGGGTTGCTCCCACTACCCAGACTCAGGCCAGAGCTTCATGGTACTGACTGGGTACTACAGGAGAATTGTAAAGGGTTGTAAAGGGATATGGGTCTATTGTGACCCCCTGAATGATCTGACATCAAAAAGAATGCCCAAGAAATTTCGGTGAGCAGTAAGCTGTCAAAAGGTATTTGATCACCTAAAGCAGGCCATGTGCACTGCCTCCATCCTGCAAAGCCCTGAACACTTCAAAACCTTTACAGCCCAGACAGATGCTTCAGGGTAGGGGCTGTAATATTACAACTTAATGCAGAGTGCCAGGATCAACCAGTAGCTTTTATCAGCAGAAGGTTCACTCCCAGGGAGAAAAATTGGTCAGCGATTGAGAGGGAGGCGTTTGCTGTGGTCTGGGCCTTGAAGAAATGAGGCCATACCTGTTTGGCACTCACTTTATTGTTTAGACAGACCACCAGCCCCTCCTATGGCTTAAACAGATGAAGGGTAAAAATCCCAAACTTTTAAGGTGGTCCATTTCCCTACAGCGGATGGACTATAGAGTGGAGCCTAGACCTGGGAGTAACCAAGCAAATGCATGTGGGCTTTCCAGATATTTTCCCTTAGAAAATGAAGACTCAACTGGGCAAGGTTAGTCTCATCCCCTTACATTTGGGAGGGGGTTGTGTAGGAAAGTAGGATCTGCTTTTATGGTTACCCCCACTTTTTGCCTGGTGCTATGCTGTTTCTGACTAGTCTGACTGGGATCCTGCTTATCAGGACCCCAGTCTCTATGTTTTCCCCCCTAAATTGTTATGGTAAGTACTTAGGTACATCCCATATTGGATACTGGATACCCTTATAAATCCCTAGTACATGGTACGAAGACACCCAGGGCCGGGGTACCCCAGGGATTCCCCCTAGGCTGAAGCATGTATTATGCCACTTATGGGAGACCCTTCAAACTGTCACATCAGGCCTGACATTTCAGCCTGTGTAAGCTGGTGCTAACACCACTTACAACAGATATAGGTTCTCTATATATCTAGGGTCACTGCACTTAAAACCTATGAGTCACCCCTAAAGCTGGCCTTTTCAATCCAGAAAGCAGGGTTTTCAGTTCTAAGTATGAGGGTGCCCCTGCATGAGCAGGACATCCCTACAGCCTGCACAGTCCATTCTTACGGGTTGTAAGTGAGACAGCAATATAACATATAGGGGAGCACCGCGTCATTACGAGATGATCATATCGAAACTGGCTGTAACAAACTCTGTCATGTTTGGTATCAAACATGTTGGATTCATACACCAACACCGTAAATGGTGAGGGAGGTATGATTCCAAGCACTGTAAAGGCCCTCCAGTAGGCCCTCATTGCTCCTGGTACCAGTCTTCTAGACCCAGACAGCACAACATGGCAGCTGCCAACTAGAGACACAATTCTGCCCTCCTGCTGCTGAGCCATGCTTGAGCAGTGGAAGTCAGTACAATAGGTAGCCTGTCACAGGAAGCTGTGACAACCTCCCAGACAGGGTTTAGTGTATTGGGTCGGGGTGGGAGCACTTGCCAGTGCCACTCAATCTGCTGGAAGGGCACATTTGGTTCCCTCCTTACATAGTACAGTTCAAACCAGATCAGGTAGCCATTGGCTCCAGCTCTGTTGCGAAACTGGACAAAGAACATGGGAGTATCCTTGCCACAGTCCAAGCACTCCCCTGGGAGGGTGCCCTGAATCGCCCTAACCCTTTCCTTAGGATATATAAGGGATAACCTGAAGGTGGGTCCCTGGAGATTCATCGTGGGACATGATTCAATTCAGACACCACTTCAACTTTGACCGTCTGGGCATTCTGGACTTTGCTGGACTTCACTGTGGGCATCAAGGCTGCAACCAGGAAGACTCCTGCTGCTCCTGATCACTTCCCCCTGCTCGTCTGCTGAAATGTCCGTGCCTGTGCTCCATACAGGAAACCTTCAAGGCCTGTAGGCATCCAAGACACCTGAAGGAATCTCCCTTGAAGTGAAGGAGTCACTTCCCTGCATCTGAAGGCACCGCAACTAAGCTGACTGGTCTGCGGATCCTGTTCTCCCATGGACTCCAAAAGGTTCAGCAATACAGGTTGTAGTTCTTCACATCCCTCGAGGCCTGTCCTGTCCTCTCACCAAGTTTGAGGCCAGTATCCCACATCAGAGCCGCAGGAATCAAACCCCTGTGCACCGCGTTGACTTGCCGTTGCAAAGCCCCAATCTCAAGCATCTCCAGTGACCAGACTCTTTTACCACACTGGATTGTGTTCACGGTGGGCCTGCTTCTTTGGTGAGCTCCTCAAGGTCCTCTTGTGAATCCAGTGCCTCTTGCCTGTGAGTCCTGTTGAGAGTCACCTTTGAATTCTTTGGTCTCTCCTGATTGCTCTGGCCTGCCCTCACTCCCCTACTTATGGTGAGTCCCCTGAACCTTGCTGGTCCCGATACTGCACCTTCGTAGCTGTCCATGTTGTTTGCAATTGCAAAGGCTTGTTGGTGATCACAACGGACACCAACCCCTCAACTCTCAACATCTGATGTTTGACAGCTTGTGAACGACTCCTGGTCTTCCACAGCATCGCGTGGTCCTCACAGCTGCAGCTCCAAGGTCACCGTTATCCTTCCTGCAACACCCGACAACGTTGGGCATTCAACTTTTAGGTCCTCTGGTCACCTCCGAGTGACTTGGACTCTATACCCTCTGCTTGTAGGTACTCTCCACCTTGAAATTACCTTTGGGTTCCACCGGCCACTTTCACCTTCTCCAGCAGCCGCACCTTCCTAAAGTCTGCCACTGAGTTCGACAACGGTTTCCGATGCCACTTCACACCTAATCACCCTCCCTCCACCCACCTTCCTGGCGCAGGTAACCCGGTTGCAAGGGTATTCACAGGTGGGGTGGCTCTCCAGCCTCTTGTCTTCCACTGGGTTTCTTCTGTGTCCACTGCGAAGGGTCCTCTTTCTTTAAAATTGTACCTGTGACTTACACGTTGATTTGTATGGAGAACGTGGTTGTGTTCCTACACTACACATGACCTACGTGGGACCTCCTAGATACTCACCTTGGGTGGTTCCTTGAGTTCCTGGCACTTCTACATCCTCTGAGTATTGTCTTGACTCCAGTCGTGGTTCACATACCGCTATTTTAGTATATAGTTTGGTCTCCCCCTGGGGGGAAACACTGTGTATTCTGTGCTATTTACCTGTTTCTATTGCAAAGTATTGTGTGCATTGTGTAGAACTCTGGCCAGGAGATATCTGTATGTGTTAGTGAGGTTCTTATTATGAATACATATTTTTATAACTATACTGTGTGGTTATTTTTCACTTACTCTATACCTATAGGATTATGTTCTAGTAAAACAAGCTGCTTTACACTCCTTCTGGACTAAGCCCGAAGGTTGCTCTCCACAGCTACCACTTAGAGGGCTTTCTAAGGTTGTCTAAGACCACTAAAATCACCATAAGGGTTGTCTGGATCAGTGCAATGTGTCTACTCACATATGTGTGCATCATATACTGAGCCAGCCTCTCACACAGCTTTTTCTTGTTTTAAAACAAAACCATTATGCAGTCTGGTTTAAGCCATTGGAAAAGTATTTGAGCAGCTAACAGTTATGCTCTTTGATGTTCTCTTTACCAACTTTAAAAGTCTTCAATGACCAGCTCTTCGTATGTTGTAAGCTAGCTATTTATGCAAGCAGGGCACATCCTTGTTATAGCTTGCACTTTATTTTAATTTAATTTAATTGAGCAATAACTGAACAAAACCTTAGTACAGACTAAACAAAGCAGTTTCTAATGTACAGTAATTAAAATATTGTATCAATGTAGGAAAAAATGAAAGAGCACTCCATTTTAATATATGACAATGCTGATTGTTAGCATCTATCAATTAGAGAAACACAAGTAAATGACTTGACAGTGGAGCATTGACGGTAAAGTGTTGAGGCCCATGGATATAGGACACACTGTTTTATTGGAAATAACAGACTTATGTAAAGCTACAGAATAGTAGAAGGGTTCTGTAATCTCACCACTTTTAGAGATTGGTCAGTACTTGCCAAATGGCTTTATAGTGGAGTGGTCATAGATAGTATGATTACAGTTGACAGGGTTCTTGGTAACCTAATTAAAATGTGGCTCCACTCTTAAAACTGCCAGATTACATTGTGAGTTTCCAGAAGCTCTAGTAAATGACTAGCTCAGCTTGAGAGTTGAATACCTAAAGAAGATTCAGTTCGGGATAGTAGACAACTTCAGCTGTAAGGCAAAAATTCTGAGTGGTGGAAAGAAGCACCATTGCCCCCGAGTCAGTATTTGCGGAATTTACTGAAAAAAGCAAGAATACAGAAAGGATACAGTTTGCTGGAGACACTACCAGAGTATAAAAGTTAAAACACACCTAGAAAATTGTGGGACGCACAGGGCAAAGAGGTCTAGGCGAGGTTCCCAAAAATTGAGGCAAAGGAGCTGATATATCCTGATGGAAAGGGGGCTCTTCATGAGCCTCAATACATGTGGTTCATTCTTTCCTATGTGCATCTGTGCTTTGTATAAGCAGATAGACTCAACAAGTTGCTTGCTGCCCAAGACACAATTTGAAAAAAAACCAAGTTTGCTTAGCGCCCTGAAACATGTCCTCACTGCTTGTCAATGCAGGACCCCCTCACTGGATTTCCTATCTAGAGAAGGATCTATTTCAGCTTGATGTAGAGACTACAATTACTGAGAGCCATGAAGGCTATGTCATTCCTTCAGTTCAGAAGAATGCCAATTTTTGCTTTTGATCATTTTCCCTGAATGACCCTAGGTTCAAATGTTGGATCCCCCAGATCCTTGGCATAAAATGCGATGTCCTAGAGAACTGCTGGCCTCAGGATACTATGATTTGCCACTTAATCTGTTTATACTATACCTCAAATTAAGGGTTGGACAAAAACTAAAAATTACCCCTGACAAAAATATTCAAACAGTAACACATTTCAGGATGCAGCAACCAAATTATCACCAATAGTTGGATCACAGCAGCCACTTCTGCTCTAAAGTTAGTATTGAAGTCTGAAGTCCACCTGGAAAACACCTGCGTCTCAGAATGGTCAATCCAGCCCTGAACCACTGATAATGAAACCAACCCTTCTAATTCCTAGAAGCAGATGATCATCACGTTTGTAGATGCTCCAGTATAGGTCAGGGGTGAAGGCATGCCAAAGTTACAATAACATAGAAGCATATGTTGTAGTGTTCCATTATGCTCTGAGCTACTGGTAAATGTAAATGTTGTATTTTTAAAGCGCACGGCTGCCCATGCGACGGGGCGTCCTGGCGCTGCACTCATACCGCTGTGGAACCCTTCCTGGCTTTTCCATGTGAAATGTCCACTCCTGGGCACCCCCAAGGTGAAGCCAGGCATCCAAGCGCTGCTGGGGCCGTTGCGGAGATTAAGCAAGCTATTGCCCAGAGTCACAGAGTGGGACCCATGATTAGACTAGGCACCGAGGCGAGAATTATCAGGTTCGGGGAGATTGAGTCCAAGAGCAGCTGAGGCGGGCATTGCACCCTGGTCCATGGCCAGACCTCTGCATCAGGGTATGCCGCTCTATCCATTGAGCCACGCTTCTCCACTAAACAGGTGACCATTATTTTGAATGTATGATGTTACAACGCATACATTCACAACGAATACCATTACAACAAAACTTTTACAACGCAGGATCACAACCTTCAGTCCACTGGCTCGGACGACCCACTGGCCTCCTCGAGCGGTGAGATCGTACCACTGATGGGCAGGGGCACACAGGGCGCTAAACTGGACCTCATACTGGCTGAAATAAAGGCATCCAGGGAGGTGCTTGAGACACGTATGGACAACATGGCGACTGGCTTGTCGCTCCTTCGGGCGGACCACAAAAAGCTAGCTGAAAAGGTCACGGAGCACAAGATTGCACTGGACGACTTGATCCCACAACATACGGACCACTCCACGAAAATAGAGCATATGGAGAAACAGCTTAAACTGATCTGGGACAGGATGGACGACGCGGAAGGGTGGGCCCGCCGCAACAATGTGCGAATTTAGGGGATTCCGTAGTGCAGCAAAGGGAGGAACCCCACGCAGTTTGTTGAGGATTGGTTGAAGAAGATCGTGGGGCCACAGGATCTTACCCCGCTATACAGCGTGGAGAGGGCACACAGAATGCCGGCATAGCCACCTAAGCTGGGTGCGCCGCCACGTCCGCTGATAGCGCGCCTCCTGCACTACAAAGACAGAGATTCAGTGCTGAGAGTGGCGAGAGAAAAGGCACCACTGAGATACGAGGATAAGACCATCTCAGTATATCCAGACTTCACCCCGGCGGTGCAGAAGGCCAGGTCGACATTCCTGTGGGTGAAGCGCAAGCTGCGGGACAGAAACCTGAAGTATGCCCTGCTGTTCCCGGCCCGCCTCAAAATAATACATGACAACAAATCGTATTTCTTTGACACGCCTGAAGAGGCAGTGGAGTGGATGGAGGTGGCCCTGACGCAGTTGAACACGCAGGACCCAATTGAGGGGGACCAGGATGGAGGAACTTCGCGCCGAAGGGAGCAGCGGCCTGGCACGAGTGAAGAGCACGGGAGGGGGTCTTCAACGAGCGGAGGAAACACGCTGGACCAAACACGGAAGACTCCGGAGATAGCTCTGCTGACTGAGGCTGCACTGGCTGCCCACGATGCAAGGGACAAATTGGACGTGGGCAGCAACTCGGACTCCCGCACAGAGGTGTCGGGCTCTGCTACCAGATTGCAGCTCTTCCCCAAAATTACTGCTCAAGAGGTGAATACCCTCTGATTGTAGCCATAGAAGTCTCTGATTGGTAATGTATGAGAATTGCACTGGGGCGAGAGTGGGTTGACGGGGACTGGGGACACACACTGGCTTAGGGCACGCTGTAGTAACACCAACAGTTCCCGGGTGAGTGTAAGTGGGTACCACCCCCCCAAAGCATACTCATGTTCTGGTTTAACTGTTGCCCACGTTGGGCGCTGATGTTTGGGCCACAGGTTTTTTCACTTGGGGACCTCGAAGTTCAGAGATTACATGTTTTAATGGCACTTGGGGCACTACATTTACTGCATTATCCCTTCATAGCACAGGGCCTGTTTGAAATACCTAACACGGACCACAATGGGGACTCTTAACACATACAAAATATGCACCTGGAACGTGCGAGGAATGGGGTCAATCCACAAGAGACATAGACTTTTGGCACAACTTAACCGGAGGCACGTCATGGTGGCATGCCTTCAGGAAACCCATCTGAACAGTGCAGAGAGCGTGAAGCTGCTTAAAAAGTGGAAGGGGCAGTTATATGCAACTACTTATTCTGTGTTTTCGAGAGGGGCGGCTACATGGCTCAGAAACTCTGTTCCCTTTAAACTGGTAGAGAAGAGACTAGACTCAGAGGGTAGATATGTGTTCATCCGTGGGATGTTGGATGGCTCCCCTGTTGTGATTGGCAGTGTTTATGCGCCGAACTCGGGCCAGTCGGACTTCTTAACTACCCTTAATGGGGTGTTGGCAGACTGGTTGGACTGTCATTGGCTCATAGGGGGGGATTTCAATGCAGTCTTGGACATTACACTAGACAGGTCACACCCACCACTACATACCACTGAGAGTAGGAGGCAGGCGGACGCTCTTGCGCAGTGGGCGGAAGGGTGGGAATTGGCTGACGCGTGGAGGTGCACACTCTTGCTGAATAGAGAATATACCTTCTACTCCCCGCCCCATAGACTGCACACCAGGATAGACCGTGTCTTCTGTACTACATCATTAGTGGGGGCGGTGGTCACTGCTGAGCATATGGGTAAGACCTTTTCTGACCATAACCCGGTGGAAGTCACTTTACAGTGGGGTAGGGTCCAGACGCCGATACCAACATGGCGCCTAACCCCGGAGTTGCTCGAGGATACTGTCTTTCGGGTGACCCTTGCAGACGCCATAACGAGTTACTTTCACATAAACGCTGATACGGCTAGTTCCCGGCAGATAGAATGGGATGCCTTTAAGGTGTCCATAAGGGGGAGGCGAAGAGCACACAGGTGGGCATGAGACACACTGTTCTAGAGAGGCTCAGGGAGGTGGAGGGCCGCCTAGCCATGCTGAAAAGTGAGGCTGCGGGTACGAATTTACCCTTCACGCCGCTGCAAGAGGAGCACATACAACATGCTGAGCTACAGGAAGAACTGCATGTGCTGGATTATAGGGAATACATATGCAGACAGCACGCGCAGGCAGAGAGGTCTGGGCCCTTACTCGCTCGTCTGATACGGGATGATCCTGTACAAGTGCCCATATCAGAGGTCACTGATCAGGGTGGGACGCCAGTCACGACACAAATAGACATCAATGCTGCCTTCAGGGACTATTATGGGACACTGTACGGCCCACACCGACAGCTGTCATAAGAGGCGTTTGAGGTGTTTATGGTGGAGGTAAAATTACCACGGCTAGAGATCCACCAGCGGGAGGACCTAGCACGTCCTATCACACTCACGGAGATAGGCCAGGCCATACGCGCGCTCCCACGGAATTAAACCCCAGGGACGGACGGCCTCCCGGCCGAGTTCTATGGGGCCTACATTGACCTGCTTGCCCCACACCTGCTTGTGATGTATCAAGAAGCGCTGCATTCACAGGGACTGCCGCAGTCGATTGTATCGCTTCCAAAACCGGGCAGAGATAGCTTACAACTGGCTAATTATAGGCCCCTGTCCTTACTGAATACAGATTACAAAATACTGAGTAAGGTCCTTGCGACGAGGCTAGCCCAGTACATCCCGAAACTGATACACCCCGACCAATGTGGCTTCGTACCCGGCAGGAGTACGGCCATGAACTTGCGGAGGCTCAGCCAACTCATGCTTCACGAGCGGACACCGGAGGGGACGGAGGGCTGTGTCTCTCTGGACCTGAAGCAGGCATTTGATTCCCTTAGGTGGGATTTCATGTTTGCAACATTCTCAAAATTCGGGATACCGCCCGAATATGCCGACTGGGTACGCTGTTGTACACCCGTCCGACAGCTCGGGTTCGAACGAATAGGTACATCTCGACACAACTTGAAATAGCGAAAGGAACCAGACAGGGATGCCCGCTATCCCCACTATTGTTCATATTGGCACTAGAACCATTGTTGTGCAAGCTCCGGACTTCGGCACGCCATAAGGGCATACGGAGAGCTGAGACAGTTCACGTGGTGTCGGCATATGCAGACAACATTATCCTGTATTTGCACGACCTGAGGGTGGGCTCGACCCTATTCCCGAAATCTTTGAGGACTTCCGGGCATTGTCGGGCCTCACAATTAGTGAGCCCAAGTCTTATGGGTTCTCCTTCAACGCCCCTGGGGAGACTACCCAGTTAACCTTCCCTCCACACACTTTCCAGATGGCGGAGACTACCTTCCGGTACCTGGGGATACAAGTTTATAGAGGGGCGAAAGATATGGTTGACGGGAACCTGGGAAAGGTGATTTCAGCTCTGAAATAACAGGTGCAATTCTGGACCGCACTGCCACTATCGGTGGCGGGACGGGTGGCCATCTCTAAGATGGTAGTACTACCCCGTCTTATTTACTATTTCACGAACCTACCCTTCATGGCCCCTGCATCTATGTTTAGGACGTTGAATACTATGCTTACGGAACTAGTGTGGGGGTCGGGAAGGCGCCGCATTAGCCTGGCTAAACTACAGCTTCCTACTGCAATGGGCGGTATGGGGGTCCCAGATTTGCTGGCATATAGCTATGCATGTCAACTGCAGTGGCTGGCCTACTGGCTGGCGGGCCGCAATTTGCACAAAATCGGAATGGTGGAGGCGGACAGGGCGCGGGGCCCATTCATACCCTGTTACTGCCAGGGGTGGAAATCCCTAGGTCGCCGCCACCCCTGCTTAGACTCGCGATTACCTGCTGGAGACGGGCAGTGAGGTACACGACCCCTGCGTCCTCTTATGCCCCCACGATACCACTCTTGGAACTTCTGATGGGGACGGGACCGCTGCCCAATCAGATGCTAACCACGTGGCATGATGCGGGAGTGATGCACGTGGGGGACCTGTTCACGGATGGCAGCGTCATGTCTTTCTAGGATTTTCGCAGCTCGCATCATGCCCCGGGAGGACAATTCCTATTGCACGCCAGGGTGCGATGCTATATCACGATGACATGGGCGCCGAATGGAGACGAAACACCCACAAACCCACAGCTCACAATGCAGTACCTCATGGGATCGGGCAGTCACCTGACGAAATGGATAACGAGCGGCATACGGACGGGGAGGGCAACCTCGCTACAGCCTTTGCGCGACAAATGGAATGGTGACATAAGAAGAGCGGTCAGGGACAAGGAGTGGGAACGAATCCTTAAATCCCCGATAGAGTGTCGAGGAACCCGATATTTTAATTCATTCAACTTATGATCCTACACAGGGCGTACCTAACACCTCATCGTTTGCACGCAATGTTCCCTAACACGGCAGACATTTGCCCCCATTGTGGCGCGGATGACGCGCGACTACTGCATATGTTGTGGGATTGCCCCAAATTAGGGTACTATTGGAAGACGGTACATGATGCTTTAATTAGGCTGGCTCCTTCCAGACCGTATGCTTCTTTGGAGTATAGCTTACTGGGGTTGGGTCCTGCTGAATGAAAAAGAACTGTAGCCACGCGTTTTGCTGATCAAGCCCTACTAATTGCCAAGCGAACCATAACAATGAGATGGAAGTCTGCTAGACCACCAGACCCAGAGGTTTGGAGGGCAGAAGTAGTGCGTTGGGGGAAAGCAGAGGGCACGACGCTGCAGTGCGAAGAGTGTAGGGGCCTCAGGAAGACTCCAATGTCCCTAGATTGGAACGCTATGGTGGGGGCCTTTGAGGCTGGGGATGGCGACACTGCATCTTCTTCCACGGGCGTTAATGGCTAGGGTGAGGGACAGCGTGCTCGAAATGTGTGGAGCTTCTCCTGTACTTAACGACACCCCACACACTAGGGGACAAGAACAGTTTCAGGTGCAAAGTACGAAGATTATATATGTTTCATATTGTATATAGTCCTCTAAAGGATTGTGGCGGATTACTGATTACGAAATAGACACGCTGAATTGGACCGAGTGCTGTGGTTTGCTGTAGTGTCTAAGTGTAAGTGCCAGGGGAGGGAACAGATGGGTGGGGGGAGTTCGTGTGGGAATAGTTTGGAATATGACAAAAATGAAAATGTTTAACGAGTGTTTGCTTATTGACGATGAATATGTACTGCAACCACGGGAACTGCTACCTGTAGCGGAATTATTGTGTATATGTTCATGACTACCCTGCTAATAAAAAAGATTTTAAAAAAAAATCAATATATATAATGCAATGTCAGGAAATGCTGTCATGGCTGTTCCAGCCAATGTTTTTCACTGAATGGTGCAAGGCTGCGTCACTGTGATGCAATCCTAATGTCCCATGGTGAGGGGAGCATTATTAGCATTTTACTGTCCATGACTGCAAGGTTTGCCTGGCAGTGACATACTGTAAGAAAATGGCTAATTTTCCACCAATCCTGATTGGGTCGGCAGACATATAACTATTTCTCTGATAGCCCTTACTCCTTTGGGCCGTTGGAGAGGTTTAGCTATGGCGGTGATGCAGCAGCCACCTCAGTAGCTACACCGATGGTCCGCCCACATCTAAATCAGGCAAGCAAATCATGATGTTAGTGGTAGGGATACTCTGTTACTGTTGCGACTTAGTAATCTTATAGCCAACATACGAATCAGACTCTATGTCATCTGTTCCCATACTCATTTAAGCTGACTCCCAGATGAACACCTTAAATGGTAATTTTTAGGGCAGAATCAATTTTCTTGTCAGTTGACTTACATGGATCCTATTTAAATTCAATTCAATTTCCGTCTTTATTTGATCATAAAAGCCACATATAGACAATATAATCTAATATAAAAGACGTAAAATCTCATACAGAAATATTTTTAAAAGAGCATGTCATTTTAAAATCCCAAAACTATTTAAAACAATGATTATGTTTAAAAAGGGAAAATTCAAGATCAAGGGTATTAAGGCAAGATTACACAGAGCTTGGTTATAATCTCCAATATTTAAAATAAATAACTTAGGGGAGGCTTGAGAACACCAACATCTAAGCAAACAGGTTACATACTGCTTTGCAAATTCTTTCTTTTCAGGACCGAAGCCCAGCTCAGAAACTTAGCTATGGCAATGACTATGACTTCAGTAGTTCCGTTTTTTTAAATACGCAGGGCCGTTTGACAAGATCTTGTTCCAATCTTTCTACAAACCAGCTTGAGTCATTTCTCTCGAGGGCCCTTGTATGCAGGGCACACAAACAGGACATGCAATAAAGTCTCATCCTCTGTTAAACAAGTATCACATTTTGTATCCCAGTCATCCCCCCACTTATTAGTGAAAGATTTTAGGGGGGAGTGTTCTCACTCTAAATTGGCGGAAGAGTTTTCTATCACCAGGACATGTGATAATGTCCCAATAGGCCTCCAGCTTATACTCACACTTAAAATCTAGAAAGAGGCATGTAAGGGAACCACTAGCAACCGAGGACAGAGACTTTACATAAACCATGTCCCTATATAAGGCTTTAAGATCTTTTTTGGATGGGAAAGAATTCCCTTCTGGGTCCTCCCACAAATGAATGAGGCCCATTTCTAATAAAAATGCCTTAATCTTTAGTACCCAAGGGATTTTATTTGACTTGTCCACTTCTCTAATGAACTTAACGGCTTTTACATAGGGTGCTAGCTCCGGGGTAGTCCAAAGTCTTCGCCAATAGGCAAGTGGTCTAAAACCCGCAGCCTCCTCATAGGGAATACATCCTAAGTCTAAAAGTAGGGGCCTAAGAGGCAAATATTGAGGAAGGCTGGTCAGAGCCCTCATGAACTTATTCTGGGATAAGTCTAATGGAGCTAAGTTTTCAAACCCCCAGAGTTTCACCCCATAAATTATTGAAGCTCTAACCATCCTTGGTATATGGATAGAACCGGTCCAACTGGTTTGGTTTGAGAAAACCGAAATTCTATTAGGAGGGCCCCTGCTAATTGATTGTGCCTTAAGACTAATAAATCTAACTGTGGCTTCCAGTTCAAACGTTTGCCCAAAGTAACGCTCAAATATGCAAAGGAGTCAGTTTGTTCCAGGGGCATATTATTCATTTCCACTCTAGCCTTCACTACTTTATGTTTGTGCAAGACCATGAGCTTCGTCTTATCAACGTTAACTACTAAGTCATGGTCATTGCAAAACAAGGTGAATCGATCAAGGGCACGTTACAGACCAGATTGCGTCTTGGACAAAATTAAAGTGTCGTCTGCAAACATTAAGAGCGGAACCCTAGATCTAGCAAAAGTAGGTGCGTCTATGGGATATTCAGTGTAGTATGAGATAACATTATTTATGAACAGTGAGAAAAGGGTAGGGGCCAGAACACACCACTGCCTTACTCCCTTGCTCACAGGAAAACGGTCTGTTAACTCACCCTGATGACCCCAACGTACTTGGGCGTATGTTGATTCATGTAGTTTCAGCAGGCATCCCTGCTTCCCTGAGGGTATCCCACATCTTAAGGCGGGAGACTAGATCAAAAGCAGATTTTAGATCTACGAATGCTGCATAGGGTGTCCCCCCTGCTAAAATCACTGTGTTCCAGTATATCAACATAAATCTTAGAACTTGGTTGATAGTGCCAACATGGGAACGAAATCCTGCTTGATAAGTGGATAGTATTTCGTTCTCATCTAGCCAACTTTTTACCCTACTTAGCACTAATCTCGCCACCATTTTTTGAAGAGTGTCTATAAGGCTTATGGGCCTATAGTTAGATGGACAGGCGCAATCCCTCTTTTTATAAATTGGGATTATTTCAGCCCCACGCCAGGATTCTGGAATGGGCGCACCTCTAGCCAAACCATTACAAAGGATAAGGATATAATTTAACCAGTTCTCCCGATCTGATTTATATATAGCCGCCGGAATACAGTCCGGTCCAGGTGACCCGCCTGCAGCCACTCCATCAAGAGGTCTCTCGATTTCCCCTAGTGTAAAAGATAGGACTTAGTCCGTCTCTACAAAGGGCTGGTGCCCTGTACTTTCTTCGGGCGATGAAAATTGGGCCTAATAATGTGCGACCCATACTACTGGGGGAACGTTATTAACTGGAGCCGGGCCAGCACTACCATTGCCCCATTTAATTAAGTGCCAGAACCGACACCAGTTTTTCCCATTGGATGCATCTAGGAGGTCCCTCCATCTATTTTCATCATAGGCTTTCTTAGCCCAATGTTGAGTGGCCTTGTAATCTGCCCTGAATTCCCTTATCTCCCGCGTAGATCCCACCCTTATGGCTCGGGACAATATTCTAAAAGCTATCCTGCATGCCCCATCATACCATTTTGCGTTTTTTTGGATGGCGAGCACATTAGATCTTTTTTTATTTTTTGTAAAATAGCTTTTCAACTTAATAAACAGGGACTCATGGGCTTCTGTAAGAGTTGTAAGGCTTGCCTCGCTGGAATCAAGATGGGCTAGGGCTACAAGGGACTCCTAAAGAGTGGACCTTATCTGTGCCATAGTGCCCTCATCCTCAGAAACCCGTGCCCATTTTAGTCTTCGCCAGTCGAGAGACATAACAGCATCTGCCGTAACAATCTCTGTACCGCCTCTCCGCAGTGGATGACCCTTAACCTCTAGTGTCAAAGACAGTGGATCGTGATCACTCTCTGGTCTATTTAAAACCTCTATATCCTTTAATCTTGACCACAATTCTAAGTTAATAAGAAAGTAGTCAATCCTACCACTTCTCCCATTATTAAAGGTGGGATTACCTTTACCATCATATTTGGTTCTTCCATTGACAGCCCGGAGCCCACCCTCCATTGTCAAACTTTTGAATTGTAGTACTACCTCCGTCCATTTATTGATTGGGGGTAGCGTTAATGATGGAACACCCCAACTCGCATCCTCATCGCTCGTAAGACTAGCGTCTTCTAGGCCAAGCGTCTCAAACGTACAAATAAAATCCCCCGCAATAACCCAGTTACTTGTCCCTTCCATTGACTTAATAAAATGATCTAGGCTAGAGATGGTTGGTGAGGCTTTCCCGTCGGCCATGCCTCTAGCGTAGACATTAATCAGGATAAAACCCGGGTCGTATTCAAAATTTATTTTAAAGACCTGGATGTCTGGGCTATCAATCCCAAGTTCTTCAATCTGGAGGCACACCTGCTGTCTTACCCAAACCATTAATCCTCCCGAGGGGTGCCCCTTGGAGTTTGCAATAGCCAGTTTACCAAATGCCAGATAACCTAGTAGAAAAATAGTACTCAAGGACCAGGTCTCCTGAAGGGCAATGATATCATAAAACTCAATAAAAGTAGACCAATCAGAAGAGGTAGTCTTCAGTAATAAGCTAGCAAGGTTCCATGAAAGCATGCTTAATGTACTTGTATCAATACCTTCTCCCCGATCTGAGAGTATCAGGGCCTCAGTATGCTCAGACCCCCCGGTTGTGACCAGCGGACGGCTTAAGGCGATCACAGCAGAAGGTGAAGGTAGGTTAGTTTGAGCCTCTGTCACAGGTAAAACTACAGGAGACAGTCAGTCGCATGAGTCTAAACCAGACAAGGGAGCAAATCTATTAGCAAGGATAAGATCGAAGGGGCCACCTATAGGTCTTTTTAGTGCGAGACTGCTTCCGCCCCCTTGCATAAAAAGATGATTTGATCTATAGAAAAAAACAAAAGGCAAAAGAGAAATTTTCCCGGATGGACGCCATTTGTTTCTACTCCCTAAGTGACCCAGTAGGAATCTAATGACATGGGCGTTATTAAAGTTGGCAACTACATGAGGGGGGCGTGGCTAGCCGAGCTGCGAAATGGCCGCTCTGTGAGTGAGCTCCGCCGGCTACGATTTGTAATCCTGTTATTATCCTGAACTTGCGAGGCCCTGATACCTCAGGGTTTGGCAGCGGACATCTGAAGGATCCCTGCACGGAAGTTTGGGGCGCGCAGCTACTGTGGCTGGGAAACTAGCACCATTTGCGGGACCGGTGCCCCGATAGCCCGCGCGGCTCCTGAGCGGAAGTGCTGTGCCCTGGGCGACGCGAAGCACCACAGCCCGCGGCTTTGAAGGCCTCTGGAGGTTCGGCACCGGAGACGTGCAATATTGCTGGCGGCGGCGCCGACGCTGAAAACGATCCTAGATGCACCCCTGCTGAGCCCCGAGAGCGGCCCTGATCACTGCAGACAGGCGACGCGCGGAGGGCAGCCGGATCCCCTGCTCTGTCGGGGACGCGGGGGTGAGACCCGCCATTGCTGCGGAGCTGGCGCATGGTAACCGGGGCTGCTGCAACCGGATCGGAGCCTGACCCTGCGCCTCTACAGACACCGGACAAAGCAAACGAGATACGGAGAGCAGCGGTAAGTGTGGTGGGAGACCTGCTGCCAACCCCCCGCCCACACCGCTCGGCCTGAGAGGTGCTGATGCCCTTAATTAACGAATCTTTTGTAATACATGCACTGCTGTGACACCTGAGGACTGGAGCCCTTACATTATACACCGGCCCCCTATTCTGCTGCCTTGCTAGGCGCCGCGCCGCGCCGCTACAGTGAAATACATAAAGAGCCCGCCATTTTGTGACTTGCGATAGGCCGGAATTGCTGTTGGCGCGAACACTGTACTGAAACGCCGCTGTACCCTGGGAACGCAGATTACACGTCCAGAGCTCCCCGGGCCTGCCTGTGCGGCACTAACGCTCCACCGGTCGGCATACATAAACCCTGCGGGGAGCCACTGCTACTCCGAGCCGCCTGTTGAGGTGCTCTCACCGCCGCGATGGGGAAAAACGAAGCCCGGCAGCCCAAAATCAGCTTTGATAATAAACGTCCTCCGAAGAACACGGCTACAGAAGCGGAAGATGACATGGCGACGTCGCAAGGGACACCAACGGATATAGACTTTGGAGCACTCATTATGGAGGTGAGATCCAACCTAAAAAGTATAGATACCAAGCTGGACGCCATGTCTGCGCAACTTGAATCTGTGAAAACCAAAGTTGACGTACATGAAACTCGGCTGGACTGCTTAGAGAACAGGCAAACCGAATGCTGTGAATTCCAACAGCAGGCCAAGCAGCATATCACATCGCTGGAACGAGAACTAGGCGTTCTGCGAGCCAAGTCCGATGATTTGGAGGCGCGCTCCCGTAGATCCAATATATGCATCACGGGAATTCCGGAGACGACAAACATCGACAAGATGGAGACGTATGTGACAGGCCTACTACATGAACTATTCGATCCACACTTATCCTCAGTATTCACGGTCGAAAGAGCACACAGATCGCTGGGGAAGAAACCGCCGCCAGGGGCTACACCTCGTCCTATCCTCGCTAAGTTGATCAATTACCAGGACAGAGACTTGATATTACGACTGGCGAGAGAAAAAGGCAAAATCATCCATAAAGGAAATAACATTTCCTTTTATCCAGACTTTACCCCCCTGGTGCAAGCGGCCCGCAAAGAATTCCTACCGGCAAAGAAGCTGTTACTGCAGGCTGGTGTACCGTACTCCCTCCTATACCCAGCAAAATTGAAAGTACTCCATGACAACACTACGCACTTTTTCACTGATGCGAAATCAGCACTAAAGTTCGCCAAACACATCGGCGGTGCGGGGGCCAGAAGGAGGTCGCCCAGGCACGAGGACACTGCGGACCAGCTAAGTGACAATGACTAAATGATCTAATGTGGTATTATTTGAGATATTATAGGTTTGCCCCCTCCTGTCCTACGTGAATACACGAAGACTCCTTATGATCACTGCTGTTACACTACACCTGGGACAGAGTGGGGTTAGACCATGACACATCCCTGGACACGTAGCTGGGATTAATGGTGCCCTAATGCCTAAGTGAATATTAGACATGATACACCCGAAGGGCCCTGGGGCGGGAGACCCGCAGAGTCCATGGAACCTTATACCTAATTGTAGCCACCCCGTTCACACGGGGGTGAACGCTGGGCACACCACGCCCCATGGGGTGCCTCCCATTGTTTTCTATGTTGGTTTTACGTCACGCCTTGCGTGCCTTACTATGGGGTATATCACGACCTAATTGGGAGGTTGCTGAGGGTGGAGGGAATTGGGGGAAGTTTATTGACTTGTTCTTTTTTGTTCAGACACGGTGCACTGTACCTTTTACTAAGATGTCATTTTTGTGCGCGAGATTAGTGGAAGCGAGATGTGGAGAACCCTGGGGCACTGGAGGGCGGGGAGGGATGGGGACGATCCTACCTCTACAATACCTCAGACATGGGGGAGATTAGGCTATGGACCTGGAACATCAGAGGCCTTGGGGACTACAAAAAAGCCCGACTGATGCATGGCACGCTTGCCAGGCATAACGTGGACATTTGCTACCTGCAAGAGACTCATATTAATACAACTCCTTCACCCAGGTTGAAACATTCAAGGTGGTCGAACGTATATTCAGCCATTTACTCTAATTATGCAAGAGGGGTGGCTATACTTGTGCGCAGGGGGCTGGACTGGCGGGAACATGCACACACGCAGGATGTGGATGGTAGATACGTGATCTTACATGGCTCCCTACAGGGGCGACCAATAGTGCTGGCTGCCATTTATGGTCCAAATATCGATGACCCCGACTTCTTTAGAGAGGTTTGGGCGCAGATTGCGCTACTTGACTGTCCGTCGGTTGTGATTGGAGGTGATTTTAATGTTGTGTTGGATGATGACATGGACAGACGGGGTGTAGGTAGACCAACGCATGCCAGAGCGCGCCAGGCCGTCCTTGATGTGATGGGTGAGGGGTTGTTGTCTGATGTGTGGAGAGTTCGACATCCGAATGCGAGAATAGGAACCTGTTACACATGTCATAAAGATGCTTGTTCCAGATTGGACTTTTGGTTGGTGTCTCCTGAAGTTGCAACATGGGTGACAAAAGTCGAAATACAAGCTAGATCACTATCAGACCACGCCCCATGTGTGCTTGAGCTGCGCCTACCCGACACTATTAACAGGGCATTCACTTGGCGACTGCCCCCACACGCACTCACGGACCCAGTGTTTGTTGAGGAGATAAGAGATGACATAATTAAATACTTTGCAGAAAATGCGGGCTCCGTTACATCAGAGGCCATTGTATGGGATGCCTTCAAGGCGGTAATCAGGGGCCAGTGCATAGCGAGACAGGCGGGAGTGCTGCGAACGATTCGTGACACACTAGCCAAACTAGAGGGGGAGCTGAGAGGTCTGGATGCGGCCTTTAGCCTTGACCCGACCTTAGCGACTGCTGGCGACATAAAAACAAAACTGCTTGCCTTTCAGGAGGAGGCGGAACGCGAGGTGCGGTTTCTGGGGAGACAGGCTGAGGCCCGCAGGTACGGAGAGGGGGATAGGCCCAGCAGGACACTTGCCAGGTTGATAGCTCCCCGCACACAATCACACCATATCCACGCCATTTATGACAAGGAAGGATCTTTGGCCGTTGGCCAAGAAGCTGTGTTACGCGCTTTTACTGACTTCTATGCGTCCCTGTACACCTCTAAACAACCCACTGTACCGGCCTATTTAGACAGCTTTCTGGACTCTATTGCCCTAGTTTGGTTTAATGACAACCACAGGCAATACATGGACCTACCTGTTACTGTCCAAGACATTGTCCAGGTAATCAAAAGCATGCCTGCTAATAAGGCCCCTGGGCCTGACGGCCTGACAACGTCCTTTTATAAGACTTACGCAGATGAGCTGGCGCCGAAACTACACTCAGTGTTCGTGGAGGCCCTTGAATTAGACTCCCTACCGGATTCCATGTGCGAAGCCTTGATAATTAAGCTCTTAAAGCCTGACAAAGATGAGATGCTCCTGGACTCCTATAGGCCCCTGTCCCTAATTAATGTGGATGCTAAAATTTATGCAAAAATACTTGCGGACAAACTACAACCGATGTTGCCGATCATTGCACTACCTGACCAGTCTGGATTCATCCCAGGTCGGGCCACGTCGCACAACCTCAGAACTCTTTTCTCGATACTTCATTACTTACATCCATCTGTGCAGGCAGCAGTGGTGTTCCTAGACGCTACTAAAGCATTCGACTCTTTGGAATGGCCGTATTTATTTAAAATTTTGGGCAGAATGGGGTTCAGTCGTAATTTCATAACTCTGATAAAACTATTATACACTGGACCCAGAGCAAGAGTGAGGGTAAACGGCCTTGTCTCTAGACCGTTCGATATCACTAGAGGAACCAGACAGGGGTGCCCACTGTCCCCCCTCCTATTTGCCATCGCAATGGAGCCGCTTGCGGCTAGGATACGTCAACACCACACCGCGAGAGGCATCGGGTTCAGCTCCCGAAGCTTATTGATCTCATTATATGCCTGTACATCGTCAACCCCAAAGACAACATGAACCCGTTGCTCCGTGAATTCGTTAGATTTGAGGGCCTGGCGGGCGTATCCATAAACTGGTCTAAGTCTGTGGCCTTCCCTCTGACGGATAAGACTAGTCGGCCGGATACAGACTATCCTCTGCGTTGGGAGACTGAGGCTGTTAAATATCTGGGGATATGGGTCAGTCGAGATGTGCAGGAGCTATGGTCACTTAACTTTGGGAGAGCGGTAGACTGGCTGGAAGGGAAGGTTGAGGTTTGGAATAAACTGCCTTTATCCCTGGTTGCAAGAATAGCATTGGCGAAAATGGTGGTCCTCCCCAAATTCTTGTATCTGTTTGTGAACATTCCTCTGCCCATGACATCACACTTTCACGAGCGCGTTCGCTCTCTGTTGTTGAAACTGGTTTGGGCTGGAGGACAGGCGAGGATCTCCTGGGACCTACTTACACTCCCGCTTCGGCAAGGGGGCCTTGGGGCTCCAGACATGCGGCTGTACTCTCTATGTGCGCAGGCACAATTTCTACATTTTTGGGCCTTCCCCACTCCCTACCAGCCGCACGTGGCGGTGGAGCTGGCCGCAGTTGCCCCATTGCCTCTGCGAGTGGCACTATACGGGAAAGTCTCACGCCCTTCCGGAGAGGTCGACACCGTGGAGATGGTACGCTCGACCTGGCGAGAACTACAAAGGAGAGCAGGACTCCCCTTACTTTACGCGCCTGCTATCCCCCTACGGGGAAACCCGATATTACCCTGTTTAACTGCGAGAGGTGACGTCCTCGTGCTCCGCGGGAAGAGGCTACAAACCTTCGCCGATTTATATCCAGACGGCACCTTTGTGGAGCTGTGCGCAAGAGATGACGACCAGTCTGAATCTTTTTCAGACGCCCTGCTATACCACTCCCTTAGGGAATCTTGCAAACAGATGGGGGCCCAGTTCCCGGAAGAGCCGCGAACTCTGGATGCCCTCCAAGACCTGCTTTCGAGACCTTCTCCCAAAAAGCTAGTATCGAGACTGTACAACAACATGCAGGAACAGGCCCCAGTCACTGTAGCCACAGCCAAGATGGCTTGGGCTGCTGACCTGGAAGTCACGTTCACCGACGAAATGTGGGAGTTCTGCTGTAAACAATTGACGGCACTATCCCCAAACTATCGACTTCGGCTCATACACTTCAAATTCTTACATCGATACTACCGCACACCGATGCTGCTACACCGCATGGGCATCCGCACAGATACGTCCTGCTGGAAGTGCGGGAGGGAGGATGCGTCCTTCATACACGTGGCATGGAGCTGCCCCAAACTGAACGAATACTGGGCGGACGTATTCACAGCTATCAACCAAATCTTGCACAGAACTGACACACCTTCACCACTTCTAGGCTTGTTGGGCTATGTAAAAAACACTGAACCTTGTGACAGGAAATTGCATGCACTCCTCCTCCTATATGCAAAACGACAGATTTCACTACATTGGGGCAGGAAAGCACTTCCATTGTTCACAAAATGGCTTGGTGATGTTGCTTATGGGCATGCACAACTAACACACTACTGGGAAACTATGCCCACTGCCTCTAGACCGAATGACATCTGGGAGCCATTTCTACAATGGACCAGGGAGCGTGAGCGTTCGGTCGCCTCTGTAGGATCATCTGATGTGGGTGTTTCGGATGATATGGGCTGAATGATTTGAGCGTGGGATCGAGCTACGGTAGCTCTGTTGTTATACTCCAAAGCTGGCCCGCCCTGCAATAGAGAGCACTGACCCTGCCGTCCCTTTTGACTTAACACACGCTGCGTGCCCTATCCCGTCTGCCTTCCCTGAGACCACGGGACCCAGCGGATTGCCCTGCTCCGACATTATATTCCCCCCCCTACTCTTCCCCCCCCCTCCATCTTCACAAAGGAAGCGCAATTCCTGTCACACCTCCACCTCAGCCACAGATTACAATCCACTGATAATCACCAAGCGCAGGAGCACGCAGCCCCGTGAATGTGTGGGACGCTGCGTGGTTGATTCTTTTGTAATTGCACCAATGTTAGGTTGTTTACGTTTCTTTTCTGTTTGTTGGGGAGGGTCGGGCGAAAAACAGTGTTGCTAGATGCATCTTTTTCATAGGCTGTTCCACACGCTGGGGTCTGCTGGTCGCCCCGGGACAGCCACATTACCTTATGCCTTGGTTATCTGTCTTCTGCACTGATAAAAGTAAGACCATTTTCCGAGCTAAGGTTGCATTGCTCACAAATGACTCATTACTGTACTGTACATCTTTCGGGGGGCTCTGAGGTCCGCGAAGTTACGTTACAACTGACTTTTTTATTACAATTGGCGATGTGTACACTTCATAGCGGCCTGCCTCCGGGTTGTTGGCGTGACGCAGTGTAATCTTGTGACTTTTGTTCTATAATAAATGTCTTACAATATAAAAAAAAAAAAAAAAAAAAAAAAGTTGGCAACTACACAGTCACCCCACCCTTCCTTTGTGGAGTGTCCAACCCATGATACACGTCTTGCCATAATCATTTGGTTGCAGATGTCCCATCCTGGTACACCATCTACCTTCAATTGACCACTAAGAAAAGTGCATTGTTTTAGCCATTAACTGCTCAGTGGATTCCGTCTTCCCCTCTTGTAGAAGCGGTACATTCTGTAGGACAACCACCAGAGGAGCAGCGGCCGATGGGAGGTGTAGAATCATAGAACCATCGCTGCGACCCAAAGAATTATGCACGGCTAGGAGGTCACGGTTAGTATGCCCATAGGCGGGGTTGGACTGGTTTCCAATCCCACTGTTAGAATGATGTTGGTTAGGGTTAATTGGAGACCTGCCCCAAGATCTACTACCCTCCCCCCTTGGGGTACTCGGAATAAGCTGAGCGAATTCACTTGACAGATTCCCAATCTCTCCCTCCTGACCTCCCAATGGGACTAGGTCATCCTTAGGGACAATGCCCTCCCCTCCGTACCTACAGATTGGAACAAGTGGATAATTAGATGGAAGAGGTATGATGGGAGGGGATATTTGATTTACAGGCTCACACAAGACATTTGTTACAGTTTCGAGTGGCCGATTAATTTTCCCCAAAATGTCCTCAATGGTACAAAAATTGGATGCAACACGCATTTCAAAGTTGGTTAGTCTTTCCTCAATCAAAGACAGTCTGTCAAGGATCGGGGATAAAGATGACGAAAGAAGAGCCCCGACTTTAACCAGCAAAACCTCATGAGCATCAGAGAGGGAGACATGCAATAAATCTGCATTTAGAACAACAGGAGTAGAGGTTACGGGCAAGTGGACTGAGGACAATGGGGATACTGTCCCGCCACTCATAATAATCATTTACATTTTAGGGTTTTTCTGCCTTTGAGGGCCCCCTCCCCTCTTCCTCTTTGTGGGCGACTCCCGTGTTGGGACTGTGGTCAATATAGTTGGTTTAGGCGCTGACCTTGTGGCAATGAGTGGATAAGTACCACCTCTTGGACCACCTCCACAGGTAGGGGGCTAATTGGAACCTCCATTATTGATTACATTTCCGGAGGCGCCTGCGATGACTGGCTGACACCTCTTGATGGATCAGGAGAGTCAATCACTGTGACCAGGGGGCATTTCGGAGAGCGTGCAGATACCAAACCACCCAACGACGATCGTTTGGTTTGCAGGGGATATAGGGAGAGTCCTCGCTCGGTCAGAGCAATCTCATGAGCTAAGACAGAGCTGGCTCTGAATAGAAATTGATCCAAGGTCCCAACGACACTTCCCCCAGTCACTGTCGAGCTGCCTATTCCCTCACGTGTGTTCGTTATGGCGGGGGCACAGAAATTGTACAGTTCAAAATGCCTAGGTAGTTTGTGTCCAAGATGTAACAATAAAAATAAAAAAATAAAAAAATAAAAAAACGGGCAACAACTAACCTGGGCAGCCACAGAGGTTAGAGAGATGGGCCCGGCCCGGCCTCCTCCGGTCTCTAACGGGATTAAATGGGCCTGCCCTTGCCCCGGGCTTCGTCCAGCGCCGCCAACACGCGTCCCATGGCACGGGAGCCCGGTGATCCTTTTGAGCGCCTCCTGGCGCTGGATTGACGTGGCGGTGGCATGCGTGCCGCGAGTAATGCCGGGAGTTGAATTCCGCAATGACTCTTTGGCGGTGGCGGCACCCAAACACCAGTAGGCAGAGGCAAGTGGCACAGCACAGATCAGTGTCCCAAATAACAGCAGTGAGCTCCCTGGATGCTATTTACTTGGTTTACAAAATGGAAGCAGTCTGTGCACCTGGGAGAATCTAAGCTCATTATTCATGTGTAGAATCCTTGTTAAGCTTTTGTAGGAGGGATGACAGGAAGCCCCGGTAGGTGAGATAGAATTTTTTTATCAACTATAATTTGGTTAACATTTGCAAATCTATGACGGTGTGCATAATGGTGATGTTAGACCTGGCATCCTTGGCCCGTTTTCCTCTGACCTTTTGCCTTCAAAAATTCTGATTTGCTGACTTCATTTTTGAAGGCTTTAGGATTCAGAACACTTTTGCCACTGCTAACCAGTGCTAACGTGCTTGTGGTTTCTCCCTAACACATAGTAGTGTGTGGTTACACCTAACTGGCATAAAATGCCACTACCTGTGCCTAGGACCTGTAAATTTAATGCTACTAGTGAGCCTGCAGCACTGATTGTGCCACCAAATAATTAATTGCTGTAGTGCTGCAATTGCAGCCTGAGTGTGCAGTTTTTAACTGCCATGTTGACCTGGCAATCAAAAACCTTTTGTCAGGCCCAACCTTGTTTTTATTACTTATAAGTTACCCCTAGGGTAGGTGCTGGACAGGTCATAGGGCAGGGTACAGTGAATTAAAAAAGTGTACTTTTTAGTTTTACATGTCCTGGTAGTGAAACACTCTTATATTTGTTTTCACTAGTGCAAGGCCTGCCTCTCCCTTAGAATAGGATTAGAGTTACCCTATTACATCTAATAAATGATAATTTCCAAAAGGGAGCAGGTAACATGTTTGGTGTCTTTGGAATCGTAATGAAAAATCCAATGTCATGGTGAAGTCAGATAGGCCCTGCTGCCTGTCTCTGGGTCACATGACTGGGTGTAGCTGACAGTTGGGATTTGTGTATTCCTCTTAAACAACCACACATGATAGAGAGCTTAGTTGTACCTGGATGGACCATCAATTGCAGGATGGGAGGGCAGAGCTGGGTATAGCCTACACACACTTGAATAGACTGTGGCGTGACTCCACACAAAGGGCAGCATGCCCCCCTGCAATTAATCTGGAACCGGAACAGGAAAGGCAGGCTGACTGTGAACTTCAGAGGGATACCTCTAGAAGCTTCGCCCACTTCAAATGAGGGCCAAGGTATAAATATTGGACCTGATACCAACTCTTCAGTACATTTCTGCTCCTGTGGACTCTGCTTGGAATAACTGCAGTGCTGACTGACTGACTGAGACATTTATAAAGCGCACTAATGCCGAGGCGTCTTGGCGCTAAGATAAGGTACCTGCATGTGTGACTAGATCGATTAGCATTGAGAGTAGAGCCAGGTTTTGATTTGCTTCCTAAAAAGTATTCTACTTGGTTGAAGTCGGAGTGGTGTCGGAAGTGAGTTCCACAATTATGCGGCTAAATATGAAAATCGCTTTTCTCCCAACCTTGCTCTATTTATCTTAGGACATAACACCAATCCCGCATTAGAGGATCTAAGATGGCGCGATGGGTTATAGCGAGGGAACAGAGCTTGTAGTTCAGACGCCCCTCCTCCATAAAAGGCTTTGTGGACTATACAAAGGGCTTTAAAATCCACCCGTCGTTTGACTTGAAGCCAGTGTAGTTGCTTTACCCTGGCAGATGTGGAGTGATGCTTTGGAAGATTAAGTAATACTTTTACAACTGCGTTTTGTATCCATTGGAATTTGGAAAGCTGTGTTGCCCCTTCTCCCAGATATAGTGCATTAGAATAGTCCAACCTTGACAGCACCAAAGCTCCTACCACCTTTTTCCACAATGAGAAAGGGATGAAGAGTAGGATCTTCCGTAAGACTTTCAAGGTGTAAAAACAGGCTGAGGACACCTGGTTAATCTGTGGGGCAAGAGTGAGGTCTTTGTCTATCACAGCACCCACATTTCTTGCTTTAGGTGCCGGCAACGGACAGGTTCCTGCTTCAGGGGGCCACCATGGTTGACTCCAAACAGATGCTTTTGAGCTAAATTCCACAACTTCGGTTTTACCCGTGTTTAGCTTTAAAAAGTTGTGGTTCATCCAGATCATCAGGTCTGTGATGCAGTTTCGGAAACGTTCCGCCGTAGCGTCTACTCGGACACCACTAACTGTGTGTCATCAGCGTAGGACACAAGTGACAAACCAGGAATCTTTATTAAGCTGGCTAAAGGAGGCACATAAATGTTAAACAAGGACGGAGATAGAGCAGAGTCCTGAGGGACTCCACCCGGTAAAGTGAACCAGTGTGACGTAAGTCCATTCCAATGTATTAGCTGCTCCCTATCTGACAGAAAGGATAATAGTAGGGTTAGGGCTTTTCCACTAACGCCAACCTTCTGGAGCCTATGTATCAGCACTTCTTGATTTACCGTATCAAAGGCAGCTGTGAGGTTAGGCAGGATAAGGGTCGCCTACCCATCCCCATCCATTGCTTTACGAACTTCCTCAGTCGCCAGAATCCAGGCTGACTCAGTGGAATGCCGGGCTCTAAAGCCATGTTGAGTGGAATCTAGTAAGTTGTTATGATCTAGATATGATGTTAGTTCGACATTCATGGCTTTCTCCAGAACCTTGGACGGCAGAGGAAGACACGAGATGGGGCGATAGTTTTTGGCTTCTAGGTGATCAAGCTAGGGCTTCTTCAATATAGGTCTTATACAAGCCCTTTTCCAGTCAAATGGGAACATTTTGGTACTGGTAACATGATTTAACAGCGGCGTCAGGGAGAGAGCAATTTCCACTGCAGCCAGATGTAAAATAAATGGGGGGCATGGGTCAAGAGGAGACCAGGATTTTGTTTGAAGCAAAAGCTCATGGACCTTTTCTTTCTTTCTCCAACACAGAAAATTGTGTGAAGCTTCCTTGTGGTGAATTCTCTGATACATCCCCCTGATGAATAATGCTACCTGCTACAGCTGTGTTTGCAAAATCTTTGTAAACGTTCTGAACTTTGCTTTGAAAGAACACAGCCAGAACATTTACAAAGTTCTGTTCCGGACCAAACACAGCGTCTCTCGGGCAACTAGACAGGACTTGACAGTTTTAAATAGCTTCTTCGAGGAATTAGGGACCTCCTGGATTTTTTTTTGTAAAATAGGCTGTTTTGGCCTGTATTATGGCAGTCTTATAGTCCTCAAGGGCTAAGCAGTAATCCTTCCTGAGGGCTGACCTATAATCAGTCCTCCAGAAAATGCTTCTGAAAGGATTGCTGATCAGATGCCTCATTGACATAAAATGCTTCCATCAACCTTAAAAGCAGCACCTGCCCTCACAAGTGGTGCCTCCCCTTTTCTGGACACTTGGAAGTAGAACTGCCAACCCCAGCTGTGGTCCCCAGTGGAACCGACGCAAAGTAATGTGAAGCCCCACAAAGCCTTGCAGCACAAGTACCAGCCACGTGGGAATCAATGCCGAGCAACGCAAAGTTCTGCAAAGCATCACCGCACAGCTGCTAGCTCTATTGGAACAGATGCAAGGTGACACAAAATCCATTCAAGCTATGCTGCACAGCTCACTGGAGCTGAGACAAATATCTGCTATGCTTCACTATACACCTTCATCAGAACCGATTCCAGATTACATGAAGTCTTGCAAAGCAACACGGTGCACACAAGTGGGTCCCTGTAGCTGGCCCGTGCTGCACTGCGGTCATTTTAAACTTGTGACTTTGTCCCAATCTGGCAGGGCCAGACAACCACAGTTGGCACTTTGTGCTTTTTGGGATTATTTTCACCTAAAATGTAAACTTGCATATCTCCTGCTCTACTTTTTTGGACTTTTGTCAGTTTCATCCAGGCTTAGTTAATCAAATTTACTTTCGTTTTTAAAATTGGTGTTGAATTTTTTCTGTGTTAAGTGCTGCATAAATACTTTACACACTGCCTTTAAATTAAGCCTGACTGCTCTTTGGCAAACTACCAGAAGGTTGAGCACAGCTAAATTTGGGGTTTGCTTGTGCCTCACCCTGAGAACGATTGTGGTAGCTACTTGAGTAAGGGCTCCAACCCCTCAGTCATTAACCCAAAATCTTACAGCTGCCTTGTGCCAAACCTCACACACAGTACAAGGAGACTCCAGTTGGATATGGTGACAAGCCAATGATAACACCTAATGGTCTGATTGGTGCATGAAAAAGTTACACAAAATGTCATATGTCTGGTTTGTTTATTATGAAAAGTTATAACGAAGTCAGTAGGGCTGGCATATTTATTGTGAACAGCTACTGTTAAATCCAAGAGACTAACACAAGTGGATTGTTATCACCTTGTTATGGGCTGTAGACAGGTGTTTGGTTACATACAATCTCACAGGTTACCACGGTAGATAAGTGTTTTGGTGTTTGTCAAGCACTGTGCAAAAATCTGGCAGTGGTTGTCACTACAATGATTCTTGTTAGGCCCTATTGTGAGGGGTTGTATATTGTTGTAGTAGTGTACTCTGTACATTTTTGTAATTTTATAACTAAACGCATGATGGTAGCCAGTTTATAAACACTTAAGAAGGCAGGTATTGGTGTTTATTTCAAACCATTTGTACAGGCAATAGGCCTTGTCAGTTCACTGAGAAATGTAATGTCAGATTTTGAAAAGGTATACCAAAGTAAGTAGGCCTGGAAACTGGCAATAAGTATTAGAAGTGGATTGCTATCACACTGTGATAAAGCCCGAAGACAGATATTTTGTATGCAAGTGCAAAATTTGCATTTTTTGATGTTGCACAATTATGTGAAATGTCAAGATTTTTATATGAAAGGCAAACCTGTCATCTAGCACTATATTTTAGCATCAAATGCATCCTCAAAATCATTTTTTTGTGTGTGGACCCATTTGATGATAAACTATAAAATGAAAAACAAAAGTGGTGAAAACACAGACACACTGCAAAATTCCTAAAATTATGCAAATTACGTAGGTGTAATTTAACCTCTTGGGTGCTATGGATGTGCTGAGATGTCAAAAGCACACACACTCAGGTGCTAAGGATGTGTCTAACTCGTTCAAGGCCACACCTGTGGGGGAAGAACTGGTGATCCCCTCGTAGGCATCCCTCCAAATTATTTCACAGGGATGGTAGTGGAAGTGCTTCTGCTGCCATCCCCAACCCTCCAGTAGCCATCTAATGACATCATTACATTCATGCGGCACTAACACCATCAAGAAGTGCTAGGGATGTACTGAAAACCACAGTTGAGGCAAGGGCACTTTGAAGGTTAGTCCTCTGCTGTTAGGAGGGAACCGGAGGGCAAAGAGACACCAAGGAATTATGATTCTTTTAGGGAGCAGTTGCTCCACTATGAGGGATTTTATTTAGTCCTTTCTCTCCCCTCTATGGGTTGATTGTTTGTATGTAGGCTGATGTGCCCCGCTCCAGGGGGGTGGAAGGCCACAAGACACAAGAGAATTGCATTGTTTTATGATATTAGAGGAGTTGCCTCTTAGACAAGTGATGGAGAGCGGTAATTTCTTCTGGTAGTTTCTCAATGCAAAACCCTCATGCTACCTCTAATTTACCGCTCAAAAGGTGTTGGGCCCTTCACACCATGTATTACCTTCAGGAGACTTTAAATAAAGATGAACAGTCAAAAATGCAATTTATTATTGTAAGCCAAAAAAGAGAGTTGTTGAGTATTTTAAAGGGTTTTATTTTCTAGCCAAAAAGTAAATTTTTCTCTGACCCTTTATTCATTAGTAAAATATCAATCAGGTTACAGAATTTGGAAAACAGGAAAAATATCAATAATACAGAACACATTACAGTCTGCATATAAGCATTACATGTAGTTATGAAAATGTGGCGCAAAATTTCAGTCACAATTCTTAAAGAGTTTCTAAGAAAAATAGTCTTGCAAAGCTAATCAATAATTAAATAGTTGGCAAAAAATCTCCCATTAAGAGAAATAAATGCATAAGACAAATAAATCTTTTAGACCTAATTAATTAGTCAAAACATGAACTTAAAGTTTAGCATCTATCCTGATCCACTGCACTCTCTGTCTGTCTGTGTCTAAAGAGGAAAGCAGCCCCTCCTTCACCAGACCTCAAAGGAATGCGGCATGAAGTGCCAAGATATGACGTGGAAGCAAGAAACCTCCCCCTGACACTCCTCGGACGCAAGCCCGCCCTTCAGCAATCTCCCGGGACGTTTCTCGTACCTAACCCATAGAAGCCAGCTGAGCTGAGAAAAAGAAGAAGTGCCAGCCCCCATCCAGAGAGGACAGTATTTATACCATAATTATTGGCAGAGTACACAAAGATGTAACATTTTTCAGTAAAACCTTTACGTGATTGGTCAGTCATGATGCATGAGGTCACACTTCCCTGACTCATTCTAAAAACCTGACTTCACTAGTCTTAACAAAAGAAGCATACATGAATAACTACATTTATAAACATTGCAACATTTACTAGGAAAAATGTTTCAATCTAATTCATCTTTCCTTCCTTCTCAGCGCAGTAGATGGACACTTTTAACTAACTGGTACATTGGCAGAATGACAAGAATTCAGGTTGTCCTTGACTTTTTGTCATGAGGAAAGCTGCCACAGTCTGCGCATGCTCCCTTCTCATTAAATTGCAAGCCATAGCCTTGATGGATTCACAGGCAGCCATGTTTTGTGTAGGCCCCAAAAATAAAACAAACACAAAGATAATATTAATTCATGTAAATCAGTCCATTATGTGTCCCAAGTGCATTATTAATTCACACACATTATAAAAAGAGGTGTTATTAACTGAAAATGTTTATCAAAATATGCAACAAGTCAAAGTCTATTAAGACAGGAATAATACATTTAGATTGGCAAGGGATGAGCTGGGAAGAGAGAAACACATTTAATGAATCTTCAAAGGTAAAAAGGCCACTTTTTCTCTACATTGCAAGAAAACACATGTTAATTTAGCAAAAGCATTTTCAGACTGAAGTGAATAGGCCTCACTTTCATGTTTTTCATGTGCCATGTTTTTAACCTGCACCAAAATGTGCGTGGCAATTTAAATGCAGCCTGTCTGAAGCACAAAAAAATAAACAATGCATGACTGCAGATGAAATCTGCTCCATCAAATCCACCCTTCTGATAATTCAAATCATAATAAAATGATTTATAATTCATCACACATATTTAATTTCACAAGTGAGAGTATTTTTTATTTTTTTTTTAAATTGCAAAAGCTGAGCATATAACAATGTTACTTCTATTTCTAAGGCAAACACAAGTTTGGTCTGTAATCAGATCATATATAGCCAAGTTCAATTGTTTTAGTGCAGAGTTCTGTAAGTAGCTTTTTGGAACAGTTAGTCTTCTTTAAAATAAGTAACTAAAATAATAAAAAAAGGAATTCAACATGACAGTTTCAGCATTTCTTTGCTCTGTGTCATCAGCTTGCCATCAGAATGGCTCATAAAGTGTGGCATTCTGTACTTTTTCCATGCAAATTAGACTACTTAGGTGCTGAGAAACTCTGGCAGAGCACCATCAATCCTTTGCACTTTTTCAACCAAGGCCTTTCACTCTTATTTTCACTTTGATCAGATTCAGATGTTTCACCACAGCATCTCTCAGATCAAAACCGTTGCACCATCCATTATGCAGATCTTGTGTAGCAGCTGCAATCTGGTGAGAAACTGCACACTGTACATCAACCAGACCTACACAGCAATGGCTAGTGTTCTCCTCAGTGTTTTCCACAAGTGCATTTGCATATGCATTTTCAAGCCACTTTAGTGTTGCTGAAACACAGTCTTTTGCAAAAGGTAACTCTGTGCTGCCATTGTGTTGCTTTATTATGCGTGACACTTCAGGCAGATAGCTACAATCCACTCTTTGTCCAATCTGTTGTTCTGCACTCATTATCTTTGAGACCACATTATGATCTGATTTCAGAGAAACTGGCAATCTATACCTGGGCATCAGTCTTTGCAATAACACATTTGCCACTTTGCAGTTGTCATTTTTCTCAAAAACAGTTCTGATACAACCCTGTTGTGCTGCTTCAAAAACATTTTCTTGAGCCTCTTTTAATTCATCTGTGAAGATTCCATAGAATGTACATGCTAACAGAACACAATTTTGTGCAACTGAATTAGCATTTCTCTCTCCCATGACAACAGTGACTCCCAATTGAGCAGATATACTGCATGTTATGGTAAGGGCAATCAATTTCGAATTTTGGGCTGGGGTAATTACTAAAAGCCATGAAGCTTTGACAACATCATGTATAAGGAGCACAGCATGTGCTGCTTTTAATGTGTCACCTTTCAAACGTGGGCCATCTACAAAAAGGACACTGTTGGGCTGACTCAGATGTTCATCCTTCAAGTCTGAATTTGGCTTTATGCATATTTTCATGATATTTAGACACTCATTTTCAGTTTCATCACAATCCAATCCATTTGCTGACATTTCTGTGAAGTTAGGGTCAAAGGCCATTGGGCAATACATCACAGACCCTTGAAAACATTCATCTTTTTGAATAAGCAATGAGAGAGCGCAGCCCTCCCTCTCACTGCAAATTAGTGTATTTTCTTTCAAATAAACTTTCATTCCTAGTGCTGGGGCGCGACATTTTTTCTCTTTCAACTCTAGGAATGCTTTTGTGCAATTGTTGTCCAATGGAAGCGGATCAGACACACCTGAGTGTGTCAGCCTCAGTAAAGGCTTAGCCACTAGGGAAAGGTTTAGTAACCACTCTCTACAGCAGCTAACCATTCCCAAAAATGTCCTGACTTCTTTCTGAATTTGAGGTGGATTCATCTTGGAAATTATTTCCACCTTCTCTGGTGACACCTTTCTACCTCCCTTTCCAATTTTGTGTCCCAGACATTCATCTTCTTTTTGACAGTACTCCTGACTATTCTCATGCAATGGCACTGTGACATGAACTTGGCAAAAATCAATAAAAATAAGCCATTCTTCACCACATGGAATGTGAAAAAATATATTGGCTGGATTCGGTACCACAGGACAACATGGAAAAAATATGCTTTTAATCTCCTGCACTATTCTGTTCTTTTTATTTGGTTTCTGTGAACCTGTGATCAGAAAGTTACATAAACTTCCAATCAATTCCATCAAAAATCCTTTTATTGGTAAAATTCCTGCAACTGATTGTGTTCCTGAATACATGTCATCTGGTTCAAATTTTAATAAGACATGTTCAGCACATTTTATTAGCCTGGCATCCTTCTCTGTGAACTCTCTTATTTCTGTTTTTGTTATTTTTTCCAAAGCAGAAGGTAATTTTTCAACAGTCTTTTCTGAAAACAATGCTACAACTGTCTCTTGATGGGCCATTTTAAAATGTACATCCTCATCAGGAATCTGAAAAATAACATTATCTGATGTACAGTAATCTGAGCTGCTTACTTTGCAAAATAATTGTTTTTCTGCTAGGTCTGAGTCACAGACAACAGTTTTCCTCAAATGGGCCTAATTTTGGTGCACATTTTTCTAATACTGGGTTTGTAATTTCTTTCTTTAAAACTCCTGCAACTAAATCTGGACTTTCCACTGCCTTCGCAATGGAATTGGTAAATTCAGAATTGTGAGTGTTAAAACTCTCATTTGCAAACACAGTAACCTGTTGAACTGTGTTCTGATTTTGTCTCTGGAAATAATTCACATTGGCTCTGGACAACCTATTTAAATTAATGTTAGCATTTTCCATATTTTGTGGGACCATCTGTGCTTGAAAAATTCCTGCCATAGGTACCTGTTTCTGAACTGACATTTGCATTTGCTTAACTGGCATATTTTGCACCTGCAATTCTCCATGTTTTTGTGCATCATGTTTAAATTTAGTTTTCTTCTTCCAATGCTCAAATCTGTTATAAAGATGGCAAAAGGACACATTTTCCAGCAGTACAACATCCATACCTGAATTTGCACAAACCAAAACACCTTTTCTTCCATCCTGTGCTCTTTTAATCTGTACCCAATCAACATCCTTTGCTGGCCCTCTGCCCTTCAGGAAAATAATCACTGCTATATTTTCCTCCATAACAACAGAAAATGATGGTGCATTCATGCAAACTCTTTTCATTTCACTTGCCTTTCCACAACTTTAGATTCAAACCACAATTTAGTCTGCATGGCAATGTAAAAGAACATTTCCAAATTAATGCACAACTCTTTTAAAAAGTCATCAAATCCATCAACTTGTGGGTACCACAGCACAACTCTGTCTCTCAATTGTGGGATTGTGTTCAGAAATGCTGCAAGTTCACTTTTATTCTGTGGCATATGAACATACATTTCTCCCACCTTTTCTCTCAATGAGTAAGCAAAAGATTCTCCCTCATTCTCCTTATTATTTTTCTCAACTAAATCTGGTGGCTTCTTTTCCTTATCCAGTTTCCTTGCTAGGTCTGGTCGTTTCTTTTTCTTCTCATGTTTTCGTGCCCATTTGTCTCCTAATTTCTCAAACCCATTGCATTTGAAAATATATTTTATTTCTGCAAGGTGCAATTGCATTTCTGAAGAATACATTTTCTCATTTGCTTCATCATCCATGTGTACCCTGAAACTTTTCTGAAATGGAAAACTTCCTGAAACATCAGTTTTATATTTTTGAGCCAAACCTGTCAGTCCATTATGTGTAATTAATGAACATGTAGCTGTTTCCTTACTCAGGGAAATTAATTCTTTTTCTTGACACTGGTTCACATTTTCATTATTTAAACAGCAGAGATTGTTAATTTCTCCATGTTCACATGTTCCATTTAAAATACTAAGCTGTTTCTCTTTTTCAGGGCCTGTGTCAATATGTTCTCCCATGTTCTCTATCTTTTTAATTACTGCTGCTCCCTCAGAGCAGGTTTGAAAAATCCCATTTTCAAATATATTTATTTTATCCTGGGCTGCAAATGTTGTAAATACCATTTTTCTCTCACCTTTCAGTGCTTGGTGTACTTTCTGTTCAATAATCTGAGTATTCAGAGTTTCTGAAATAAACCCATCCATAATCACTCTTTCTGCAGCTCTTTCGACCTTTTCAGTAGGGACCATATTCATTGGGACATTCATAGTTTTTCTAGGCATTATCTGTGCATCTGCAGTTTGTAATTCTTGAACTGAATCAGGCACATTTGAAGCAGTAACACCTGGAGGTATCACTGTCAGTACTGAATCAACAGGTAATGGTTCAATATAAAATGTCTGCACATTTCTCTCAGTCTGTATTTCTCTCTGTGCAACAGAAGCAGTAGCCCCTGTAGTATTTACTGGTGCACTATTTTCAGTATTTTTCATGGGAACCACATAAAGTGGTAGACACTCAGTTAACAATTCATCCATTATTTCATCACCTGAATCATTATTTATTTGAAGCTCTTTTTCATCACTAATTTTCTTCTCCTGAATCTGGTGCTTTACCTTTTTATCCTCACTTGCTTTCTCTCTTGCTGTCTTTTCCCACAGGCTTAAGGCCTCAAATTGTGCAGCTTTAGATGGTGTCTTTATTTCACATAACACTTCCCTTAATTTGTCAATAATTTGCAATTCAAAAGTACCATCTTTTGGAAACCTCAAAGCACCTTCTTTTTCAGTAATCTTGCACCATTGTTGAACCCACATACATGTGTTTTGTCCCAAACTGGTAGACATAAAATGCACAGGTGTTCCTTCAGGAGCATCACCAATAAAAAACGAATTTTTCACTTTACCTCCTAACAGCTTCTTTAAACCTTCAAACAGTTTCATTTTTGCAATAGTTCAATGCAATTTCTTTTCTCCAAAGCTGTCAGTCTCAATTTTAGTCAGTTTTACTCCTACCACTGACCCTCCACAAAATCTTACTTCAATATTTCTCTTAATCAATAACTCTGTTAGTAACAACATAAATACATTCGCTACTCTGTCTGTTGTGCTAAATAAAGGATAGATTTATATTCACTGCGAGTAACACATTCTGCTTACCCTTCACAAAGTAAGACTTTCCGTTTACTCTTCAAACACTACAGGTAAATCCCTTCCGCTTACCTTTCACTCAAGCTCAGAAGAACCTGCTACTCCTTTGGACTTATCCTTCAGGATATATCTTAGTCCAAAGTTTCACCAGCGAGCCCTTTTGCTGTCAATCAAGCTCAGAAGAACCTGCTACTCCTTTGGACTTATCCTTCAGGATATATCTTAGGCCAAAGTTTCACCAGCGAACCCTTTTGCTATCAATCAAGCTCAGAAGAACCTGCTACTCCTTTGGTGTGACCCTTTCTAGGTGATATCAGACCAAAGTTTTAATACTGCCAGCCCTACCTAGCTTCTCAGTGTTATTCCAACAGACGAGTAACCTCAGTGCAGTGTGGCTTCCATTTACCACCCGCTATTCCTTCCCGGGATTCCACAGGTGTGCATACCTGCGTGTTCCAGACAACATAGAACAAGACACTAACTTAACATGAAGAGTTAAAACATGTAATCAATAACCAAAAATTATGTCCTATGTCAATGATCCATTAGTTGCGTAGTTGATGGTGAAATCAATAATTACTAATCACCAAACTAATCAATAATGACCATCCTCTGCTTACCAAAAACTGATGGAGAGCGGTAATTTCTTCTGGTAGTTTCTCAATGCAAAACCCTCATGCTACCTCTAATTTACCGCTCAAAAGGTGTTGGGCCCTTCACACCATGTATTACCTTCAGGAGACTTTAAATAAAGATGAACAGTCAAAAATGCAATTTATTATTGTAAGCCAAAAAAGAGAGTTGTTGAGTATTTTAAAGGGTTTTATTTTCTAGCCAAAAAGTTAATTTTTCTCTGACCCTTTATTCATTAGTAAAATATCAATCAGGTTACAGAATTTGGAAAACAGGAAAAATATCAATAATACAGAACACATTACAGTCTGCATATAAGCATTACATGTAGTTATGAAAATGTGGCGCAAAATTTCAGTCACAATTCTTAAAGAGTTTCTAAGAAAAATAGTCTTGCAAAGCTAATCAATAATTAAATAGTTGGCAAAAAATCTCCCATTAAGAGAAATAAATGCATAAGACAAATAAATCTTTTAGACCTAATTAATTAGTCAAAACATGAACTTAAAGTTTAGCATCTATCCTGATCCACTGCACTCTCTGTCTGTCTGTGTCTAAAGAGGAAAGCAGCCCCTCCTTCACCAGACCTCAAAGGAATGCGGCATGAAGTGCCAAGATATGACGTGGAAGCAAGAAACCTCCCCCTGACACTCCTCGGACGCAAGCCCGCCCTTCAGCAATCTCCCGGGACGTTTCTCGTACCTAACCCATAGAAGCCAGCTGAGCTGAGAAAAAGAAGAAGTGCCAGCCCCCATCCAGAGAGGACAGTATTTATACCATAATTATTGGCAGAGTACACAAAGATGTAACATTTTTCAGTAAAACCTTTACGTGATTGGTCAGTCATGATGCATGAGGTCACACTTCCCTGACTCATTCTAAAAACCTGACTTCACTAGTCTTAACAAAAGAAGCATACATGAATAACTACATTTATAAACATTGCAACATTTACTAGGAAAAATGTTTCAATCTAAATCATCTTTCCTTCCTTCTCAGCGCAGTAGATGGACACTTTTAACTAACTGGTACATTGGCAGAATGACAAGAATTCAGGTTGTCCTTGACTTTTTGTCATGAGGAAAGCTGCCACAGTCTGCGCATGCTCCCTTCTCAATAAATTGCAAGCCATAGCCTTGATGGATTCACAGGCAGCCATGTTTTGTGTAGGCCCCAAAAATAAAACAAACACAAAGATAATAATAATTCATGTAAATCAGTCCATTATGTGTCCCAAGTGCATTATTAATTCACACACATTATAAAAAGAGGTGTTATTAACTGAAAATGTTTATCAAAATATGCAACAAGTCAAAGTCTATTAAGACAGGAATAATACATTTAGATTGGCAAGGGATGAGCTGGGAAGAGAGAAACACATTTAATGAATCTTCAAAGGTAAAAAGGCCACTTTTTCTCTACATTGCAAGAAAACACATGTTAATTTAGCAAAAGCATTTTCAGACTGAAGTGAATAGGCCTCACTTTCATGTTTTTCATGTGCCATGTTTTTAACCTGCACCAAAATGTGCGTGGCAATTTAAATGCAGCCTGTCTGAAGCACAAAAAAATAAACAATGCATGACTGCAGATGAAATCTGCTCCATCACAAGCATCACATTTTCTTGTGCTTTCCACCCCGAGGGCATATCAGCCATTTTCAGGCTCATATTCTCTTTGGGGAGTAGAAACCCACTAGCCAACAGGAGATTGTTATGTTTTTGTAGCCAAGGAGCCCCTTGGCTCTCTCCCCTCAGGAAGGAATTTCATCTTGTGTTTTCTGCCCTCCAGAGGGAGGATCAGCTGCTTTGTTAGGCTGATCAGCACTCAGGGGTGGAAAGCCAATAGATGTCAGGAATATATATTTTTTTGCATATGGTGGTGGAGTGACTATTTGGACAATTTTCAACCTCCTCCCCTAAAAAAAATGGGCCATATATTTCCTTTGGTTCCCAAACCCCAATGGCAGATTGGCCATTTGTTCTGGCAGATCTGCTCTAGAGGAGGCAAAAAACCACCAGACTCCAGAGTGTACGTTTCTGTAGAGCTGCCCCTGGGGTAGGGGCTGCTCCCCTCTGCGGTGTAAGTTTTTGCCTTTGCATTTTCCCTCCAAGGAAAGACTTCATTTTATTATATAAATTATATAATGACAACTGCTATATTTCTTATCATCATTTGTATTTGAGAATTTTTCTAGTGTAGTGCAAAGCTTTTGATTTCCTTGGAGGCAAATCCTGCTTAATGTTTCAGCATTAGTAGATCTGTAGTTTACGTAATTGCATATGTTTGGGAATTACATTGTTTTTCTAATGCTTAATTCAAACTAGTATAATTTCCCTGCTTGTTTTTTTAACTGTTTAAATAATTGCAGCATATTAAGATAACAGTTTAATATGTTTCAAATACACGTTTGTATTTATGCAAGGTCTATAGTGTGTTGTCGTGTGTGTATTTTTTTTCTCTGTAGTGGGATAGTTGGTCCTCAGTCTAGCTGTCTGTGGCAAGTAAGAGGTTTATTTTTGTAGTAGAAACTTTATTGTATGGTGTGTATTGATAGTTTATTTGCAAATCGTTCAATAGTTGTGTGTGCTGTTTTATACAGGCACAATTTGCTGATTGATTTAGAACTTGGCACAGTGTTGTTGTTGTCTGCTTTTTTTGTAACAGTTTTATTGGCAAGCATTAGTGCAAGCTGACCACCGAGCAGGTTGTTGGTTTGCTTTTTACCTCTGCTCCAAACATAGCTCTGAGACTAACTCTACATCTGATGCTGAAGACCAGTGCAAGATTCGGCAGTGAGTTTTTTGTCCTGGAGGAATCATCTGATCTTGAATCCACTAATAGTACAGATGAAGTGCCTCATTTAGAAGAAGACATTGATGTGCCTGAAGTGCAGCATGTCAAAAACAAGTGACAGGGGAGAACCTACTCACTAGGAACCAGGGTAAGTAGCTTATTAACAGAAACAACAGTTCCTGTGTAGAAAATAACAAAGGATGTAGTACTAGTATGCACAATCGCAATGTCTATGGGTTGCAGCGGTGTCCAAAGGAGAAAAGGTCCTTACACAACTCAATATTCAATGATAAATATTTATATAAGTTTAAATACACTTTTACAGGTCATTCAAAGAAATGTGATTAAGTGTCCCCAGTGAACTTGCAACATAAAAACAAACAGTGGTAACACATTAGTGACATATACAATCGGTTTCCAACATGTTTAAAGTCGACCATTTATGGAATATTAATTGATTACAACAGCATCCTTATTAAATAATAGGAGCTGGCAAAAATGGTTGATTTGCTTGTGTCAACGGCGTTTCGACCCCTATTTGAATGAGTGATCTCTTCAGGATCTATGATTGTAGGGACATCTATGAAAAATGAAAAAGAGAATGTAAGAGATGGCCTTGTGTGGTCTAGTACTCAGTATTGAAGAGATATGGATGGCTTGTACCTTAAGCGAAGGATAGCAGGTCAACGTGATATAAAGAGTGCACCTCCAGGAAGTGATAAAGTGAAAAAAGGGAATGGGTGTTACTCACATGGGATCTAGTCGGGCCCTGCACATGTGGAGGGAGGAATGGAAAAGCAAGTCAGCCCAATTAGGCACAGGGTTGGTCTAGTACATAAAGGAACAGATCGCAAATACTGTGGACTCACCCCATGGGAAGTAATAGGGGGGCGCTGGCACTGGTAGCTGCACAGGTTGCAGAGTGTGGGAATAATAATTCACCCGGATCACAATGGTCCCGTAGTCTAGTGAAGCCTCTGTGAAAAGCAATGGAAGACTAATTAATAAAGTATGTCCCATCGCAATACTGAAAACGTGCAGCAGATTGGGGGAGGAAAAATCCTTACCGGGCATGGGCCACAATTGTTTTGCCCTCTACTTTGAAAATGTTAAGAATAAGGCACTGTGGTACATGTTGATAAGTGTATGTATGAAAATGAATTATGACACAGTGGTAAATGAGGGGGCAAACCATGCTTTAAGCAGTGCAGCATGAGCAGGCTGGATTACAGCCAGGGGCTAAAGAGCTTCCCTTAACAATTTCCGAACCTTGGGTTGCCTCTTACATGCTGCAACCCATTTTTCCAGCTTTTACTGGTGTTGCAGGTGGAAAACGTTTCAACAGTTTCTTCCAGCTCTTTATTGACAATGTGTTTTGGGGTGATATCATTGAACAGAACAATTTGTATGCAGAATTGGTTTTGTGGGACAAGAGTAACATGCTTAAACCCCACTCTAGAACATGGTGAACTATAAATCTTCATAACATGAAGCAGGTCTGTGGCTTAAGTATTTTGACGGGATTGCTAAGGCAGCCATAATTGTCTTTATATTGGTCTACTAGTCCTTTGATGGCAACTGCTATTTTTCCAGTAATAATGAGTCTAAATTTGGTATTTGTTGCGGCAGCAGATGCTACATTTTGTTGATAATGCTACAGCGTTTCCACAAAATCACCCTGATTGGATCCGTCTCTTCAAGATTCTGCCTGTCCTTGCCCATTTACTTGATCATTTCTCAGAAATCTATGTTCCAGGTCAAGATATATCCGTGGATGAGTCTCTGGTCCTGTTCAAGTGCATTTGGTTTTCAGACAGTACATACCCAGCAAGAGGGCACATTATGGTATTAAACTGTGCATGTTATGTGAAAGTGCCACTGAATATGCATGTAATTTAAGGATGTACATCAGTAGGGATTCTTCAATTGACCCTTCTGGTTGTCATTCCACTTTTGGAGCCAGTGAAACAAATATGTGGATACTTGCCAGAGGACTTTTTCATAAAGGTCACCATATATATTTCACCAATTTTTACATAGGCGTGCAAATATTTAAAGAATTGTACACAGTGGGCACTTTGGCATGTGACACAATTTACTCGAACCACAAAGGTTACCCTGAAGAGCTTGTGTGTAAGAAACTTCAAAAGAGGCATAGCCGTGCCTTGCATTGTAATGAACTACTCACACTGCCATGTTCAGACAGAAGAGTTGCCCACATGCTCACTCATATTCACGATAAGTGTACTGCACCTGTGACTGTTTAGGTTCAGTAGCAGAAGTGTGTAAACCAGTGTGAAGTCTATACTACAACAAGCACACTGAAGGCGTAGGTAGAGTAGATCAAAGGTTGGAGCCTTACAATACTGCTCAAAAGTCATACATATCGTACACAACATTAGCCGTTCCCCTGTTTCATTTAGTATCATTCAATGCTTGCATTGTTTTCAAAGATTGTGCTACAGATTCCAAGATAGGTTTTGTACAGTTGCAGCACTCTTTACTACGCAGCCTTGTTGCAGTAGAGCCCAGCCACACAAGTGAGGTAGCGTTTTTATCGTTTAAAACTACCTTTTGCCAAGGAAATTCTGGCCATTGAACATGAATGAGTGGAGCAGGATCACAATTAAGCACTTTCTCACTGTTCACGCATTCAAGTCATTCTCTCACGATCCTGTCAACATACTGTAGTATGTATATACTTACTTGCATATTTAACTTGTATGGCTTTAAGGAATTTGTTAGTTAAGACATTCTTAGATTTCCTAATGCATTCCAAAACTTAGATTCCAAATGTCATTTCCAAGCTGGAAGACTAGAAGGGTGTCGTGAGCTATCTAACTCTTGGAATAAATATCTTATTTTACTTGCTACCTGTCTGGATACCATTTTTATTATATATGAGCTTACTACATATTTTGGCGACGTTTTGTTGAGTTTTTTGCTCATATATATTTTCTCAGGAGGATTGAACTTTAGAGGAAATGATATAGTCCCACCGGCCAACGAGATATTATATTTTAATAATATTTTATTTTGTTTCCTGGACTCTTCATAACTTCGTGTTTTCAACGACACTCTTGTGAGTATTTAACTATTTATATTTTGGAATTTCCTTTCTAAAAAGCTGTAACGGCCGACTCACCGTTAGCGCTTGCTGACATTTGATTGCGCATTCATTCCATGAGCGAGTCTGCTCTTCCCTGTGCAGTCGTCTGTTCTCTGGATTTGGAATTTTGACGCTGAGTACGAGCGTCATTTCCCATCACGTTGATTTGCGAGCGTGTGACGTCAGCACGTTTTGGCAGCCATTTTAACAAGTTGGGAAGGCTTGCATTCATTTTAATACAAGTTGAGGGACAAGGGAGACTTGTGGAGACAAGGGAGACTTGTGTTCATTTTAAACGCTGCACTGTTGTTTTTCGAGCTTAATTGTGCAATTCATCGCTTTACAGCAGATCGTTGGAAACATCGAACATATGACACATAATCTGGTAAATATATGTGTTATTTTGTGACATTTTTTAAACTCTTTTGAATTTTTGGGAAATTATAGGACTGAATATATATAAGTTACTTGAATCCAATATTGATATTTCTGTTTAGAGCAAGGAAATGGATAATTCAAATAATAGTATTTTGGCACCTCCTTGTTTTTTAAAAGTACCTGGCAAACCTAAAACACCTTGGCATAAATGGCTTAGAGTATTTACTAACTATCTGGAAGCAATTGACGCTTTGGAGTATTCTGTGTCTAGAAAAAGGACGATTTTGTTTAATCATCTTGGAGATGCAGGGCAACAACTTTTTAACAGTCTACCTGTTGTTCAAAACTCTACTTCAGATAAGTCTTGGAATGTATACAAGGAAGCACTAGCTCGTTTAGGAAAACAGTATAAGGATGATCCATCTATTATGGTTGAACGTCATGTTTTTTTCAAAAGGAAACAATCATCTGTAGAGTCAATTGAGGATTATCTTGCGACTTTACGTTTCCTTGCAGCTAAATGTGACTTTGGAAATTATTTAGAAACGGCTCTTCATGATCAATTGGTGTTTAACTGTTTCAATAAGAAAATTCAAGAACGAATTTTGACGTGTAATAATCCCAGCCTAGATGAAGTTATGATTATAGCTAAAAGTATTGAGTGTTCAGTCACTTCCTCAAAAAGTTTGGCTGAATTTGGAGGCAATTGTTCAAATACCAAGGTTCCAAGCAATAGTGTTATGTGTGTGTCTAGTGATAGCACAAGTGAGGTTGATGTAAATGTTATAAGCACTCGTCCTAAAGACAAAAAAATTGTTGAAAACAAATCTATTTTTTTTAGTTACAGGTGTGGGTCGAAATATCATCTTGGTAACAATCCCAAATGTCCTGCTCAAGGTAAACGGTGCAATAACTGTAAAAAAATGGGTCATTTTTTTACTATGTGCAGAGTACCAAAAAGTAAAGGGAAAGTTAATCTTGTTTACACTGAAGAAGAGATCTGTGATGCGTTAAATGTTGCTTCTTTGTCCGTTCATATTAATTCCCTGGATGGAAACAAAGTTAAGGGACCTAATTGCAGTGTGCTGATTGGTACAAAGTCTCTTGATGTTATGGGGGATTCAGGTTTGCCGATTACTATCTTGGATGTGAAAACATTTAACAACTTATGGATTGATATTCAACTACTTCCTACTGATGTTAATCTCAAAGCATTTGGGGAGTATGACATCATTATGAGGGGTTATTTTCCTGATTCTATAAATTTTAAAGGAAGAATTATCAACACCAAGATTTATGTAGCATTGAATGGGAGAGACATTTTGGGCTGGCGTGACCAAGCTGCTTTGGGTATTATGCTTAAACCTGGTCATCCTGAACCAGTTGTTCTGGGTGAATTTCATGTTTTATCTATTGATGATTTTAAAACACATGATCCTGTATTATCTAAAAAATGTGAGAAATACTCAACTGTATTCAGTGATAAGATTGGATTAGTCACGAATTTTGAACATGTTGTATAATTGAAAGATAATGTGTGTCCAGTTGTTCAAAAAGTATGTTCTGTACCTTTATCTGTTAAAGAGGATCTAAAAAAACATCTTGAGTTACTGTGTTCTCAAGATATCATATGCCCAGTTGAGTCATCAGAGTGGGTTTCGGCTGCAGTCGTAGAACGGAAGAGTTCTGGGGAGATTCGGCTGTGTGCGGATTTGAGGGTTTTAAATCGTAATATTGTGGTTGATGTTCACCCATTGCCTAAGATTCATGAAATGCTTGAAAACATAGGTTCAAGTAAATTATTTTCCACCTTTGATTTACGTGCAGCATATCATCAGATTCCTCTTTCCGCTAAATCACAGCCTTTAACCACATTTGTCACACCATTTGGTGTTTGTATGTATAAACATCTTCCTTTTGGGTTGGCATCTGCTGCCAGCATTTTTCAGAGGCTGATGGATAAGATTTTTTATAACTGTCCTGGTGTTCAAGCTTTTCAGAATGACATTTTGGTACATTCTGAAACAGATGACCAACATTATATTCTAATTGAGAGAGTTTTAAGCACTTTGCAATCAGAAGGTTTTACATTGAACTTGAACAAATGCAATTTTTTAGCACAAAATGTAGATTACTTAGGACATAATTTGTCTTGCGACGGTATTAGACCAAAAGCTTCATTGTTGGATGCCATTAGTAATGCTCCGGCTCCTTTGGATAAGGATTCATTGAGAGCATTTCTTGGTCTGAGTGAATATTATGCTCGCTTTGTTAAAGGATATGCTTTAGTTGTTCAACCTTTAGGAGCCTGCTTAAAAAAACACACAAAATTTGTATGGACTTCTGAGCAACAAGAGACTTTTAGTGCAGTTAAACGACTGATTGTCAATGCCCCTGCTATTAAACCATTTACGTGTGGTGTACAGTGCATTATAATGGTTGATGCCAGTTCTAGAGGGCTTGGTGTGGTTCTTAGTCAAATAGTCAAGGAAGAAGAATGTACTATTGCATTTGCTTCTCGCACGTTGCCTTCAGCTGAACTTAACTACAGTACAATTGAGCGCGAAGCTTTAGCTTGTACTTGGTCAGTAGAGAAGTTTTGCATGTATATTTGGGGTACTAAATTTCAGCTATTCACGGATCATAAACCCTTGATGTATATGTTGACTGATAGTTCTTCCAACAAAGCTTCTTCTCGCCTTATCAGGTTGCTAGCAAGACTTCAAGAGTTTAATTTTGACATTAAGTATCTCCCTGGTGGAAAAAATGTGAGGGCTTATTGGCTATCACGCATCCCTCTTCCGAATCTTCAGCCAGATGATTTGGATGAGGATTTTGAGTGTGTATTTTCTATTAAAGATGTTGTGGAGAAATTTGGTATCAATTGAGATGAATGGATTAGCAAGTCACAGGAAGATGGGTGTTTGAGTAACGTAAAGAAGTTTTTGATTCAAGGATGGCCTATGGATAGAAGTTTATCTCTTGAGGAAAAGAATTTTGCTCAGGTTGCCTCAGAATTGTCTTCTTCTAATGACATTTTAAAGCGACAGGATAAATTTGTTCCTCCACGTGGAATTAGAGATCGTATTATTTCTCTTGCTCATGATGGTCATCTTGGCACTACTGCAACTGATAATAAAATTAAACAGACATGTTGGTGGCCAGGTATTGACAGTCATGTTAAGGTTCATGTTGATCAGTGTCCCCAGTGTCTTTGTTCAGACAAGCATTGGAAGTCATCCAATTCACCGCTTTGTCCTGTGGAATGGCCTACGAGAGCATGGTAAAAAATAGGTCTTGATTTCTCTGGTCCTTTTTCGGTTTTTAATTTTGAAAAAAAAATGTTTAATCGCTGCGATTGATTATTTTTCAAAATGGATTTATTTCTCTTTTGTTAAATCCGCTGATGCAAACTCTGTTGTGTTATTTTTGCAACGCTTATTTTACACTGAAGGAACACCTGATGAGGTAATCACTGATAATGGTTCACATTTTGTGGCTCGTAATGTAGAGGTGTTCTTAAAAGATTTGGATGTTAAACATTCATTGGTTCCTCTTTATAGTCCAGCTTCTAATGGACTAGTGGAGCGTGCCAATAGTTTGTTGAAAGAGGCTGTTCAAACCGCTGTGGCTGGTGGTTTAAATATTTCTTCTTTTCTATTTCATAAGTTTTGGAATTACAATTGTACTCCTCATAGAACAACAGGTGTAACACCTTTTGTGTTACTGAGAGGTCACACTCCAACTTCTAAGCTTAACCCTACTCGGTTGATTGAGAATTCTCCTCACAATGTTGTTGATGTTAATAAGGTTAGAGATTTTGTGGTAAAGAAACAAGAGTGCTACAAACAGCATGCATGTCACAGAGAAACCTTTATTTCCTGGTGATTGGGTTATAATTAGAAAGCCTGTAAGGGTGACCAAAGGGTTATCTAAATTTTCATCACCTGTTCAAGTTATCAGGGTGGCACGCATGGCAGTTCTTTTACAAGATAGAGGTTGGTGGAACAAAAATGCACTTATTAAAATTACTGATAAGCAAGCCACCATTATTCGCCAGAATAAACATGATGACAATATCCTTGATGATTCTAATTCAGATTGGTATTGTGTTGCTAAAAACAATTTAATTCCTGCTGGTCAGGATTTGAGTCACCAAACACAAAATTCTTTGACTTCTGTTTCTCCTGTAGGGACTGGTGATTCATGTGTGGTTCTCCCTCATTCTGCATTGCGACCTTTTGCTCCTTTAAGAGGGAAGGGAGAGGGTAGCGGTAGATTGAATGGTGCTTCAAGAATTAGAAATGTACCTATTCGGTTTCGTGATTATGTCATGACTTAATGTCATGATTTCTTTAAACTCCAGAATGTGGTATGTATATATTATTAGTTAATGAATTTGTAAATTTTTATCTCAAGTGTATGTATATATATATAAGTTTGTTTGATTTCCTGGTATTTTCCTGATAAGGGGAGGATGTGTAGTATGTATATACTTTCTTGCATATTTAACTTGTATGGCTTTAAGGAATTTGTTAGTTAAGACATTCTTAGATTTCCTAATGCATTCCAAAACTTAGATTCCAAATGTCATTTCTAAGCTGGAAGACTAGAAGGATGTCGTGGGCTATCTAACTCTTGGAATAAATATCTTATTTTACTTGCTACCTGTCTGGATACCATTTATATTATATATGAGCTTATTACACATACCTGTCTAAATCAGGCCACCAGAAGACAGACCTGATCAACCTCTTCATGGATGACATTCCCAAATGGCTCTCGTGACTCACTGTTAAGATATCATCACAAAGAGAGAAGTGGAATGCACCTACCTTGCCTGAAAACCAGATCTCTTTCAATGACTAGTTCATCAGAGATTTTCCAAAAGGGGAAGAGTTCAGCTGAAATTTCATTTCTAGAGGGCCAACCTATCATGATGTAATTAATAACATTACACAATATATCATCATCACTCATGGCTTTTTTCCACATCTCTTCAGATATGGAACTGAAACTCCCAGACATTACCTCACTAATATTAGCAACAACTTCTTCATCTTCACACTCCTCACTAGCATTACATAGAAGCCTAGACAGACAATCAACGGTAACTTTGATTTTCCCTGGAATGTATTCCACTTAAAAATTGTATTCTTGTAAACGGGACATTAATCTAGCTATGAGGGCGGTGGCACTAAGACCCCCTCTGGGAGTCAGAATGGAAACCAAAGGCTTGTGGTCTGTTCTCAAGACGAAATGCGCACCGCATATATAATTGCGTAAATGTGCGGGGGTACTGGGTGGTCTGAATTTTGTGGATGTCTGCAGATTCCAGAATTTTTCATCACAGAAATGCAATGAAAATGCACAATTTTAGGCAAAGTTTGAGGTCTGCATGGCATTATGGGTAAGAAAACACTGTGGGATCCATCCCCTGGACTCCGCCGGTTAAGAAGTTTTCTGATTTTTTTTAGTTTAGTCTAGTAAGTTTCCGGGGCCGAAAAAACACAGCTACCTAAATTGCTAAAATAAGGTTGGTTTACAATGGAAATTCTTGAAGTGTCCATGTTTTGTTTTGGGCCCTTTCTTGTTGTGGGAACTAGGCTCAGTTTCACAACTGAGGTACCATTTTTATCAGTAGTCCTGGGGGTTGAAGGGTGATAGGAGATTTGTGGCTTCCTTCAGATTCCAGATGTTTTCCTCACAAAAATGTGGGAATTATGTGTGTTTTTAGCTGAATTTTAAGGTTTGCAAACTGTCTGGGTAAAGAAAACTGGTGAGAGCCACATGAGTCATGCCACCCTGGACTCTCATGGGTGTCTAGTTTTCAGAAATGTATGCGTTTGATAAATATCCCTGGGTGCCAGCTAAATTAGAGCCCAAAATGCACTACTACCACAGTGTAAAAAAAGTGTGCATTCTGCTCAGTGATCGAGGAGACAAGGCATGATAAAGTAAGTCAGATTATAAAGACAAATATACACCTATAGTACAGTGTAAGGATCACACTGTAGGCAGTCTACTAAAAGTTAGACTAGGTGCTTCTGGAAAAGGTGTGTCTTCAAAAAGAGAGAGTTCAATAGATGTATTTCTTTGTTTACAATAGTTCAATATGCTATATGATGATACCTCAGAAAGATGTTCATGGCTTGAGATGTTCTGATCACCAGTGTTTCCAGTACTGTGCTTCTTGCAGTGCTGCAGAAGTGGTTAGGAGATTGGTCAAATAGGTAGATTTTTTCAGATGGACAGCTCTGTAGGTTAAGCAGCAAATTCTAAATTTGGCCATATCTTCGAGTGAGAACCACTGTGGATCCATCGAGATGGGTGTAATGATTCTGAATTTCCTCTTGGCAATGTAAAGTCTGGCTCTCTGGTGGAAGATAGCTTTGAGGGACACAAGAGATAAGTGAGAAGTGCATGGCACAAAACAAGATGGACAGAATGCAGGTGTGATGATGACAGCATGAGCTGTGTTAATAATTGGGTGGGTGATTGGCTGTAGAGTAGCAGTGGACCTTTCGGCTTCCAGTATATTGTATCCTCTGTTATATATATGTTTATAATGTTGGTATGGTTATGTTGATGGTTAGTTAAACATCTCTGCCTTGCTCTGATGTGTGTTGTCCCGTGACGTGGAATGTGGAAGTCGAATCTTGAGGGTTGGAATGTTTGGTATAGTTGAAGACGGTTGACGAGCGGGCAGGTAGAAGATGCAGAAACCGGCAAGGGTCTACTTTACTCCCTGCGGTGACCGGCAAGGGGCTTCTATATTTGAAATAAACTTCAAGTATTTTGTCTTAACTGCTTGTCATTCGTTGTGTCTGATACCACACAGTGTGTTCCAAATGTTTTCCGTTTTTATCAAAAAAGGACATTTTAAAGCTGTTTATGTACACATATTATTTTGACTGTTTTTAATGCAAGATCATTTTTTTAATTTTCAATTGTGAATATGGCAATGTGAAATATGCCAATGGACTCTAATGGTCTATTTCTGTTCAGACCAAATAAAGTTATATTGGTTGATTGATTGACATTTTAAAGTGAATGTCAAACGATCTCAAGTATCAGGCAATCAGTAGTCTATCTTTGTAAAGCTAGTCATCTTTAATGACTCTAGACAATATTCAAGAATTCTAACTAAAACTACTATTATGTAGCCTCTGATGTAAATTTGTACCTCCAATTCGATCCTCTGTTGTTTAACATTTTCTCCACCACGTTTACATATGCCTTGATACATTTTATTAGACTGTTCTGTTCTTTAATTCACCATTTAGTGTAGGGTGACGAGTGTTTCTAAATGAAGACACTTAAGTGCTTTGTTCAGGGCAAAGATTTTGTGAAAATGTCAGTGCAGATCACAGTAATATGGCAAAATGGCCCATTTGCTTACACAGCGAAGCCTAATCAGTATTTCAAGGGAGCCAATGAGAACTTTGGGGATGAATGATCAGGTATTTGTGAAGGACAATGGTAGTGCTGCACATATCCAAGAAAAGCATAGGCAGAAGATTTACTGATAACTTCCACTGTGTTCACTCCAGTTAATTGACATAAACCAATTGCCTCTAGAGCTGGGCTGGTATTTTTGGCTCTTAAAATAATGTTCGTGTCAGTGACTGGGTCAAAATGAGTTTGTTTGGGACTGCACTTACATGGTGCAAGTTGTTGCATTCATTTTTGAATTTTTATCATCGAACTTTGACCCAGAGAAAGTGAGAAAAAGGTAGAAAAAAGGAATAAAGAACAGACAGAAGGTTGAAGAGAAAATAGGTAACCAATGATAAAGGTAGAATGTAGGGGCAGAGATTAAAGAGAACCCACAGGACTGAAAGAAAGTGGCAGAAAATGTAAGGTGTTGGAAGAAAGAGTCATGAGGTGGAATCTTCCGTAGGTAGACTTGACTTTTGGCGACCCTGTCATTCGGGAGGGCTAGAACTGGATCCCGAGGAAACCTTTAGGCTCATGTCCTTACTCTTTTATACATTTTGTGTTCTTGGTAGTTCATTTCTTCCTATTGAAGGAGATTCGAAACCCATAACACCTTTTTTATATGAAGTTGAGTTACAGGCTGGAACGTGAATGGAAATTGACAACTTGTAATCATGGACATAGTAAAACTGCTATTTAAAAAAAAATACAATGTTACGACCGGTTCAATCAGAAAACTCAAACTTTATTTTATTTCTTGTCAAAGATGCCATTTGAATGTGAACCGTTTACATTGATCACAGTTGATGTGCTGCCTTCCTATGTTTGTGCACAGTACACACATAAAAATAAAAAAGCAAAACAAAAAAATGAAAAATATATATATATATATATATAATTTGCAACAAACTTAATAACCATGAACAACCTGAAAGATATAATTTTAACCATCCCCACAAGGAAAGGTAAGAAAGAGCCCCTCTGACAGGGACAATGGTTTACAATACTTAATTACATTCCTAACTTCAAACCCTTCAATAGCAGGGTATTAAAGGTCTTCAACTAGCTGTTCAAAAAGAGTGCGAATCACGTTCAAGCAAATGGCAACACACGTTTCGTTCATCGCATTTCATTAAGAACACAATCTTCTCTGAGAGTCCGCAGCTCCAGTTCAGTGCAACGGAGGATGCACCGAAGGAGTGCACATCATGACACAGTGGCAGGCCGGTGGGGCTAAGTGTGGACATTAGCTACTGAGGGCGAATGCAGGCTTGGAATGGCTGAGTAAGCTGAATCATTTTGGAGCATTGATCAAAACATTCTTGGTCGTGAACATTATCTGAAAGTCTGGATGCAGCGGGTGGCGGTGCGACAGTTGACACACCGCCTTGATGCTGGTTGGCTCATGTGGAGGAGATGCCGTTATCCTTTCATGTGAACTATTGTGAGGCACTTTTGCCTTATGCAGCTAGGAATAAAATGGTAGCAAGTGGGCTAGACCCTGAGGAAATCCATGGGCAATATATGGCTGTCTGCTGCTTTCAAAGCGAAAGAAAGTTTTGAATAAATAAGACTGTGGTACATGAAAAGTTTGTCAATACCTGCAGAAAAAAGCATTAGCACAGCTAGCTTCACACATACACATAGGTCTGTGCAGCGAACATTAATTAACCTATTTATGGGAAAGGATGCTCATCAAGAAATTATACTTCCATGTGCTTGTCATGAGATTATGTGATTGTACAACTAGGTTTACATACAGGAGACTTTTTTCAGTGCTTCACCACCTTTTTAACTCTTTTGAGACGGAGAAGTTAAAAGCACGCAGTTTTCTCAACCAGCCCTTTGTCAATGCAACTCCATATTGTTACAGAGGCTAAAACTGCGGCCCTTTGAGGATCCATATCTGCAAGGAATGGCAGTCCATTTTGTATGGAAAGTCTGGTAGACTAATATTCACCATTGCTCAAATTGTTGATGAACGATATTAGTTGGCTAATATCAACCCATTACTTCGACCAGCACACCACTCCACATGATAAACATAGTTTGTTGTATCACTCTTAAGGCGTTAACTATTGTGTTCCATAGAAGCACACTGGTTGACCCCAGACACGTAGTAAAACATGATCTCCATGCAAGTTCCCTGGTGGACCCTTTTTTTAGGTCCTTTGGATGATGGGAAGTACACTGTGGTATAGACTTTCTGGCAATCTTCACATGATTTCATCAGTATGCAAAGTTCATGCCTAGCTAAACACAAATACTTTCAATGAGACTATTCAGCAAAAACATGAATTTTTTTAATTAGTCTGTGCCCTCTTTAGTATTTAGGTGGATTCATTAGTGCTCTGTGGTTGTGGATGGGCTTATAAGCAACATTTATAAAAGCATTTACCCTAAACAATCATGGTATTTGGAAAAAACGTTGTTAACTTGTGCCTTAAGTTGTAAATATGTGTAATGTAAAGTGCTAAATATTTTTATATGTACGTACATGCCTTGCCAAATTGACCAAACTCCTCTCGAAGGCCTTTCTTATAAGTGCCCTGGTTGCACAAGCGGTAAGTCCAAACCCAGACAATTAATGTCACAGAGAAGCTATAGCTGCTGCCCCATGGTAGATGAGGCTGCTTCTAGGTAACATTGCTGCACCATCAGACTCTGACTTGTGGCCATGGGTTGTGCATGCTCTGAGTGTCAATTCACCAGAGAAAGTCTCAGCTATTTACTACTGATGGCACAGTAGGAACGGTCTAATTTGCAAGGGGCAAAACAGACCAGTCCGGTCAAAGATGTTTATTTAGAGAACAGCATACAGATCTCGTTGAACTGCCTGCACATTGGGTCATCATAAAGAACCCCATCTGCTCTCTGGGAGGGGGCCACAAAGTCTGTTTCTGAAATGAAGAATACTACTTAACCGTGCTCTTCAAGCTCTGTTGGGCTCTCAGCCAAAATAGTTGAATTTGGGGAGTCACATAAATGGTCCACCCAGCCATTGGTCCTTCATCTTTATCACAGGGGGATAACATTCTATAATCTCTCTGCAACTGGGTATTACGCTTGAATAGATAGACCATCCGCGAAGGTCAACGTTATTTCTTTTGAATTTTGGTCCTTGCTATCTTAAAAATTAAAACACTGCTGCTATTAAGAGAGCAGGTATCAGGTTTTCTTCTCAGTAAAGTTCTGTCATGATCGATAATGAACTAAGTTATCCTAGGCACCCTTCTGAGAACATGACCCTTTAGGACAGATAAATGGAGACAAACAGGGGACAGAAAATGATCAGATACCTTAGGAACTGCAGGCTTCCTCTCTGGCTACCCTACACCTTTAAGAAGTGGGATTTTCATCAATGGATAGCTCCACAAAAACAGGTTTGCTCGGTTGACAATCAACATTGGCTATGATGGTGGTCTTAATTGAATGTTTTCATTTCTACATATTTAGACTTTTTCTATTTTACTGAATATGTTTAACAATTTAATAAGCCTTCATAGGGCAACATTTTATACTGTTGCCTATTTTACTCCCATTCAAATACTTTATTGAGCTTTTGATATATTTGGGAGGTGAGGGGAAGGGAAAGGAGAAGGAGAAGAGTTAATGAAGAGGGGCAGGGGTGTGTGCTACTTACAAATAGCATTCAACATATTATTGGGATAGAAGCAAGGACACGTATCTTCAGATCAGAGGATTCTCGAAAGGGAACTGAGACCTACCGACTAAAGTTGTCCTTGGAAGAGAGTTTCTCAAAACTTGGGGCTTAGTAATTCAAACCGAGGCAAGAAAGTGAGCTTTGTGAAGATTCACAACACTCATTCATTAATATTTCCAAGGTCGGATTGATACAGAAAATAGGCCTGGGCACCAAAATAAAAGTGGCCCAAATTAGTGAATTAGATAACTAAAATGTGGCCCAAGGTTGTTAATTGGGGCTGTTTTCAACTTGTAAAAGACACTGTAGCTGTATTTGTGGTTTGTACTATATGGAAGATTGCATGAATTTAGGCTTGCTGCAGGCAATGTTTGTGGTAAAAACAGCAAAAGTACCAGTAAAAAGCGTGCCACTAGATCATAAAATAAATAACAAACAGTCACACAATCCAGCCTAAGTACAGGCATGTCAGACCAGTCCTTTAAGCATTACATGATTGCCCTATAGACCAGTCCTATCCTGTCGATTTGTTAAAATTTTCAAAGGCAAATTCTTATTCTGAAGAATCCATCTGTGCCATACACCAGGACAGGTGATTTTAACATACTTCTCTGGCATGCTGTAGAAACCTTAAAGCACATAGAAACGCTACACTGTATCTGTTAAGGATAAAATTAGATACATATGTTTTTCAAGCATTGTGCCAGCCTGCACATTTCGACCTCCACTCGTATATCCTTCTATTAGAAGTTCTGATTCTAAGAAACACCCTCTGTGAATGGCAAGGACAAAGCGGTGATACTTGGTTAGAGAAAGATGTGAGCTTTTATTGCCACCTTTACTATTTCTGTGTGTTGCAAAACATTATTGATAGTCAACCAGCCAGAGCATCTCACTCTGCCCACCTGCTTGTTAGATGTCTTTTGGGTGACAAAAGATAGTGAGTTTTAATTAGGACATGCCTTCAGTTTGGATATTAGACATCCATGAGTTGTCTGGATAGAACTTGAGCTCACTAATCGGAGGGGGCACCCACAGTAGACAAACATATTTGTACTCTTTACTCAGTCCAGAATTGCTAACTATCTCCCAACATGATCCTTTGTTTAATGATGTCTCCTTGGGCTTTGAAAACTGTTGTGCCATCATTTACTAACTGTCCCCTTTAAAGTCTCAACCTCCCATGTTTTCCTTTGAGGTTAATTTTGAGACATTTTATTATGTACTCTTATGGGTCTTGACAGAAGGGTTCTTTTGTCAGTTATCCTTGTTCTGGTGAATGTTACAGCTGAGCAAAGAAATCTTTTTTCTGCAGGGGACTGTTGGAGGCATGCTTAGGACGCGTAGCTTAATTTAGAGTGGCCAACAAGCACCAGAGCTTGGAGAGTATGTCAAGGTTTGGGTAATAAAAACAAATTCAATCGTAAAATGTCATGGACCATAAAGATTGTTATGGGGAGACTTGTTTAAGGTATGTGCAGTAAAAAAAATTCTTCATTTAAACACCGCTACTGTCATGCAGCTGCAATGCCTAGTAGTGTGGCAATGAGATGCATGAAGCTCGATTTAGTTGTGCTGTGAGTCCAGAATCCACTAATCTTCATCAAAGGCATGAGCTGGGCAAAGTCTAATTCAGATCACCTTTTGCAAGATCAAAATATAGCAATGGCCCTTGTGGTCTCACCTTGATTGGAATCCGGGAACAATAATGTGGCAGCAGCGAAATGATGGAATGTTGCAGGCATGCATGCTCACAAGCTCCCACTGACATATCACCAGTTCAAATATTGGGCATCTACAACCCTTTCTTTGTGGGAGCTGCCAGACACCTGCATTTTCACCAGGTATTTATTTGCTGATATTCAGGACAATTTCCCAGACTTCCCTATATTCCCTGGAGTTGATGGGCTGTGCTCTCCGTTACATGGTGAAATCTGAGTTTATAATCAAGGTGTAGCACAATAAAGAAGATATGATTTTCCATAACCTTTGATTACAATCAAAATGCTCTCATTGTTCACAAATATAAATGTTCTTGCCAAATCTGAATCGTGCATCCTTCAAAATGTTATTTTCACAGCAATTTTGTGTCATCATGAATGAGAATACATTAAAATGCTCTAGAATGGTTCATCAAGACATTTTGTCTACGATGGTGATCGGATCAAATCAGCACAATCATCTATATTCATTCTAGGATGGGATTTAACAAACGTCATAAACTGTGTTATCACACTTCTCATAACAAACGTACCAGAATATTTTCAGGCAAAAAAGGCTTGGCATAGAAGTATTCATGAGCATAATGATATCTTCTTGCAGAATAGTGAACACTAAATACAATATTCAATCAAGCACTAAGACTTGTTTTATAAGAATTGTCTTTCTTGTCACTGTATAGCGGTAGTATCTTAACAGGTATGGCTACTGAAATGTGTTACTCTATTAAGTAACCATTGACTTCATTGTCTGGTCTTATCAGTCATGGGAAGCCATTGTTGCAGTCTTGGGTTCTGGATCACCATTGATACCAGACAGACAATGCAACGTGTCCCTTGATAGCGTAGAGGCTTTGCCGGCATTGAACCAGTAAGTAACAAGATAGGAAAGCATCCAGTATCTATGCCATCAATTGTCCCAGAAGATAAAAAGAGCAAAATGGCCGTAGAATATAGTTATTTTTCATTAAGTCACTTGGGCCATCCATTGCACATTGGGAAAATAAGCATCAATACTGTGGAGGGACATGAATAGCCCAAGTATTCATTACAGGATCAGGTATCCATCGTTCAATTCTTGAAATTCACGATTCAGATCTTTGCACTTGCAGAGCTCCAGATTCCACTTCATCGAGAGTCCATAAAAGTGGACAGCTTCTGGGGAGAAGGGGCTAAGAAATTCATGCCAACATTCACCTCTGCCCCTCTGTCAGTTATTGCTTTTTTTATAAAAACCCACATGCAAGATCCTTAACCACCCGTTATACTTCAATCCTTCGTCTGCATTGACCAAAACAAACTAACAAAATGAATCAAGAGAAAACAAAAGCACACGTATCTTGGACATTCGATTGACATTAACAGCGATATCACTACGCTACAGTATATACAGATATGTTTTGTTTCATTCATGCACATTGTTACAAATACCACAACAATAATCCCAAGCAGGTGTATGAAAGAAGAGCAGAGTTTCCAGACACAAGTGAGGACTTATGGGGAGCGGTGCATAACATTAAGGGAGGGGAAACTGACAGAATGCTGCCCAATGTAAAAAAAATAAAAAAAAAGTGGGTGTCAACAGGGGAATTTGCTGCAGCACACTCACATAGGGGTTAGGGGCACTAGTGTTTCTTGGCACGGTGGCGGGTGATTTGCAGTCACACAACTTGTAATGCAGTAAAAGTCAACACATTGGAACAGGTGGTGCATTTCAGCCAGTAGCTACAAACAGATACACTAGGTGGTACAAAGCAATGGGGAGTCGTACATGAACAACTGAGGGCTTGACTTCATGTTGCCAGAACATAAACACATCCCAAAAAAATGTCAGCTCTCCGACACCAGTGCCTTCTGCAAGTTCACTTCAGAAAAATGATGGGGCCCAAACTGCAGTGGTTAATGCTCCTGAGGCGCGTAAGTCTTTAACCAATTCTGTCTGATCTCAGATTTCCCCTCACCTCTCCTTTTTTCCCTCTAATCATGTTTTACAACACACCCCACACCCACCACAAACTAAAATCTGTCACTGGTTAATCTGGCTTCTTTAAGAAAGAGTCTATTATAGCATTACTATTTTTCATTTCAAAAAATAAAAGTAGTCATCCATTGTAGTACACTTTGTAGGTAAGGTTGCAAAGATGGTGTTGCATCCATTCCTTGTTTCACAAGATGCCCCAAAGGCAAGAACCTTACTGAACTCATACCTCTAACTAGTATAAGGAATGCCCCACAAAGATACATTCCATCAGCAGGTAAGTGAAAATGGCAAGAGTCTTTTTCTTTCTCTGTTCGTTATACATATATTTATATATATATAATTTTTCTATATCTGAGGGTTCCGTTTAGAAGCCCGGTATGTGGCAATAGGCTTCCAGAGATGAGAACAAAATGTACAGGAGCCAGAGCAGGGTAAAAAGAGCAGTGGTCAGAAGCTTTGCAGTCCGCGGGCCGCCCAACTCTCCTCCGGCAACATCTGGTCTCCGTCGGTAAAGCAACACTCCCACATTGATGAACGCAAAAATTGTGAAGAGTGTGACTGAGAAGGCCAAGGTGCCAGGCTGGACTTTGAATGGCTCTCCGTGGGCCGCGTGGTAGATGGCAGCAATGGACCAGGCTACACCAATCCCTAGAAAAACATTCACAGCATTGCTACCGGTGACATTGCCAATCGAGGCGTCTGCATATTGGTCTTGGGTAGCTGCTACTTTGCTTGCAAAGGTATCTGCAGAATAAGAAAAGGGAGCAAATTAAGAAAGACACATTTATGAAATTGTACACTACTAGCCAGAACTGTAATATCCATATTCTGCCTTAATATAGACTCCAGAATATCATGCTGCCAGAATATCGTAGACAAACTACTGAGGACAAAAATATTGAGACGGTAAGTTTATATAGGTAAGTATACGTTTACTAAACTCCAAATATATGCATCTTGACAATATATACATCTTCAAGGTATGTACATGTGGAGCTAAGAATAATATATTTATATTCATCAGTATGCTTTTATTGATATTTTGTTCATCTGTATTTTGGCAACGATATATTGGTGGCACAATGATTCTGTTGTTGATATTTTGACACACAATTGTAAACTTTAATAACTTATTACAGTTGAGTTGTAAACCAGTAATGCTTGAAGTTAATACCAGAAGAAAGACAGGTCACAGAGAATCATTGCTGCTGCACTTTTGGCAATGAAATCAAGGACAAGCTTTTCACCCTTGTATTCACTTTTTCGGAATTGGACAGTGAGCAGCAGAAAGGAGAGATTTATGGCAACATATTAATTTTTAGCACTTAGTTCTTTACGAGAAAGAAATACCTTCTCTGTATGTTTCTATTCATACTGAGTTACAGCCCTTTTAAAATCCAATGTCTGTTAAACTGATTCTAATATGATTTTGCAGCGAATTACCAGCTCATTTTTGGGATGCATGAATATGCACTACAAAGTCTTCATGGTGGCAACTGCGATGAATGAGGTTTTGTAGAAAGAGTGGTGGTGTGGCCATGTGTTATAAAGAACAAAATGCACTATGCTATATTTTAAAAGGATATTTCAAAACCCCTCAGACTTTCATGACTTTTAAAAGAACTTGCCATTTAACTATGTACCTCTATTACATGGGACTTCTTGGTGACTTGAAATATACTTATATTAAACATCAGAGTGTACTTTATCCCATACAGATACATTCTGATCTGGGGCACAAGTTACCAGTGCAGTCAGCTCCATAAATTGAGTGTTGCAATTGAGGGATTGAAAGCAAGGTTTTGGCAATGACAATGTTTTGTTTTGTATTCCTCTAGATTTGTGTCCCAACCTCATTTTTCTACTTTGATCTCCCAAACAACCCTTTCTGACTTCTTCCTTCATGCGTCCTTCTTTTGACTCATCACAAACCTCATTTTACTACGATGATCTCTCTAATAACACTTTCTAGTCTCTTCCCTATTCTATCTCCCCATTATCCTATTCAATCCAAGTAACAGACTTGCATGTTCACTGCTCAAATTAAAGGCATATTTCCCCATACTAATTCACCACTAATCCTTTTTAGGTTCTGGATGTGTGTCCTACTCCCCAAAGAGCACTTCAATGCCTCATTAGAGGTAGTAGGCACTATATAAATACAAATACAATTTAAAATAAGATCAGATGAAAACCGACACGTGTGCACTTGCAGGACCTCATGCCCAGAATGTATTGTATAATTTAAGGCTTCAGGATCCACACCCTTTCAAAGTCCTGAACTAATGACTCAGTGATAGAATGGTTATATCAACTAACCAATATTCAAGACATGACTCACATCTAAGACCTGCAAAGGAAATCTTAAATATACATCCATAAAAGAATTCCTGCACCTGGGCAAACATTTACAATGGTTCCCTAGTAAGAATCATAGCACTCTTATTTATAAAGTTTTATATAGCGCAAACTTTACCCAAGAGGGTATCAAAGAGCTTTACATTTAAGATTGTTGCGTTACAAGTTACATCAGATACAAGAGCATAGTAAGGTACAGTACACATAAAAAATGTTTCAATAATTCGTAGGAGGGAGGGGAGGAAGGAGTAATAGCGGTGAGACGAGGAGGAACAATGCCCAATGTCCGTATGGGTAGGTGACGGTCAAGGGGGAAACTAGGGCCAATCTCCTCATTAGCTGTCAAGCAGCTCCACCGGTCATCAGCCATGTTGCTCAGGTCTCAGCATTCAAGAAAAAACAGTTTTTAGTTTATTTGATTTGCGAAAGTTATATAGCGCTATCTAGACCCGGAGGTATCAGAGCGCAGATCCAGGGGAACGTTGCATTAGAAAGTACATCAAAAGGATTATAAAGCACTGGCTAGACCCGCAGGTATCAGAGCGCTATAACAGAGGAACATTGTGTTACAAATTACATCAGTTACAATAGCGTAGTAAGGTACAGTAAACGAACTATGAGGTTGAGAGAATTTATAGGAAAGGAGGGGAGGATGGAGCCATAGCAGGGAGACGAGGAAGAACTGTGTCCAATGTCCGGAGAGACAGATAGAGAAGGAAAGAGGAGAGGTGGAGTGAGAAGGGAGAGGACGAGGGGGAAGACGGAAAAGAGATAAAGTGAAACTCAGCCCAAAGACTGAGTGGGTAGGAGACGGCCAGGGAGATAATCCAAAGCCAGTCTCCTCTATAGGTCTCTAAGAAGTTCCAACGGGCAGCGGTCCGAAAGCTGGAAAGAAAGGCGACGAGGAGAAAACAGAGCCCCAGAAATACGATGAGGGGGGTGGGCAAGACAGGGAGAAGGAGAGAAACTGTGCCAAAGGTCCGGCTGGGCAGGTGACGGCCAGGGGATGAATCAAGGCCGATCTCCTCAATAGCTGAACAGAGCAACCCCTCCGGGCGTCGGACCAAATGCTCGGACTCCGCTGTCAGGGTAGAGATCATGTGTACTCCAGGCGAGATAAGTAGAGAGGGAAGGAGGAGAGGGGAAGTGAGAAGGGAGTGGACGAGGGGGAAGATGGAATAAGAGATAAAGGGAAAGTCTGCCCAAAGACCGGAAGGGAAGGTGACGGCCAGGGAGGAAATCCAAAGCCAGTCTTCCCTAGAGCTATCTAGGAAACTCCAACGGGCATTGGTCAGAAAGATGGAAAGAAAGCAGACAAGGAAAAGGCAGAACGGCAGAAATACACAGGTGGGGGGTGAGACAGGGAGAAGGGGAGAAACTGTGTTCAGTGTCCGGCTGGGCAGGTGACAGTCAGGGGATGAATCAAGGCCAATCTCCTCAATTAGCTGAACAGAGCAGCTCCACCGGGCATCAGACAAAATGCTCGAACTCCGCTGTCTGGTTAGGGGTCAAGTGTACTCAGGGGAATGTCAGTATAGTGCGGGTGGGTTGAGGGGGATCCATGGTCTTCTTGCAGTCAGGCACAGTCCTGGAAGGGTTTTGTAAGTAAAAGTAAGGGGGGAAAAAAAGTCACCACTGTTGGCCATGTTGGGATCGGGCATCCTGGGACCCTTTTCCACACCATGAGTGTGCCGAGAATGGCAGAGGTTAACAGGGAAGGAAGGACCAGACTCCCAATAGTTCTTAAAAAGGACACAAGATATCACCATTGCCCTCCACAGGGGGTGGAAGGGGGTCTGACGAGGTTTCCCGCACCCATTTGAGTTGCAGCCTGATTTTGAAAACAACAGGCAGTTGTCAGAGATCGGTTTTCAATTGAGTCATGGAGGCCTGCAGGTCTCCTTTAAGTACAGCGTGGAGATCTGCTTCAAAGTCCTTCAAAGAGCTGAGCAGGTCTTCCTTGGTCAGGGCCATGACTGGATCAGGGGTTTCTTTCTCCTGGGCTTGCGTCTTCTCCGCAGGCGTAAAGTAGCTAGACACCTTAGAGGTCACCTTCTTAGGTGGCATAGATGCGGTCTCTACTAGGAACCAGGGCTGCCTCAGACTCCCAAGCTTCTTCCTAAAGCTCCCCTCGTGTCACTGTAAGCACTCTCTAAAAGCCCCCTGTGGCCCCATAAACAATGCTGGCTCCCAAAACCCCCAAAAGGGGAGAGAATGCTTAGGAGAAAGACCAAACTCCTGTGGCCATCTTAGGGTCAGGCACTCCTTATTTATCGCTGATGCCCAGTTGGAGGCGAGCTACTCCCCGATCTTCAGTATCTTTATGCTTCTGTGCTTGCGCTGGGTGCCCAGTAAAGTCCAAGCTAGTGTCAAAGTGTTGTGGGCTTGAAAACACAGCTTTGTGGGTATGAGTTCGCATTTTGGAGTCAGACATTATTAAAGGAGGACTCCCAACTACCTTGCTGATGCTTCACGGGCCCCCCATGTCCTCCTTCTGTCTCCCACAGGTGATTTGGACTGGTTAGTTGAGGTAGGAGCCCTTGCCTACCTCCAGTGAATCAGGAGCCTCTCATTAGTACTGGATCAATGCCAGACACTCCGCCGCTGCTTTTAGTGCAGAGTCTCCCTTTGGTAAGTGGAGCCGTGGGCGTCTACTTATCCCTTCCTGTCCACAGATTGAGGCGGAGGCACAGGGAGTCGGGCAGCAAAGCTGTGCCCGTGACGCTGTCCTCACTTAAGGTCCGCAGCCCTGGATCAGTATATGAGGCCTCGCCCTGCCATCTTGAGCCTTGCCTCACGTCTCCACGTGAGACAGATAGAGAAATAGGAACAACTCAAAGAGGAAGTATACATCACAGCGCATTTATTAGGCAGAAGAGGATATATATATATATATATATATATATATATATATATATATATATTAAGCTCAAATTTCGCACATAAAGCAGAGTCACTTATGGGCAGGTGCTTGGAAGTGGCCGTGCCTGCCACGGTACGTCGTCGCTCTAATTCTCTCCTATTTAGTTGAGAAAAACCAGCACTCGCGGGAGACGTTCAGAAAGGGTTTTATTCTTTATACAAACAGGCGCGTTTCGGCGATGCCTTCCTTGGTGTTTGCCGACAAACCGGGAGGTCGCCATTTTTATATACATTGTATCCATACAGCCACACGTACAGGGGACCGCCTCCACAGTACCAAAATAGGCGCCATCTTTGAATGTGCAAGTTCATTAACTATTTACGAGACTTCTTACTAGTTCTTTTAAAAAACACGCTTTTTATCGTTAATAAATGCAGTATTGGAATTAATACCCAATTTGTAAGATTATACTTCAAATTAATGGGCGTATTTGCTATATTATGAGTGTGGATCTTTACCGTCACTATTCACGCACTATTGCAAATGTTGCCCCCCGCTATTACTTTAGGTGTTTGCTTGCTTATCGGGCCGTTGATCGACTCAATTAAAAGCATCAGAAAACGTATTCAATTAATTGCGGTACATACGTTATAGACACCACAAGACTGCATTCCAAAATTCTCTACATCCCTCAAATGGTACTGCTTGAATTCATAGTGACATGGATCGCTATGGTCCCCTTCATTGCACGTGGCTATAAAATCAGTATTTGCATAGTTTGTTCAACATTTGATCATACAGTTACCCCTCAGGGTCAATTCACATATATTTCAAAATCCCTCTTACTCAAATACATCAGCTGTCTGATTAAATCTAAACATTTCATTGCTGTCATACCACACTGTCGTAGTCAATTCTTGATCATTTCATTTAGTTTCAGACTCCCAAATGCCACGCAAGTTCCACCCTACTGTTTAAACCCTTAGGAGATTTTGTTTGACAGTCCACTATATATCGGGACTCTAACCTTCTTAGTTTTCTCAACCTGTCACCCCCTCTGATGTTATTGGGTACTAGATCTAGACCATGAAACTGTAACAAGTTTCTATTGCTATCATGGTATTCATCATAATGCCTCGCCACTGGATAGGCCCCATCCTTCTTTGCAATTGCCCTTTGATGTTCCAAAATTGGCATTTTTAATGGGTGTATTGTGCTGCCTATATAACACAGGCTGCACAGGCATGTGATACAATACACTGCATTGGGTGTTGTACAGGTTATGAATTTAGTGATTTGCTTCTTCTGTTTCATACCAGGAATACTAAATTGCAAGACTCTTTTACTGTTGCTATATGCCTTGCATTTCCCGCATGGATAAAACCCTTTCATCTCTTTCAGGGTTCCTGATCTTGAGGGCTCTTTGCTCAGATGACTACTCACTAGCTTATCCTTCAGCGACCTCGCCATCTTAAATGTGACTAGTGGATGCGGGGGAATATCTTTACTGATCACATTGTCTGTTTCCAAGATATGCCAGTTCTTTTTTAGCATCTTCTTGAGATGGTTAGCTTCAGCTGTATATGGTGTTACTAGCCTAAACTTACTTCATGGCTACTGTCATTCTCTTCTTGATCTTTTGTCTGGGACTGAAGGAGATGCTGTCTTGAAATCCCTTTCACTTTCTTTAATGTGTTATCTAACAGTGAGCGATCATATCCTCTCTGCATGAATCTTTCTACACATTCATTTGCTGTTTTATTGAAATCACAGGTACGTGAACTGTTTCTCTTCAACCGTAAGAGCTCCCCATAGGGGATGCTTTGCACCAATTTTGGCGGGTGACTGCTTATTGCGAAAAGAATGGAATTCCCTGCTGTTTCCTTACGATATAATGCTGTGTGTATTTGTCCAGTATCAATGAACACCTTGAGGTCCAGGTAGTCCACTGCCACTGGACTCACTATACCTGAAAAGTGTAAGTTCACGTTGTTCTTATTAAATTCTGCTATGAAACCCTGCGCAGTTGCGGTATAACCTTGCCATACTATGAACAGATCGTCTATGTAACGATACCACTGTATTACTTTCCCTGTTTCTTTCCCGATGGTATGGGCTCTGGGCACCTGCTCCTCCCACCAGCCTACAAACAAGTTTGCATAACTGGGGGCGAAGCAGGTGCCCATTGCTGTCCCAGAGATCTGATTGAAATATTCTCATCTCCCTATCCCCCCGCCTCTCATACCCTGCATCCATTTTATGCTCTCTTCTCTCCCCCTGGCCCCTCTTCTGTCTCTCACTCATCCTCCTCTCCTACCTAACTTCTCTCATTATTTCCTTTTCCTTTCTCTTCCCTGTCCACTTTGTCATAGTCTAACCTCTGTGTGGAGGCGATCAGGGCGTGGTCGACACATCTGCAGGGAGGGTCAGACACAGTGCAACTTCTCGGCGGAGGTGATGAGGGACTGATGAGCGCAATTGGGAGGGGGCACCTTGTAACCTCTGGGAAGGTGGAGGTGATGAGAGGTGGGATCGGCACACCTCGAGACCCTGGGTTTGGTGTGAGTTGAACGGTAGGGGTAAACCTGGAAGAAGACTAGAGGGAGTGAAAGAATATGGGGGCATATCTTGGTGTGGTGGTGTGGGGAGGCAGATCCGGGAGGGTGCGCACCGCAGATACATACTGGCACAGAACTTGGTGAGGTGATTCCAGGGGGTGCTGAAATGTGAGGACATTGGAAGGGAAGGGGTGATGGGTGACAGCAGTGGCGCTGGAAGTAGGGGTGCGGGAAGTACTGCAGCACCCCATCAAACTTGAAAGAGTTTAGATAGAGGATAAACAAGAAGACTCTACTCAAATGTTTCCCTTTGGCCAGCCTTTGTTGTGTCTTTAAAGACAGTCTGCCACATGTCCCCTATTGTTGCAGTGAGGTGGCGTTACTGCTGGGCACTCCCCACTCTGAAAATGATTCCAGCACCATTGGGTAACAGATCTGGTGGTAGACGCAGCAAGGCTTAAGGGCACGATCGGGTATGCACGCACAGGCAGGAACCTGTCATGTACATGTTTAGAAACGGAAACATGGCAACTTATGTGTGTTGTGGAGGCATGTTCATGGTTGGGGGGCATGTATAGTTGTGCATGGGGTGATGATAACATGGGCAGAGCGGCAGAAATAGAGGGCATATTGACATATGCACATGCGTGACAGTGGCATGTACACATGTAGGAGTAGGTGACCTGCACGAATACAGCAGTGGGGCTGACAGGTACACGCAAAGAAACTGTGTCCTACACTTATGCAAAGACACTAGACTCTGACGTGTTAATATTTAGGAGCCAGTAGCATGTGATCTGGTAGCACGGGTGGTGAGAGTAGAAATACGAGACATTTCCTTGAGCACAGGAGATGCAGGTATACGCAGGGATAAAGAATATATTGATGAATACACATACATATAGGTGGTAGAGAACAGTACACATAAAGGAGACGCGGCCTGCACATACATGTATATGCCCGTTCAGTAGACCTAGGTGATGTGCACACACAGTGAAGGGAGGCTGCATGCAGACACATGGGCATCTGTGACTAGAGACAATGACGTGTGCACACACAGGTCAGATAATGCCAGCACTCACAGAGGAGACATTGACCTGTACCCACATATGCCTCTGGGAGATAGTTTTCTACGCACACAGAGCAAAGATAAGTGAACATTTATAAGAAGATAACGTATACCTAAGTGTGGCAGGTATACACAAATGACACACGACTCACTAGCACGCACACACATAGTAGCAAAGGAAGTAGTGGAGTGCCGTGTGCACGCATAGGAATATCTAAAACAGTGACATGCACACAAACAGGAAATGGTCAGGCACCGAGGCACGTAGGTGTTATGGGTCCACCGCTCTCCAATTATACTAGTTACTAATACCAAACCAAGGAAGAGGGGATCCATTTACTTTTTTGTAATAAGGGGCATATCAACCCTTCTGCATGACAGAGCATATACATATGTGGGACAGTAACGTATGAACTTACAGAAATATAAAAGATGGTACGCATGCGCTCATGGGTAACATGTCCACATACAGGAGACACTGGTATGCGCATGTATAGTGGAAAGTGGCATGGTCATATAGCGGTTCATGTAAAGGTGACGTATACAAAGAACGATATAAGAGGTGCGCGCATGAGAGTATAGGAAGTGTTGACGTGCATATACAGGAATGTAGGAGTTAGTGACGTGTACATATGGCAGTATAAGGCTTGGCGACAAGAGCACAGAGAGATACAGGAATAAGGATCCTGGATATACGTAGGAGGCAGTGGTATGTGAACACGTATGCATGTAAAAGGTCAGGGAGTCTATGGGTGATAACACGGGTATAAGACAGGTAACGTGCACACATACGAGTATGAGATGCGTGTCATGCACATATAGGGCTACAGACAGGAGAACACAAGGCTGTGGTGAGCAAAGGAATCTATTGGAAGTGTTCCAGACAGAATGTAGCTCACACTTCCTGGAGGTGGGCAGTCTGTGGCCACAGACCAAGCACATGTCTCTCGCATGTGCACACACACAAAAACGTCCATCTAGTGTTTACAGTGCAGTGAAATCCATTCACACACATTGCAGGCCAAGCATAAAGTCATAAGAAGTTTTTATGAGTTTGTCAGTGTACCCATGTCAAATCATTCTCCTTGGTAGCTACTCATTAATCCATCTATCCATTCACCGGTCGCTGCTTTTATCTCCCTATCTTTATCCCCTGTGTCTGATCTATCTATCTATCTATCTATCTATCTACCTAATGTGAACCGATTCCACCTACAGGTCGGTCTCTTGACAGTTCGCCCCTCTGCGAGGCCCAAGCCTCTATGTCTGCCTCGCCACACACAGGCCTCTGCCCTTCGTGCGTCCCCTACGCAGGTGTGTCAGGTTGCTTCTATTTGACTTTTCCCCTCTCAATCGTTCTTTCTGTCTGTGGTTCTCGCTCTCTCGGTTACCGAGTCACAAGGTGGCTGCCAACACTTCCTGGTTTGGAGTTTTGGCAGCCAATCAGAGTAAAGGTTGTGCTCGGGAGGAGTCGCGACTTCTCCTCGGTGCTCAGATATCGAAACTTTTCTTTCTTTAATTTTTCAGGAACTACTGAACGGATTTTCACCATTTAAAAAATTTGGTGCAATTCCGTTCAGCAGTTCGGGCTTTAGCTGTGCCCAAAATTCCTATGGAAATGAACATGGGGAAAATGGGTTTTGGGACCCTATTTTTTCTCAGTCCCCGCTTAACGAATCACCCCAAAACTTTCGAGACAGGAGCTGACTGGAGCGCCCCATTAGTTTTGGAAAGATTGCGAAGATTTGTCAAACGGCGCCAAAAATATTGGCAAAAGAAAAAACACTTTTTGAATAGAAACAAGGTCGAGTGCCAGTAGGTAATATCCTTATGAATATCTTATGAAATTATATCCTAATTTACAAATTTAAATGATGTAATCCTCTCCGAGAGTCGAAACAGAGGGCCACTTGGCCGGAACTGATGTTTATGTATTGTTTACTGTGTTATGAAATTTAACATTTATAATTGTCTTTATTGATTCCAATTTACGTTATTCAGATTCATGCTGGGATACCCACCCTAATGAATACCAATATGCAATTATGGGCGTTGCTAAATTGAATTTTGTTTGTTTATTAGCAACATGCATTTACAGAGCAGTAAAACAATGGAGTCTTTTCACTTTAAAATGGTGATTGTTCGCTTATGTGGCAGGCTAACGAGAAAGACCGCCTGGTCGAAATGCGTTGCCAATAAAAACATCTTTCATACACGGACCCTGGAGTGCGAGTCTTTCGTGTTATCTCAGCAACATCTACTGGGAAACTTCTTCACGCATCTATTTCCGGGTTCCCGACACCCGGGACTTGCACCTACCCCGTTTGGACAGGAGCGGACGAGTCGGGAGACTTTTCCTCACAAACCGGCCTCTGCCAGGTCCTGCTCCGTCCGCCGACTACGCTACTGCTGGAGAAAGCTTGCCGCTGGAGATTTGCTGGTAGGTGCTGGCCGTGGAGACGCGCTTCGGAAGTTGCGCGTTACCGTGTCCGGGCGCCTGCCGGCATTGACCCATGCAGCTCACAGCGCCTCGAGACTGAAGAGGAGATTAGATTATCGGCAGGGGTACCACGCTACCGAATCAGGAAGCAGCGCGGCAGGGACATCGGTTCCGTGTTTCAAATCGAGGGAACCGCAACTAAGGATTTACCCTTAAAAGAGTGGGGACATGACCGTAGGCAAACAGGCGGCGGCGGCGGCAGCTGCGGCAGCCACGACTGCCAAGACAACCGTGACTGGCGAAACAACACCACCTGATAAAACCCTGAAACAGATGCTGTTCCACTACGAGTGCGAGTCTTTCGTGTTATCTCAGCAACATCTACTGGGAAACTCCTTCAGGCATATATATATATATATATATATATATAGAGAGAGAGAGAGAGCGAGAGAGAGAGAGAGAGAGAAAGAGAGAGAGAAAGAGAGAGAGAGAGAGAGAGAGAGAGAGAGAGAGAGAGATCGATAGATAGATAGATAGATAGATAGATAGATAGATAGATAGATAGATAGATAGATAGATAGATAGATAGATAGATAGATAGATAGATAGATAAAAGTCATATGGAAGTTATAGTTTTTAAATGAGATAAAAACTAGCATTTAAATCCACCACTGAAATTCACAAGATATTATTTACTAACCCTAAATTGCAGTCTGCCATGCACTGCTTACTACCTCATATATTGCAACATTCATGCTTGTTAAATTACATCATCTCAAGTCTCATTGTTAGTAAAGCTTATAATTTATTCTTGAGTGTTTTCATCGTCTCAGAGCCTAACCCAGATACATTTAGCAGTTTTCATTATGTATCTCGGTTCAAGCAACCAAGGGGTGAGGAGGGATTTTCATAGCTGTGTGACTCCCTTATCCTGACTAAAGTGAGAGTCCATACTTGGATAGGGTGCAAACCACTGTCAACTAGAGAGGTGCCTATGGCAATCCGTGGTGCTGACCAGGATGTGCGGCAACTAGTGCTGGCATGTGTGCCAAGAGAGGGTGAAAACAAATGCAGGAAATTTACGATGGAGCTACAAGGATAGATGGTCATTCATGCAGGTGGATTTCTTCTCTTGGAGCATCAAAAAAAGCAGGTAGTAGTCGGACAGGCCACCAACAAGCCTTGGTACCTGCAAACACTGCATTTGAAGATATTTTCTTCCAGAGGACCAGGGGAAAGTTGTAGAACATTGAGCCTCACTGAGGGTCTGGACTACAGTTTCCAGAAGCAACCTGCCCAGTGACTTAGAGAGGCCATGCTGGACGGCTCGGGAGACAGTACTTAGAGTTTGTGGATTTAGCATTTTGTGGCTACCAAATTCAGGAACTAATTGCTCTACCCTAAGGGAGTTCTTGTGAAGTCTGGAGTTTGCAGAGGGTTTCACCTTCCTTTTAGAACTGGCCTCTTGCCTTGGTTGAGCCAAAATCCAGATGGTGCAAGGTGGCTGCCACAAGTGCAGGCCTTAGCGCCTCTCTTCACGGAGTCCTGCCTTGTCATGAAAACAGGCCTCTTCTTGGTATCACATAGAATCTGAGGTTCTGGTGACAGAGGTGGCCCTTAAATCCTGGATTTAGGGGGTGTTAGTGCATGGGAGGACTAGTAGCTAATGGGCATCTAGTCCTGTGGCTAATCCGCCCATGTGGTGACTATATCGGGTGGGTGTATGTCACTAAAACTAGCCAGAAGCCTCTTCCTAGCCTAAATTCAACATGGCCAAAACCACCCTATGCTGTACACTTCATCTGCTACACCATAGAGGTGTGATCAGCCTTGTGGAGGTGTATGCCTCCTGAATAGCTAATTTTTCCAAATGCCTGTAAAAAACAGTGCCTGGGGCAAAGTTTGTCATCGAGTGAGGGACAAGTTCCTTTGTTAAGCAGCAGCAGTGAAGCTTTTGAAGCTCACTGCTGTGATGTGTCCATTCAGTAACCATCCTGTGTGGGCAGAGGTGTCACCTCCTGCACACAGAGGTCTTTGTTTCTGACCTCTGAGAGCGGCACACACTCCCCAGCATGAGGTCAGATCTCTGTCTTGGCAGCCATCCCTAGAAAAAGCCCACCAACGCACAAGAACACTGGGTTAACTTGGTGACCACTGTCTAATTTGCCAACTAGGTACATGCTGGTTAAGCCTCAACACCACCATTGTGTAAAGGATTAGAGAGCACAGTGTTGAGACTAAACACAAAAGAAATCAACTGTTCCATAATGGAGCTGGACATCTGGGGTATTTGCATTGTCTAGCCCATGTTATCCTATGGAGGGTTGGTCATTTGTAGTAGAATACGTTTAGAATGCTACCACAGTGCAATATATACTTGCCCATATATTTCCACACATATAATATAATACATCCAGACTCCTGGACTATAGGAGGCCTACCTTAGTGGTAACTGACATATATGAAATGAAGTGAGGCAATCCTGTCACCTAAGGTGTGTGCAGGGTCGAACTCAAGCAGACAACCTGCTCATGCAGGGCTGACATTGCAGACCTGCAGCCTTTGGTTTCACTCAGGTCACTCAGGGTAGCATAATAAGTGTTGCAGCCCTGGTACTCCATTTACATCCCTGCCCTGGCTACCACTGGTACCATATACTCCTGTCCAGGTCATTTCCTCTGGGAAGCTGACCTATCTCTACAGTGATGGGACCCCATCTAAGCTGTACCTTGGCTACCTCTTTGGCTTCCTTGCCTACTTCCACTTCCTTGAGATCAGAGGCCTCTACCTATTCTAACCCTATCCTAGCCAGGGTAATGCCTCCCTTACCCAAAGAGGTAAATTGCCCAATACTTGAGCAACCCTACCATGGCCAACAGGGCCACAGGTCCTAACTTGCGTTTGGCTCTGGGATCTGCCTTCCATGCCAAGTATAGTACAGCTATAAAGACTAACACCCAGCAGAGACTACTGACAGCTGTTGGTACCCAAATCACACCTTTAGCTCTCCACTGACATGTGGAGGTGCTAATACACAGGCTTCTTTGGGGTCAGGGTTGCCTTCTGCTTTTTCTGAGTGGGGGGGTCACTACACCTTGTAGCTGACATCCTCTTTCCCCCTTTCCCTTCTGTCAGTTGAGGTGTCACTACCTCCTTTTTTAGAACTGCCGACTAAGCAGGACATCCGGGGTGACATGAAGTGACTCACCAGTGCCAATTTTCAGGTCTGTCCTTACTGGATCAGAATCACCTTGGCCTACTGGAACTTTTGTTAAAAGTGTCCCACTTGTCTTACCTTTCTTTTTCTTGTCTTTCTGTTTGTGACTACTTCTACTCTTGGTAGGTTCAGTACACTTAGGCACTTGGGGTGAAGTATTGCACTGTGCAACTACTTCCTTGGGACCTAGACCAATCTTTGGGAGGTCATTGTCCATAAGACAGTCAAGGTGAAGGTCTGGGCTGACAATCACCTTGTGCCAAATAAGGGAACCCTCAATCCCTAGCAGGACCAATGCCATGAGCCTTACAGTGATCTCTCCTGGGACAGCCCTTACTAGTTTCTCCTTGGATATATTGGTCTGAGGATACCAACCGGTCATGCACCATGGTGTAACTGGCACAGGTATCTCTCAGGGGTGTGCCTGGGATTCCATTCACCTCTATGTGATGGAATTGTCTGCTTCCCTCTGGAATCACCATCTCACATGTGAGTCCTACTTTCCAATTAAAAGCTAAGAGGATGTCCTCATCTGAGGAGTTACCCTCTGAATACTCCCTTCTCCCTATCCCAACATTAGCTATCCCCTTGTATGACTGACTAGTGGAGGATGGTTTGGTACGTATTGCATCGCCTCTCTTGTGTCCTGGCAGGAGACTATCAAAACAGTTCCCATCTTTCCTGGGATCCCACGAATTTACCTTGGTTCCCCTTTCCTTCTGACTGGGGAGAGTCTATGAGCTCAACATACGTGGAAGCAGTTTAGGTGCCTGAAGAGGACTGTTTTTACCGTTGTCTGTGCTCACCTCCTTCGACTGTTGGAAATTTGAGCACCCTTCTTCGAGTCACCTCCCCCTTTGGTCTTGCTCTGGGTACCCCTGGATCTGACACATTTATCTGCAATCTTTCCCAGATATCTGGGAAAGAGTAACTCAAAATGTACCAGATGCTGTCCCAATTTCTCTCTGGAACAATTATTTAGAATGTGCTCTTTCATCAATAGATTATACAGCCCTTCACGTGTTTTCAAAAATATTACCTCTAATACAGCCTTCCAGTGCCTTGACTGGGAGATCAACAAAATCTACCAAAGTTTGGTTTTGTCCTTTATGGTTTTCCCTAAATGTGACTCTGTGCTACTCTGTAGTGAGTCCAACCCCTTCCATGAGGGTGTCTTCCATATGAGGACAGGACTCAGCTACCTTTTCATCTAGGGTCAGACGTCTATCTCTGCCCTTAACTGGTAGTAATTACCACAGTAGTGAGCCCCAATGTTGGCTTCCTACTCTTCTCATGCTGCAGGCTCTCTCAAAAGCTGGAAGCCATTTTGAAATGTCATCTCCATCCTTGTAACTGGGTACTATACCCTTTGGAATTCTAGGGTCACAAGTTTCCTCCCTGATCCTATTAACTTTGCTGCCACTATTTTTAGGCTCAGGCCCAGATTAACACTTATCTCTTGTAGGGCTAGTCCCCTCTTCTTAAGTTCAAGCTTTCTCTCCTCCAGGGAGATTTGGGCAAGCTTGTCCTCAAGGTCTCCTACTGCCCTACTCACAGGTTTAACACTAGAGTGACCTCTGTCACTACCTGCAGGTGAGGGGGATCTTTGGAAGTGCATGAGATCTTGGCTCCCATCTTCTTTAACTACTTGTTGAGCCAAGACATCATCCTCTGTCTCAGGCTCACCTGATGAGAGGTTCTCTGTTTTATCTTGCTCGTCCTCATACTCTTGAAGGGCCTGTACTAGAGCCTCCTTTCTGGTGGTAGCTTTGTAGCTAATCCCCCTAAGTTTGCACAAAGCTCTAAAATCCTGGCTCCTGAGAGATTGATCACCTTGAGTTCTGATGCACCCTGCATCATGCTTACTTTATCTAGAAAAAGGATAACTTATAAAAAATTATAACACTTTAAAAAATATATTGGCCTACTTTCTAAAACACTTTTAAATGTGTTATTCTTTGATTTACTATTGCAATAAGGATGTAAAACAGGGCTACGGCAATATAAATTCAAACACAATTTTTAAAAAAAATGAAAAAATACCCTTTTTGTGTCTAAAGTCAATTGAGAATTTCTAGTGCATATAAAATATACTTATGCCTAAGTGGTGTTGCGAAACAGAAATTTAGGAATCCCACAACTGTGAAACACCCATGTTGCAAGGTGAAAGTATTATCGTGTGGCAGGGGTGCCTTCCCATGAAACACAAGTACAATACACAAAGATGGACCCTGGGTACTCTTTTGTATACCTTCTCTCAGTCCTGGTAGAGTGGCAAAGAGCAGACAGGCTACTTAGAGGAGTAGGTGCTAAGCATTTTACATTACCAACATGGACGATAAGTAATTGACAAGACGAGATAAATCCAACACCAATTTATACAAATAAAGCACATTTTTATATAGTTTTAGACACCAAAATGAAATCGATACATACAGGCTAACTGGAGTTATCAATTTTAAAGCATTAAATAAATCAGTACTTTAGCAGTGTAACACATTAACGTTGTGGTCAATGGGAAAAACACAGATATGCAATTGGTTACCTAGAGAGGGATTTCAACAGAACCAACTCTGGGTGAAGGTCTCTGTTGTAGATTTGATGTATAACTCCACAGACTGGATGTTGCAGGAACAGCTTTATTGCAGCACAGAACAGGTAAGCCCAATCCTCCCCTGGCCAGAGCTCCAACTGCCAACAGGGCAACGGAGAATTCCAGAACAAAGAACATTACAGAGATCTAGAGTGTTAGCTCAGTAGATGAGCTAAGCACTGTACAACATATCTTCCCCCCTTAACAAGGAAAGAAGCAACATCATACAAAAGATCAAACCCAATCAATGTACATAATCATTCAAGTAAGTAGGTGGACGACGAGAACGAGTACACCTCAAACTAGCTTCTGATGAGGAAGAAGAAGAAGTAGTGGGAATAGTTGTAGTAGAGGCAGTTTCAACTGAATAATTATCTTGTGCACTCAAGGAAGTGGAAGCATCACCACTACCCACCTCCCCCCGTACAATTGGTTGAGAAGCGAAAGAGGCGCTACCATCAGAAGTTAACAAGTACCCATTGCATCCCTCAGTACTACCAGGTATTACGCCATCAAAACAGTCATTCTTTCTTTGGTATAGTGCAACTCTCCTATAATTCCAACTTTCCCCATTGGCCAAGACAACAAAATGTGGAAAAACCCTTTTGACTCTAAAGGGACCTCTGAACTTGCTAAGACCCTTGGCACATCTCCCTGGCTTTACCTTGACCAGATCGCCTACAGATATAGGTAAAGAAGCACTGCCCTGGGATAAGGACACCTCACTTGCAGAGCCCCTTAACCATGCAGGAGTCAATCTTGACACTGGCGTACGACCTCGCATTAGCTCAAAAGGGGATTTTTCTCCATACTTATGGGGCGTTGACCGGTAGGCCCAAACAAGTTCTTGTACCCGTTCATGGGAAAAACAACCACCTTCAACAAACATTTGAATCACCCCTTTTACAAGACGGTTTACTCTCTCGCAAAGGCCATTTCCTTGCGGATTGTACAAACTCGTCCTCTGATGTTTGATGCCACATTCACGTACAAACTGAGTCATTTTTGAAGAAGTCAGTTGTGTGCCATTATCCGTAATAAGAACAGAAGGGTATCCTTCATTCAAAAACACTCCTTTAAGGAAGCTAATGGTAGTATCAGTGTTTATCTCTCTCACAAACTGTACACAAAGCCACTTCGAATAACAGTCTATTACAACAATAGCGTAACGTTGATTTAATGGCAATTCACTCATGGGACCTATAAAGTCCAAACACACACTGTGCCATGGTATATTTTCAAAACTAATTTTCTGTGTAGACTGAGACCCCAACACTTTCAGACGTTTCTCCCCTTCCTTGCAGAAATTACACCTTAAAACACAATCTACTGCATCACAATCGACAGAGGGCCACCAAAAATGTTCCTTAACTCGACGTTGCGTGAGACTTTGGCCCAAATGTCCCTCATGGGCTAAGTTTAGGATCCTACACCTTAAAGAACTAGGTGGAATATAACGGTCACCTCTCATCAAAACATGCTCCCCTTCTAAGGAGAGTTCGTCTAAGACTTTTAAAAACGGTCTGACTTGAGGTTCTACAGTACTCTCTCTTCTTGCTCCTTTTGACACAAGATTTATGACAGCTTTTAAAACCTGATCATCTTCCATACCTTTTGACCATTCACTACAAGAAAAAGAACCACCACCTACACTCATAACATCATCCATTACAGCAACTGCTACATCATCCAATACATCTTCAACTGAATCTTCACCACTAGAAGATCGCACAGGAAGTCGTGACAGGCAATCCGCTTGGATGTTTTTCCATCCATGAACAAACTCAATTTCACATTGGTAATCTTGTAGGCGAGAGGCTAACCTTGCTAAACGTGGAGACCCCTTTCCAGCACCTCCCGGAGCCAACACGTTTAAGAGAGGTTTATGATCCGTGCGAAGGATAAATTTGTAACCCCACAGATAGGTCCTAAAATAACTCGTGCCCCAAGCAGCAGCAAGAGCCTCACGTTCTATAACCGAGTAATTCGACTCTGAGACAGATAATGGCCTAGAGGCAAACGCTATGGTCTTTTCCACTCCACCATGTTTTTGTAAAAGAACTGCACCAAGACCTACAATACTAGCATCTACCATCAAAATAGAGGACCGAGCAGTGTCAAACGGTGTAAGGACATTGGCAGACTTTAGCTCTTTTTTTATCATATCGAAGCAAGACTCGTGCTCAACAGTCCAATTGAACTTAACACCCTTCTTCAACAAACTCCTCAAAGGAGCAGTCTTTGAGGAAAAATCCTTCACAAATTTCGAGTAAAACTCGATCAGACCCATGAATGATCGAAGTTGATCTTTATCAACTGGAGAAGGAGCTTGTTCAATGGCCTCTAACAAATTCTTTTTTGGTTTAATCCCCTCTTCGGATAGGCAAAAACCCAAGTACTCTATTTCTTTCAAAAGGAATGCACACTTCTCTTTTCTCAATGTCAGACCAGCAACATCCACTCTTTGTAACACATTCCACAAAATCTCATTGTGTTCTTCTAGTGAATTTCCATATATCAAGATATCATCCTGAAAGTAAAGGACTTTATTTAACCCTTTAAACACTTCAGAAACAAGTCTCTGGAATACACTAGCGGCAGAGACAAGTCCGAAGGGCAATCTCGTGAATTGGAATGTCCCCTCACTAGTGATGAATGCGGTAAGATGTTTGGAGCTGTCATCTAAGCAAATTTGATGATAAGCATGCTTTAGATCCAGTTTACTAAAGAACTTGGCCCCTTTAAGTGTCGAAACTAGCTCATTAATGTTTGGTAGGGGAAATACATCCGCAACCACACATCTATTGAGTGAGCGTAAGTCCACACAGAACCTAATTTTATTGTCCGGTTTCTGGGAAATCACTACAGGGGAAACCCAGGGAGATGCTTCAATTGGTTCGATAATACCACCTTGAAGCATTTCTTCTAAAGTGGACTTAACTTCTTTACGTAGGGCAAAAGGGACTTTCCTCACTTTATGTTGGACAGGACAACTACCCTCCTTGAGTATTATGCGATGAGAATATCCTATAAGTTCCCCCAATTGGTCTCTGAACACATTTTTAAATTCGTCTAGTATCTCACCAATAGAAGACTTATCAACTATAGACACAGGATCATCAGACCTGGGATCTACTACAATGTGTAGGTCAAATTGGTGGTGACGACCTAATATGGCCGGTCCTACAGTCGATATGTAAACCTTTCCAGGCACCGATCTATTCTTGAATTCAATTTTTGACTCGAAATATCCCAATAGATCAATTTTCTCGCCTTGATATCCAGACGGAAAAATATCACACTCTTTCAATGCTCTCTCGCCCCACACACTCTTCATTAAGGATAGTGGGATGATGGTCCACTTTGAACCTGTGTCCACCATGAGGTTCACTACCCTCTCATCAATTTTGAACTCAGCTTTAAAAGGATTCTCTCTTCGATCTTTGCATGAACATACAGTGTCAGACAAAATTAATATCTTGTTCTTTTCACGTCTCACATCAGTACAGTCATTAATTACAGTCACCCGTGAACCGTTTGAACTGTTTTTGTTTTTACACATCTTTGCAAAGTGTCCCGTTTTCCCACAACGTAGACACTCTTTATTATTTGCAAAGCAAAACTTAGCATCTGAAGAATGTGAAAAACTCCCACACCTCGAACACACTTTCTGACTATTCCTACTACCTGAGGTTTGTTGAATATTCTTCTTCTGAAGAATATAGCCCTTTTTTCTTACTATAGCAATCGCCATAGCTTCATCATCACTATTGTCACTAGTCATACTCTTATTGGAAACTTCTGCCACTTTAGTTTCCAAGCCACTCTTCTGCAACTCTCTCATACATTTCTCACTCTCTTCTACTACTTTAGCCAATTCTATCGCAACTTTCAATGTTGGATTTTTTGCCGCCCATAATCGTTCTTGGACTTTTCTGTTATTGGCTTGAACAATCAGTTGGTCTCTTATAAGTTCATCCGCCATTTGGCCGAAGTTGCATTTCACTGATAGTTCGCGTAGACGCGCAACAAACTCATCAATGCTCTCTTCCGCTAACTGTTTGTTCTTGTAGAATTTGTATCTCTGTAAGACAAGGTTTTCTTCCTTACCGAATCTGGTTTCAAGTCTTTCTACCGCCTCCTTAAATTCATCTAAATCTGCTTGTGACCCAGAAGGTAATACTTGTGGTAAGTATTTAAACAGACGTTGTCCTTCTTTACCTAATGTCGTCATCAAGAGAGCTTTCTTGCGCTTAGGTGAGAAATCCTCCCCGTCTAAAGCTTGGATATAGTTGTTAAACATTATTATCCAGTCTTCCCACATTATGGGTGGATTCCCTGGTTCGCACAAGAATTGTGGTGGTAGTGCTACATTAATTGCTTGAGCCATTGAATTGAAACGTAAGGTACTATTGTGTAGTAGCAAGAAACAGTTGTTATACAAGCACGTTATAATTTTTCTTTTCACAGAGAACAGAAACAGTCTGTATATATTTATCTTTTCACTCAATTTAAACGCTTACTCCACTTTATTATTCTGAAGATCCGCCAAATAATGACGTTCCAGGTAGTCCGCAGTGATAATCCGCTGCACCACGGTGTTTCCGACAGTCTGATGTGAAGATCTCCGCGAAGCGCGTTGCTTAGCAACCACTGACAACAGGCAGAAAAATTATTCAAAATGGCCGATTTACGTCAGTTACGTCTGACGTCTGTTGTCACACGCGCATGAACGTGTGCGTCTCTGGCATGCGCATGAGGACAATGCGTACAGTGTCAGAGAAACGCAGTTGTGCGTTTCAGTGTGCGCTTTAGCATACGCTCCAGTAGTGCGCGTAAGAGATGCGCAACTCACCCAGTCACGTCGTGCGCTTCAGCGTGCGCTCCAGCAGTGCGTGTGCGCGACTCACCACATCTCGTCACGAAAGACGTTGGAGGGTGTGACGTCACCTTCGTCGGCACATAGAGGAAACCTCGTATTCTCCCAAAATTCACGATCGGTTCCACTGCAATTAACGCCAATACGCTGAAGGCTCCTCTCGGTCTGCTTACCACGCGGGTTCGTGAGGAATCGGTGCTGCCGTTCTGTAATTCCTTAATTAGCTGCAATCTTCAACAGGAAGCTATGGCCAGATGTCTTTTAAGTCCAAGTCGCCAAATGTTGTAGATTTGATGTATAACTCCACAGACTGGATGTTGCAGGAACAGCTTTATTGCAGTACAGAACAGGTAAGCCCAATCCTCCCCTGGCCAGAGCTCCAACTGCCAACAGGGCAACGGAGAATTCCAGAACAAAGAACATTACAGAGATCTAGAGTGTTAGCTCAGTAGATGAGCTAAGCACTGTACAACAGTCTCTTGAGCCCCTAGAGCAGTTCACCACAGCTATCTCAACTTTACCTGGCTCAAGGGAGCTGGGTTCAGAGGTGCACTTTCGCTGCCAAATGGAGCTGACAGTCAGGTTTGCAGTCTTTAAATGGCTACCTTAGCAGAAAGGTACTTGCGAGGCAAGTTGAGCAAAACCCTTTAGAACTTAAGCAGGGAGCTTGCCTTGGGCCGGAAATATTCCGGTAATTCAATCTACCTGGCTAGCAGAAATCAGGTGCAGAGGTGCTTCTGGCTATCCATTGTGCTGAACAGGATCCGTGGCAACTGGTGCTGGCAGGGGTGCCAATAGAGGGTGAAATCAAATGCAGGACCTGCACAATGGAGCAGCAGGGGTGGATGGTCATTCTTGCAGGTTGTCTGACTGACCACCAGCAAGCCTTGGTACCTGCAAACACTGTGGCTGAAGACCTCTTCCACCAGAGGACCAGGTGAACGTTTTATTAAGTTGAGCCTCACTGAGGGTTGGGATTACAGTTCCTAGAAGCCACCTGCCCAGTGACTTTGAGCGCCATGCTGGATGGCTCGGTGGACAGTACTTCAAGGTCGTGGTTTGTGCCTGAAAACTGCAGGGGACTAGTCCCTCTAACCCCAGGGGGTTCTTTTGAAGTTTGGAGTTTGCAGAGGGGTTCACCTTCCTTTTGGAATTGGCATCTTGTCTTGGTCTATTCAAAGTCCAGTGGGTTCAGGGTGGCTGCCACAGATGCAGAGCTTAGCGCCTCTCTTCGTGGAGTCATGCCTTGTTGTGAAAATGGGTCTCTTCTTGGTATCACACAGAATCTGAGGTTCTGGAGGCAAGGGTGCTTTTCAAATTCTGGATTTTGGGAGTGTTAGTGGTTGTGAGGAGCCAATTTGCGTCTAGTCCTTCAGCTAATCTGCCACTGTTTTGACTAGATCTGGTGGGTGTTTGTCACTAAACCTAGTCAGGACCTGCTTTCTAGCCTAAATTTAAGATGGCCAAAACCATCCTTGGCTGTACATTTCAGGCACCACACCCAAGAGTTGATGTCAGCCTTGTAGAGTTGTACGCCTCCTGAATAGCTATTTTTCCCTCCTTCCCATGAGAAACCGTGCCTGGGGCATGGGGATGCTTTGACCTCAAGTAGGGTACAAGTTCCTTTGTCAAGCAGCACCACTGAAACCTTTGAGGCTCACCGCTGTGATGTGTCCATTCACTAGTAATACTGTGTGGGCAGAGGTGTCACCTCCTGCACACACAGGTCTTTGTTTTTGACCTCTGGGAGCAGCACAAACTCCCCAGCATAAGGTCAGACCTCTGTCTTGTCGTCAAACCCTCAAAAACGCCTGTCAAGGCACAATAACACTGGGTTAATTTGGCGGCCACTGTCTAAGGTGCCACCTAGGTACATGCTAGCTAAACCTTGACACCACCATTGCTACAGGGGTTAAAAAGCATTGACACTAAACACAAAAGAAATCGACTATTCATCATGGAGCTGGAAATTGGCGTATGTAGTGTCCAGCCCATGTTATCCTATGTAGGGTCAGTCAATTGCGGTACAATTACATTTAGAATGCTACTACAGGGCAATATATGCTTGCATATATATTGCCATATATATATTACATGCACCCTGCCTCCTGGGCTTTATAGAAGCCTACCTCAGGGGTGACTAACATATATTAAGTGCAGTGAGGTGACTGTCAATCATGGTGTGTGCAGGGTCGAACTCTGCTAGCAAGCTGCTCGTGCATTTCTGACATGGCAGACCTGCAGCCTTTGGTTTCACTTGGGTCACTCAGGGTGGCACAATAAGTGCTGTAACCCTGGTACTCCATTTACTTCCCTGCCCTGGGTACCATTGGTACCATATACTAGGTGTAGTATTCTTGAAGAAGATGGCTTCAGACCAGAAGAAGTTGAGTGTATCAAGTTTATTCTTCCTAGAGGAAACCCATCCACCAGCTGTGTACACTGTACCGTCTTCAAAGCCCCAGCTTGACTGATCACTTAACCTTATGACATATGTACATTCCAACTTATGATGTAGGGAAGAGCATTAAAGCAAGGGGGGAAAGAAAGGATAAAGGTCATAGAGAGGAAAATGCAGGTTATCACACTAGGGCCTTACAGGGGTGCAAAAGTACCTGTCAATCGGGTGTACCAATTAACATTTACACTTTAAGGGAAAGAGCAATGTTGCTGGGGCCAGGTTAGCAGGACCCAGCACACTTTCATATCAATTACCACAGCATCTAGCAGCAAAATGTGGGGGGCATCTGCAAATAGTACATTTTCCTACATATTGCAGAAAGTGACCGGGCCCACCAAAAACTCTTCTTGGAATGTAATGAATCCTATAGTCCGTTATAAATCTCCCAGTAGCTGATATCCTCCTTCTCTCCAGAATGCCAACATCATATCTGCGCTTATCCATTGGAAAGGATATAACACCCAGAAATGTAATGCAAAGCGCAGTCGCTTAAGGACCCTGTTAAGTGGCTATGAGATTCTAGATCCATATTCTCTGTCTTACACCATGGGGGGAGACTATGGGCACCGCGGACCCTCTCATGAGTAGCTACAAGTGCCTCTTAATATATGTTTTCCCGGTTATACTTTCCTGGAGCATGGTGTATGTAAGCAGCATAATAATACAATTGCACGCCTGGGAGGACAAGATGCCCCCTCCTCCTGGTCAGTTTTAGCAGATCAAAGACTACCGTGCTCTGTTTTCCCACCAGACTCCAGCAGGCTGTTCAACCTTTTGAAAGTATCTGGAAGCAGTTCAAACATGGCATTTTCCACACTGTAGAGGCACAGAGGGAGGAACACCATCTTCAACAGGGATTCTCCCAATAGTAGAAAGTGGCAGCTTATTTAAAAAAAAACTATTGGTGACATGAGCCCCTCAAGTACACTTCCCATACAGCTGATGCCGCTGCCATAACACCAAGGTACCTAAATATATCCATCCTCCATTTAGTGCCAAAGTAAGGCAAATATACCTTTGTGCTCTTGGTCTTCCACCCATGCATCCATTGGGAACAACAACGTTGTTTTCCTAATGTTTTTTGGCCTTGCTTTGTCACCAAACTTCTCCAAGCAAGCTAGCAGCACTGGCATAGAGACCCTAGGTTACTTCAAATAGAACAAAGAATAGAACAAAGAATCATCTGCGTGTAGGGAAACCACAGCTCCAAGTCTCCAATCTCTTTTCTGACCCTAATCCTCGGGGTCAAAGAGTAGCAGGGAAAGAGTACATCTCTGCCTGGTACCCTGTTAAATGCCCCAGTCTGTAAAAACTGTACCATTGCTCCTGACCCTGGGATTTGTGTATAACATGCACAACCAGCTACGAAAAAACAGTCCATATCCCATAAGTCACAGGACCTCCATCCGCTATACCTAGTTTATATATCAAATGCCTTTTCAAGGTAGACCGGCACTAATGCAAGGTGCTCCTATATATTCCATGCCGAATGGAGCACATGAGTTAGCCTGTGAATCTTTATGACCATACTCAGGCCCGGTTTGAAGCAGCTTTGATCTTCTTGGGCCAATGGGCCCACCACTACACATTACACAGAACCTTAGTGTCTGGGTTACCCGTGGTCAAGGGTCACCGGGTCCCCACCAGGAGTGAGCATCATGCAAATGATGTCAACTCACATGGAACCAGGTAGGGTGGCTCTCTTTCTCACCTCCAACAGTTTGTCAATTACTGCAGCACAAAAGTCTGAAAGAACTCCAGGAGGAAAACATTGCTGCATTTCGTTTTGCTTTTCTGCATTGGTGAGAGGGCCGTCCTCAACTCCTCCTTGGTAAACTCAGCTTCAAGCTCTTCACAGAAAGGCTTAGGCTTTATGCAAAGTACTTAACGCAGTTGTAACAGACAATTATATGACAGTAAATGCATTCACGCCTTCTAGACTTTCCTTTTGGAATACCTAGACATTTCTTTCTGTAAATTTAGGTCTGTGGAAAAAAAGAAATGTGTGACATTCCATCAGCTCTCCCGGTGTTTTCTTACAGCCCGAGTTGTGCACATCTCTGTGGGCATTTTGCAACATCTGATGGTAACATCAGTAAATTAGTCAATAGTTTCCTGAATGGAAGTGTAGGCAAAGGAGGGGAGCTGGGGTGGGGGAGGTTGAGTGGAGGGAATTGAAAGGGATGCGAGGGTAAGGGAAAGGGAAGGAGAAAGGGAAAGTGGAGGAGGGAAAAGGGAAGATAACGTCACATCAGGTAGAAGCACACGTTCATAATTTCAAGGGCATTCATCTCTATTGCGAGTTTAGATGGGTGAGCAGGGATATCCTAATTAAACATCTTTGACGAAGTTTCATTTCTATTTGAGATTTTTGCTTACCATTTACTTATACTTTATGATTATACTGAAGTTGTATTTTTCTAAACTAGTGGTAGGCAAACTCCATTTTAATGAATGTTACTGCGTCGATAATACATGTTAAAAATCAATCTTTGGCAACATGACCTGATGATACGAGCGAGCAGGGCTCAGAACTATCATTTGCACAAAGTGGTGTTGCGCACAATAAAAACACTTCATTTACAAGGCCATTGTGCGGCCGGTGTGTCATTTTTTTTGACGCACCGGTGGTGTAGTCTGCTTGCCCATATTTATAAGGCCATGTTATGTCACCCTGTGTGACTTTAAATATCCTTGTAAATATGGGCCCCTTTCACGCATTACTCTGCATGAAAGAGGCATTCCATGGGTGTTGCTGTAAGTGTTATTTTTTTTGTAAAGATGGTAATGCATCAGAAACTAACGTCTCCCGGAAGTGTAAGAGTGGCACAACGAGGAGAAATACTTGTATTTCTTCTAGTTTTTTCTCTTGCTATATGTGTTGCATTTTGCAGCATGCATAGAAAGAGGAAAATGCAATTTTTTTTTATTTCTTTATTGGGGTAGAGATCACGAATACAAAATAATACATACAACTTATCATCAGACATTTGTGGGGTTGCAAGAACAGTGTGCTAGGCATTATTTTTCTGGAAATGAAACAAGAGATATGAAGGTACAGCCAAATCAAAACTTAAAACCTAAACAGAATTGAATCTAGTGTTACATATATTATAAATTGAACTACATATTACAATGTTTCATAATAATACTTCAAAAAGTCAATTATAAGTTTTACCTATGGTACATAGAAAGTCAGGATTAATCAATCTTCTGCATCCATATAAACTCTAACCGAACCCCATATTTGCTGCCCCAATGCCTTTTTCCTCTTTCCCTTCATGGCGTACAAATTATATTCCATGTTATAAGTGAATAGAAACCGAGTTCGCCATGCTTCAAATGAAGGAGGTTCACTTTGTAACCAACATGAGGCGATACAGAGTCTTAGGACCACAGTGGCAACAAAAATCAGATAGCTGGTATTATCGCTAGCCTCAGCTTGATCAGGCTCTGCATCTACACCCAACAAAATCTGCATTATTGAGAGCTGAAAAGTGGCACCCAAAATCTCAGATATAAACTTATTTACATGCCTGAACAAATCCCCTAATTTAACACAAGTGGCAAAAATATGCTTTACATCCGCCTGATGGGCACTACATCTGAAGCATTTTCCTTCTGGGTCTCCACCCAACTTTGATATTTTATCTGGGGTACGGTACAAATAAAACAAGGTTTTATAATGTTGGGTTATAAGATTAGCGGACATAAGTATTCTTCCAGCAAGTTCAATTGATCTTTCAAACGGTACTGCTTGACATCCTAACCTGTTCTCCCATTTGGTCACTTGTGCTGCTATTTCATTAGGCATAGCGTCTAGCATTAAATTATAATGTACTCCGATCCGAGCACCTTTCTTGTTGGCCTCTATAAGAGGGTTAGATACAATGTTTATAGTATTTTTCATTAAATACTCATGAATTTAAAAGTATTTATAAAAATGTGCAGTTGGGATCTGAAATTGTTGTTTCAGCTGACTGAATGACTTTAAGCCATTCTTTGTGTATAAGTCCCCTACTGTAATTAACCCTCTTATGCGCCAACTCACCACTATACAATCCCAACAAATTCTGGGGTGTAGACTCGGGGCAGAAAGTGGAGTATATATGGAAATCTTTTCGATTTTACAGTAGTTTTTTATTGCCTTCCAGACTTTATAGGCAGCCATTACTACCTGAAATCTAGTGCGTTTGCAGTAGTTCCAATCCATACTAAAAAAAAGACGATTCCTGACTTCAGCCCCCAATAGCAAACCATATATCGATGGTTGTAATGCTGGCTCCAAAGGTCTCTTCCCTGTGAACAAAATATTCATGCGCAGAAGCATACAAGCATAATAGTATAAAAGGAAATCAGGTATCGCCCAACCCCCAACAGTCCTTGGCAATACCATATACTTTTTTGCCCGCCGCTCCTTTCCTTGAGCCCATACAAATTTCATACAAATCGCTTGCAGCTGTGTAATATATACCAGGGGGATCTCTAACGGTACGCAACGATAAAAATATAAGATCTTGGGTAATACCATCATTTTTAATGTATTGCACCTGCCTACAAGCGTCAAGTGTAAACATTCAAATTGGTCCAGTTGTTTACGAACCTCGCTAAGCATCTTCTGCCAGTTAGATTTAACCGTAGCCAAAGCCGAAATATTTATCTGTATCCCTAAATATGTAACCTCTGTTAGAATCCGGATATCGTGAAAGGACTTGATATTAACGCATAATATCTGGGTCTTAGCGGTATTTATATCCGGATACCGAGCCATATACCGCTGCTAGATGTTCAATCTCAGGCATTGCCAGGGCCGGCTTTGAAGAAATCACAGCAACATCATCAGCATACGCTAGGACCCGGTATTGTTGATGTTGTATCCTAACTGGGGGGATCCGAGGGCTGTTCTCTATCATTTTTAAGAGCGGATCTATGTAGAGGGCGAATAACAACGGGGAACGCGGGCATCCTTGCCTCGTACCCCTTTGTATTGATACCAATTCAGATTGTAGCCCCATGACATAGATCCGTGCACTAGGCTGTTGATAAAGTGTCTGTATTGATTTTATAAATTTTGGCCCAAACCCTCGATACTTCATCAGATCCCATAAGAAGGCCCACGACACTTGGTCGAAGGCCTTCTCAGCGTCCAACAATATAAGGCTCAGTGGAATTCCCAATCCGTTTGCGTAGTCTATTAAAGCAATCACCCGGTTGACATGATCAGTTGTGCCCCGCTTGGGAATAAACCCAGGCTGATATACGGAGACCAGTGGGGATATCACATCTGAGAGCCTTGTCGCCAATATTTTCGAAGAAATTTTCCCGTTGGTGTTCGGCAGTGAGATAGGCCGGTATGAGGCTGGTTGATCTACGGGTTTCCCCTTTTTTCTAAAAACCACAATACTGGCCTCATCCCACGTTTTAGGGTACCTCCCAATCTGTGCCATCCTGAATGTGGCTAGCATATCGTGTTTTATAACTTGAAAGAGAGATTTGTAAACCTCTAACGGCAGCTTGTCAGGGCCAGCGTCCTTGCCTGCTGGTAGTGCCTTAATTGCTGCTTCAAGTTCAAACATCTCTATTGGAGCCTCTAAATTAGCTGCAACTTCACTATCTAATTTTTGCCCACAGAATTGTCCTAACAGAGCATTAGCTTTACTAGTGTCATAGTCTTCTCTAGCATATAAACGAGTGTAGAATTGCCGAAAAACTTCCACAATTTCCATCTCAGCGTATACCGTTTGCCCGTCTACATCGTTAATACATTTAATTCGTTGTGTAACCTCCCTAGTTCTCATTCTCTGGGCCAGGCACCTGCCACATGCCTCCCCATACTCATATAGGAACTGACGCTTAGTGGCATACGTTTTTGACCCCTCCTTACTCCAATGATAATTCACCTTTGACTTAGATCGGACTACCTCTGCTGTAGTATCTTGAATATCTCACCTTAAACTTATATCCTGGACCAAGCGCTCCTCAACCTTTCCTAGGTCACTATAAAGCTCCTGTAGTTTGGCACGAAGTTGTTTTTGCGCATATAGCCCAAAACTAAGGACCTCCCCTCTGAAAGTCGCTTTAAACGAATCCCAGACTATCCCCTTCTCAGTACTCTCTCTATTATAATTAAAGAACTCTGCAACCCATTCTCTCATATACTCTTGAAATTTTATATCTAGCAGCAGCTTACGGTCAAAGGTAAATTCCCGGGGCTTATTAAGAGGACAGTTTATCTGAATGGTTAGGACTACAGGGCCATGATCAGACGTAACTCGAGGGTATACTTGCATTTCTGCGTCATGGAGTAAGCTTTGTGGTAGAAGAAAATAATCCAAGCGCACCAGTTTCCGGTGAGGTGCCGAGAAGAAAGTATAGTCAGGGTTACCCCCCCTAAGATAGGACCAGGCATCAGTCAATCCATGTGAAGTGAAAAGTGCTTGTAAATCTCTATATACTTTAGGTTTCCTACCAACATATATATTTCTCATTACCTAATGAGTCTAATTGAAGATTGATATTTAAATCTCCACAAACTATTACTGGGGTGGGCCAAGTTGCTAATTCAACATTTAGATATTCTAGAACAGCTGGCTCATCAAAATTAGATCCATAAATGGAGCACACCGTACATTTAAAAGTGCCAATGAAACATTCTGTAATAGCCCATCTACCGCCGGTATCGTCCAGGACCCGCCCGGAGCCAGAAACATGTTTACTAGCTAATATGGCAACCCCTCGGATCGTGGAAGCTTGCTTAGTGCATACTAAAACATTATACCCAAGCTCGGTCAGAAATTTCCGGTTAGACCATGCTACATGCGTCTCTTGGAGATAGATGATATCGCAACTAAGCCACTGCAATTCCCTAGCCACCCGTTGTCTTTTATTAGTGGCGTTAAGACCCTTGACTTTCAGTGTACCTAATCTCATCATTCTAGCTGCCATTCCATAATCTCAAAATACCCAAAATGCCATTCCACCGCTGCCCTGCATACCACACATATAAAATGAAGAAAAAAATGCACTTCTGATCTCTTTTTAAATTTAACCCCCCCTTCCAATCTGCCCCCAACCAACCCCCTCCTCCCTTCCCCCCTTCCCTTCCCCACCACCCACTATAGGGCAAAAGGACATAGTCCTTAGAGATGCAGATGTGCGAGTTCCACCTCCACAGGAAGCCAGCCAGGCTGCCACCCTCTTAATACTTTTTTCTGCTTATTTTATCACAAATATAAGACACTTGGAAAAAAAAAGGCGATTTATCTCTAACCAACTAAGACAGTTAATAAAAATTGCCTGTATATGTTAGGTTGAGAAGAGAAAAAAACCCAGCTCTGTAGCATTTAAGACTTTTAATCAAGTGCCCAAAACTACATAATACTAATTATATGTGTCCCATTAATCTGCTCAGAATCCATACTAAAGTCAAATAGCAGTCTTATTTTATGCTACTAATGCGAGCTGAAGTCGATAGATTTCTTGTAATCCCAAACTGCCACCCGGTGAGTTGAAGTGGCGCATTCTTCATTATCAAACTAGGTTCAGGTCCCCCAGTGTTTGTATCTAAAGTCTTCAGATACTCTTATGCCTGGGGCTCCGATGTAAAAAATGTAGATTGCCCCCTGTAAATCACCTTGAGCTTTGCTGGATTTAGGAGGAATACTTGTGCCCCCTTGGCTTGAAATGGCATGAACAGCTGTCGAAGTTGCCATCTTAGTGTCACAGTTGCAGGACAAAAATCCAGGCGGACAAAGAATTCGCACCCACTGCCTGTGCGGCGTTTATCCGGCCGAGCTAAATCATATAGCGCTTCTCTCAAAATGAAATTGTTTAAGCATATCAGTATCGCACGTGGCTGTGCCTTAGATCCCGCTGCGGAGTTAAAAGCGCCGTGAGGATTGCGCTGAGTAAACGGGAATCGGTGTGCCCTTACAACCTTGTTCTCCCATTGCCAATCACTTAACTCAGGGAAAGCTTCTGTGAAAGTCTCGATAATGAATTTACGAACATCCTTCCCTTCTTTCATTTCAGGTATGCCTAAAACACGCAAATTATTACGCCTTGCGCGATTTTCTAAATCCGTTAATTTCCATTCCACATACGTTCTGGTCGCCTGTAAAGTTTCTATAGCCACTTGTTGTTTTGTCAGTGTATCTTCGGCACTTGAAATGCGCTCCTCCGTTTCTATAACTCGCGAAGTAAGCTCGCTAAAAGATTTGACCATCCGGCACATGGTATTTTGAAGTTTCCGGACTGCTCCCTGAGTACGGTTGCTTTCAGCTTTGGTCTCTGCCCTATGTGCCATAATACTTTTATAAATTATGTCCAGAGTGGCCCCATTAGCTTCTTCCTCAATTGAACCTTGGTTCTGTCCTTGCTCTTGCTCTTGTAGTTCAATGTCCTCTCCTTCCCAGGTGGGTTGTACAAAGGGAGTCATCGCTTGCGTTAGGCTCTCTGTGTCAAAATTCCGTCTGACAGTATCTTGATAGTCTACCAAGCCCTTACCCTGTGTAGATGTCTGCTCTGTGTCCACATCTTCATCTTCATCTTCCCCAGTAAATGCCTCCTCACCTCCCCATTCACCTGGCAAGCTATTACAGTCGTCTTCTGAAACTACTGATAGATCCGGCATAGAATAAAACTTGCCCTCAGAGATTGCAGAGTCCGAATCAGCCAAATCAAGCAGATCCTCGTTTATTACTCGATGATTCATTTCAGCCTCTACATTAATAGTGCGCTCTGGGGGAGCCAAGCCATTCTTAACTCCGATATTACCAGCGTTGCCATTTAATGTTATCACATTAGCGGATTTTGCGCTAGCCACCATGCCTTTCTTCAAGAAAATTGAATGTACAACAGGAGTTTTAGAGCCATTCCCATTTGCATTTAAATTTGTATTTATGTTTGGCTCACCTTGACTAGCTTTAGTAGACGCTGCAATCCCAGTTAGACATCCAGTGCTATCCCCAGATATACCAGTTGTTAGGGCGGGGGGATTCAAAGCTTGAGCCGTACTTGATAAATTCGGATTCAGGTTCGCAGTATTGACGGCATTGGTGTTAGCGTTAGTGCCGGTTTTTTTCGTGCCTCTACCCTTCGAGGGCATGATTGTCACGATGCTCTGCGCTAGTGATACACTATCAAATATTCACCAAATGTCCTGCAACAGAGTATTGCTACAATGTTCTTTTTACTTCTTCCCGAAATAAAAAACAGCCAGCAGCCGTCAGCCGTCTCCCTCTCCTACGCCGTAGACGTTCTCTCAGCGTTCTCTCAGCGGTTTTCAATCACTCTGCCCCTCGAGGCCGTCAGATCCGCAGCAGCAGAGCTGGCAGGGCTGGAGTGCCTGCCCAGCGTACCGTGCTTCCGCGGGGAAAAACAGCAGAGAGAGCCATCAAGGCTAATCTTCCATCGAACACGCCGTACTGGACTTCTCCGCGATTAGATGATTTGGAACGGAGCCGGTTCCATCAGCATTCAACCCGCACTTTGAATAAACGGGTAAGCGGCTTTCCCTGGCGTCCTTCTCTGCGAAGGGGAATAGTGCACTCTCACACGGCCATCCACGTGGCCGCCATCTTGCCCTCGTGCACAGAGAGGAAAATGCAATTAATGATTGTTTTTCTTGTGCAGGAAGACATTCCTTCATGCACAAAAACAACCATCCCTGCAATGCAGGCACCCTTGCAACATGACGCAAGGGTGTCTGCACTGGCGCTTGGCAGCCAATTGTGCGCCAGCGCAGGGAAAAGTATACGAATGGTTGATATTGTTGTTAATGCAACACATCTCTTTTCTTAAAATGACACAGCAAAATGGTTTGTGGCGGTGTGCTGCATCATTATTTGGTAAATGAGCCCCTACATAATTTGAAACCGCTGAAGACACACCACCCTTCGAATCTGCTGCCATGGGATGTATGACATTACAATGCATGCTTTTACAACGCATGCCATTACGACGCAACTTTTACAACGCAAGTCGTTACAACGACTTGCGTTGGGGGGCGCTGGATAGTGAATAGTTTAATTTACATTCCAACTCCAGTCCCCGTGGATAGTAGGGAAGGTGTTGGATAGTAATTAAACTATTCCCTATCCTAGAGCGCCCTCCAGCGCAAGTCGTTGTAATGACTTGCGTTGTAATAGTTGCGTCGTAATGGTAGTGCGTTGTAAAAGTTGCGGTGTAAAGGATGTTTCCCGCTGCCATGTAATGAAGCCTTAATGTATGGGTTGGGAAGATATACGAGCAAGAGAGAAAGGGGCATCATCATAGCGCTTTTTTTCCCCTTCAGGCAGGTAAGTGGTGGCAACACGGACACCGGGAGAGAGGGTGGGAGTTAACAGGCACAGTGAAAACGGGAGGGAAGGTCTCCGTGGACGGAGAAAGGGATCTGAAAAAAATGCTGTGATGTGGCCAGCACTGGCCAAAAAAAAAGCGACAATAAATCCAACGAATGGTAAGCAGTGGGCGGGCTCCAAGACCTTTGTGGAAAACAATATGTCTCACAGGCAACATCGCATTCGTTGTCACAGGGAAAACCTAAAAATGAAATCCAGACTGTTTGGCTGGCTGCAATATCAAGGAGAGGACATTATCCAAATTGTGACTCATGAATTCTGTCTGGATGTGTTCTCAAGTACTCTAATATGTCCTACAAGCGTCACTGCTGTCACATTGCAGCCACTTGGGCCCTCTTGGAATGAACAAACAACATGACTTGCCTGCAATTCATTATTGTAAGTCAGGCTATTAAGTGGAGCCAGTGTCACTGATGCAGTGCTTTGGGATAGGGCATATCTGCAGTGATACGTCATTTAGTATCGTGCTAGTTTTGCCTTGCAGTGATCATTTGCGACAGCACAAGCAGAAAAGTGGGTACAGTTTTGAACAGTGCCCCTCTGGGTGTTTGCAAAAGCAGAAAGATTCTAAAAAAAATGCAGAGCCATCAAAAAAGTGGTGCTGAAGTGCAAACGTTGTCCCTCAGAACTCTGATCTATTTCGACGAGTTTGATCTGCTTTTAAAAATTGCTGTTCTGGAACGGAGTAAAAAACACTGGCAGAATAACTCGCTACGCAGCAAAATGTATCATGCAGCCTTGTTAAGAAAATTGTTTGCTATGCCATTTTATCTGCATTTTTTCTAGCACATTTTTACCATTTGTCTGGCTGGTCTTGAAGCTCTTTCAAGTCTGGGCGCCTTTACTATCCTGATCTGAGATTTTTCACCATTTCCAGTAGATAGGACTACTGCAATGAAATGTATCACGTGGGTATTGCCTAATACCCAAATAATTTCTATAAATAGTTTTGTCTTTAATGACCCACCGCTTTATTTTTCCATTTAGAGGCTAAACAATGTTTTTTAAACTGGAGGATTATCTGAGCCCTGCTGGATAATGTTACTCTGAACGGTATTATTGTTGGTGCCTCATGTCGAATAAGAACATATTTCTCTTTCCAAGTTACACATATACATTTTTAAATTTTGTGTAGAAATAGGGAATGTTATTTTAACACCTCTTAAAGGTGGCCTTGGGAAAATCTCACTCCAACCTTATTTCTTCAGCTTGACCAGTCCCAAGACACCTTTGAGGCACACGATGGGTATAGAGCATAGGCTCTTGCACAATTCCTAAGCGAGCATGAGGTGTGGTATGTACAGCGTAATAATAATTGTTCTATAACTCTGCAAATTCTTTGGCCTTAAAATAGGTAATTCCAAGTTCTAAACAATGTGATACAATTGGGGGGACCCTGCAAACGTTCAGTGGGTGACACCACAGGCCAACTTCAGCCACATCAATGTTTTCTCCAATCCGTGGTTCCTCACAGGAGCCCCATAAAATAAGCCTGTGGTAAATTTGTAATTATATATCATTCACACAGGGGCCAGGAAATTATCCCATCAACCACATTAATGTGTCATTTATACAAGTATTAGGAGTTGATTTTTTGCTTCATGTATTGGTACCCAACTTATTTGATTATCAAATGGAGTATGCAAGTAAAACTGTATGATCTAACTTGTTTGAGTACAAGTCCCTTTCTCTTGAATCGGATTACAATAGTGCTGCTAATTCTGTTTTAGGTGCAAACTATCTACCCTCACTCATTTCCCACAGTTTATGGGAAAGTAAAACTTGATGAGAATCTTGGAGACTAATGATATTAAAATTCCAATTTGCCCAGTCTGTAAAGGGCATGGGTGTTCAATCTTATGTGCCCTTCAATAACCAATTACAAGTGCAAACATTTGAATTTTGTGCTATTTCCCAACAAAATCCTTGGCATGTTTTTCCTGAAGACAACATGTGGACAAATAGATTGTGGTAGACGGTTTGCATATGGGTATAAAGCACACATATTACTGGTGCAAGAAGAAATTAAGTCTGAACTCTGAGTTTGCACCAGAAAGGGAATTATCACCAAGGTGGTAGTCAGAGTCTAAGATGTACTGCTGTGCTTTTCGGGTGTTGATCACTGGAATGGAGATATTCTAATTGGAAATGTTACACTAAAATAGCCTCTTTGTGAAGTCAAAGGCTTGCTAAAGTAAATGTTTTTGGGTCCTTTGCATGCAGTGATATCGTAAATTAACTGAAGGCCTCATTAGGAGTTGTTTGTTTTTGCTGTGTGGATAACAGGGGTGGAGGGGTAGAGTTTCTGATTCCAGTTGATATCTCCTTACCAAAAAGTGTGCCCACAAGGTATTCCATCTAAAATTTGGATTGAGATGCAGACCTAGAAAAACTGTCCATTTTTGCATGGTATTCTTCCTTCTGGACTGAATAATTGGCTCTTTTAATCTCACATTTGCCACCGGCTTTGATCAGGTAGTGAATGCCAAAGGGTGAGACTCCTGCTGTACAAGGGAAGGAGGGCAGGTGTCAGGGGCGGGAAAGGGACTCTGCTGGGCTGAGCAATGCTGGTGGGAGCTTTGTCTGCAACCCCTTAGTGCTATAGGGGTGAGGCAGGGGTCTGGCTGTGCTTCTGCCCACAACCCCTGTCCCTGATTTCATCAAGTGCTGACACTCACCCAGTAAAACTAGACTTTTTATTTACAGATCCAGAATTAATGGTCCCAGATTTTGTGGGACTGGTAATCACAGGTGTGGTAAAACCCTTAGGATAACATTCTGGCAAACTCCTAGTGAGCACTGTGTGGACTCATATACAAATAATGTTTAAAGGTGCCTTGGTTTCCTTATGTGCAGGGCCGGTTGATAAAACATGTTTCTTCTGCAATTGTTGTCCCCAACCCTCCAAATAAAAAAATTACAGTCACAAAGACCTGTTAAATGTGCGTGCTCCCTATATCCCCTCATAGGACCTCCTAGTCCCATTCATAACTAAATAAGGCCGTTCTGCCTCCCGACAGGCACTCTAACACGACAGTCTTTTAAATCTTTTATTTAATGAAGGCTACTGCCACCCGCCTCCATGCCTGAGTGTTTATTGTTTTCCTGTCTTGAGACAGATAGAAGTACGTGCTAGATATGGCAGGTAGTATACAATTGTTTTTAAAGTATTGAATTTGCAATGTATGTACTTGTTATTTGAAATGTGAATACACTCACAGGGGGTTTGTGTATTTTGTTCCTGCTGCGCGCTGCTGTACTCATCATGCTGATATGGGAGCATCGCTTGGGATCCATGGGCGGGCCGAATGGGTGCAGAGTTTATTTCATACACTCTGGCCCTGCGTCGTTGTCTCTATGGGAGTCCAGCTGTGGGAAGGCGGCAGCGGGTCGTTTTTAAGCATGCTCAGTTTCGTAGTGTATAAGATTTGGTTGCTTGGAAAGGGCCATAAATTGGAGGTGGTGCCCTTATTAGGACTTACTTCTTGTTTAGTTTGGAGCTATGAAGTCTTTGGATGAGACTGCTGTTGCTGCTGGGGGAAAAGCTGGTACTCAAAAAAAGCATGCCGAGGAGTCGGAGGAGGAGGATCTGTTGCAGATCTCGAGATCTGATCTTCAAGATCAAACTAATGATGCTGTTCATGGTGCTTTGAATGATCCACAAACTAAAATGCTGAAGGGTGATGTTGATGAGGATTTGGACAACTCATCTAAGGCAAATATGTGCAAGGGAAAGTTTTTTCTGATATGCTGGCACATATTCGTGAGGTCCTTGGTTTTGATTCTAAAACCCTAGATAAAGATAGGTTTTAATCACAGTACAGTTCATCTGTTGCGGATGATCTGCCAGTTCATGACAATATTAAAGAAATCCTTCTAAAGAATTGAAGGATGTCGATATACAGAGCATTCCCTGTTTTTAGAAGAAACAATATCTCCTTGCTCAATTTGAGGATCAGTGCCCACAGATTCCGAAGGTCACCTCAATTTTTTTATCCATGGCATCTTCCATTTCCTTGTAATCAGAGGAGGCAACCCTTTCAGATCCTGTTGAGAAAAAAGTTGGTGACTCTAAAGGGGGCCTACGAAGCCTCTAATTTTGGGATACGGGGTAGCACTTATTTGGCCTATGCGTCCCAAGTTCTCATTAAACATTTTGAGAAATTGTTTGAATGCCTTCAGGAACAGGGGGACCCAATGCCTGTTTCTCTCAATGGAGATATTGTCCCCATTCCTATCAGGAAACAGTCGGAACAACTCGGTCTAAACCATGAGTGTTTCGACTCCAAAGCAAAACCACTCTTGCTTTAACCATACATATACCTTAACCATGCATGTGCGTGGTTAAGGCAACACGCAGTCTAGCTGCTGGCTGCATTGGACAGAAGCAGGAAGACCTCGCAGGGAGAGATCTACAGTGAGGTAAGTGGGGCTGGGGGAGTGGGTTGGGGTAGTTTTGTGGGGTGGGTTGGGATACTTTTGTGGGTTGGGGTGAGCTGGGGTACTTTTGTGGGCTGGGGGTCTGGGGTACATTTGTGGGCTAGGACACAATACTTTTGTGGGCTGGGGAGTTGGGGTAGTTTTGTGGGCTGGGGAGGGTCAGGGGTTGTTTTGTTGGCTGGGGTGGGTCGGGGTTGTTTGGTTGGTGGGGAGTAGGTTGGGAGTAGTTTTGTAGGCTGGAAGAGTCGGGATAGTTTTCTGGGCTGGGGTTGGGCCAGGGGTAGGTTTAAAGGCTGGGGGGTTTGCGGTTGTTTTCTGGGTTGGGGGTGGGTTGGGGTAGTTTTCTGGTCAGTCGGTTTGGGGCAAGTCTTCAGGGTTGAGGGTTAAAGGTAGTTTTCAGGGCTGGGGGTTCGGGCTAGTTTTCAGGGCTGTGAGGGTGTCGGAGTAGTTATTAGGGCTGGGGAGAATCGGGTGTTTTTTTATTTAGGGGTTAGAGTATTAGACCTCAGGGCAGGGGGAAGGCTATATGAATGGGTAGTCAGGGTTGTCTTTAGGGCTTAGGGGAGGATGGGGAAGTTTTGAGCACTAGGGCTGGGCTGGGTCAGGTTAAGGGACAGGGTTTTAGGCCTCAGGGCAGGAGGAGGGGACAGCGTGGGGGTTGGGAGAGGGTAGGAGTATTTGGACCTCAGGCGGGGAGGAGGGCAAAGGGAGTTTGTAGCTTAGGGCGGTGGGGAGAGGAGTCGCGACCTTAGCCATGCATAACCCTTTACCATTTATGCCTTCACCACAAAATTACGTGGTAAAGGCATGTGTGGTAAAGGAATGCATGATTAAGACGTGGTCATTATTAAGACTGCGTTGTTTAGGCATGCATGGTTAGGGAGTTTGTGGTTCGACAAACAACCATTTGTATCAGATGTCACATTTAATACTTTGTGGACATTTTCATTCTTTTCAGGAGCAGCTGTTGCAGGATGCAGGACTAAGCCATGGCGTCTGGAATTGTCACAGAAGTCATTGATACATAAGTTGCTGTTTGAAAGTCTAAAGTTATTTGGTAACAAATTGAACACTATGGTTCAGAGATCAGCAGAGGAAAAGAAAATGCTAAAACCTTTTTAATCATTTCTAAGAAAGAAGTCTTTCTTTAAAAAAAAAATCCAGGATATGTTGAACACATGTCCTTTTCGAGACTGGGCTCATGATCGAGGAGCTGCGTTCCTCAATAAGTCCTGACCATAGGGTTAACACAGCCAGGGAGCAAGTAAAAAATTACTGTCCCGAAGTTGGGGCCAGACTTCAGTTTTTCTAGACCAGTGGCTCCAGCAGATATTGGATCAATGGTTCTCTTCATCACCAGCCATAGTTATCGGATTACCGTTGTAGACCTTCCTCCTGTGGAACAGTTTTGTGCTATCCCATTATCAAAAGGTAGTCAAAAATGAGAAGCAATGTTGTTGGGGTGGAGGAACGTCTCCCCAAGAAAGCAATTGTCCAAGTGCCACCTGCCAAAGAGGAATTGGGGTTCTACAAGCCAGATGATTCTTTCCGCCTGCTCCTGGATCTGAAAAATCTAAACAAGTTTGTGAAGGTAGAACCATTACAGGTGACCACTTTGCAGTCCATCCTTCCTTTTATCCAGCAGGGTGTTTCTTTGGAAACCCGGGATTTAGAGGACGCATATTTTCACATTCGATCCATCCAAGCATCAAGAGGTTTCTGAGATTTCAAGGAAACAATGTTCACTTTCAAATCAGGATGTTGCCATTCAGTCTGTCGATTGCTCCTCAGACCTTCACCAACGTATTAGGTCTGTCTGTGGGTATTTTGCAGCTTCAAGGGTTTTAAGTGTTCCCCTACCTTGGTGATTGTTTAATCTGTGCTTCCTCTCTTCTCAAGGCGCTGACAACAGTGGAATCTACAATTGTACAACTTCAACAGTTGGGATTCAGGCTGAACTAATTGAAACACAACTGACCCTTGTTCAATGGTTGCAGTTTAGCAGGGCAATTTCGACACAAATATGGGGGCAGTTTTCCTGCCTTCCTCTCAGACAGAGACTCTACAGATGCACCTCAGTGTACTCTTATCCCAGCAGTCTGCTCCAGCCAAGTGTTGGTTGAGGATTCACCGACTGATGGCGTCCACCACTGCAGTGGTTCCATGGGCTCGTCTACATCTCAAGCCTCTCGTTAACTATATGTTTCCCCCCTGGGATCCCTTTCTTGTCCTGTTATGATTCAGAGTTTAGATTGGTGGTTATACACTTCCAACATAGAGAAGGGTGTCAAATTACAGCTCTCTGCCACAATATTGTTGACAACAGATTTTAGTCTGTGGGGTTGGGGTGCTAATCTGGTTTCTCTGGAAGTGTAAGGTCAGTGGCCACTGAGAGATAGGGATCGATATTCTAATTGTAGGGAGTTGGTGGCAATTTGGGAAGCAATGCAGGTTTTCCATTCCCAGCTACAAGGTGCGAATCTAATGATTTGTTTCGACAATCAGGTGGCACGTTGTTACTTGAGTCAGCAGGATGAACATAGCCCGCCCCTCTCAATAATGTGGCCACTGGCCAGCCTGATTTGCTCTTGGGGGGGATCTTCTCATTGCCAGGAGAGTTATTTACAACCAGTGTCAGCTCACCAATCATGCTGACAGTCTGAGTGGCAATCTGCCCTCCTCAGACCTTTACCATCTGTCACAGCCAATCTTTTGGGACATTTGTCTCCTTTTCAGGAAAGTATTGATCAACCTTTTGGCATCTCTCCACAATGCCCTTCTCCTGAGGTTTTATTCAGAAGTTGTCTGTCCACAGGTTTAAGCAGTGGATGCGCTTTCAATTCCTTGGCCCTTAAGCCTTCTGTATTCATTCCCTTCAATACCCCTCCTCCCTACGGCGCTGGAGAAGATTTGGGTAGAGAAGGTATCGGTGGTCTTGATCACCCCCTTTTGGCTTTGTTGCCTTTAGTTTCCACTGTTGCTTCAGTTGTCCGAAGGAAACTTTGTCAGATTGCCAGTAATTCCACCCCCACTTCAGTATCCAGTTCTGCTATTGCCATGTCTCCGTCAACTGAAATTGATGGCTTGGCTCTTGGGCATTTAACATTGGAAAATATGGGGTGTTCTTCTCTGTTGGCAGCGGATATTCAACCATCCCATAAGACATCCACTCCTAAATCCTATATTAAGAACTGAGGCTCTTTTGGAAAGTGATGTGCTGTTCATTGGGGGACCCAGTGGGTGGGCATCCTGTTCAGATTCTTGAGTTTCTGAGGGATCTATTTTGAAGAGTCTGGCCTCTCTATCTTGGCTGCTCAGTGGGTGGCAATTAAGACATGTCTGGGCTCTAAAAAGGATTTGAAGTCAATTGTTCCTTTGGTGGTCCCTCGTCCGAAAAGCTTTCGGTTTCGTCGACCAGTATCACTGTTGATTGTTCCTTCCTTGGGCTTACCTACTGTTCTACAGGGGTTACAAATGTCCCAATTTGAACCTTTACTTGAGGCAGATTTAATGTGGATTTCAGATAAAATGGCTTTTCTTCTGGCAATTACTTCAGCCGAAATTAGGCGAATTGGGGGCTTTGTTGATGTCCTATCCCTATTTACAAATCCTGCCTGATAAGGTTAAATTGAGGTTGGATCCAGCCTTTGTTCCTTAAATCTCTTTCCGGCTCCATTTACAACAGGGGAGAGATGTTCTGGTTCCATTCTCTTTGGGTGTTAGGAGGGCCCTTCAGATCTATTTGCGATGTACCAAGGAATTTCGACTTTCCAATTCTCTTCATATCCTTTGGTAGTGTTCATATAGAAAAAAAGTTTGCTACTTCCACACTTAGCAGATGAGTGCAGCAGTCCTATAAATCTTTGGGTTTGAATCCTTTAGTTCAGGTTCTAGGGTGCTCTACCAGGTCTGTGTCAGCTTCTTGCGCTAAGGCAGCAGGGTTGTCTTTACAGGAAATCTGGAGACCTTCCACCTAGCAGTCACATCTCACTTTTGTTAAGCATGATCATCTTGATGTGTTGCATGCTTCTATAGATCATTTTGCTGTTGGTTTTGTGAAAGCAGCAATGAAATAAGCTTGGTTAATTGAAGAATGTGGTTTTCTTGATGTTTGTTTGTTAAGCTTATTTTATTGGCTTGTGAAGTCCTCATACAGTTATGACTGGGACGAGGAGGTCCTATGAGGGGGTAATAAAACCATTGTTTACGGGTAAACTTCATTACCCCCATTAAGGTCCTCCTCGTTCCAGTCATGTCCCTTTCCTATGTCTTGCCTTGTTACTAGCAGGCAGTGCTTAATTTGAAAAAAAAAAAGAAGTGCAGGTGCTGAACATTTTTCCAAGGAGGCCACTGCTTACGTCTTCCTCCGGTGAGCCCCACTTTCAACACTATCACTGCCTCAGTCTCTATCTTCTAACCTTGATTTGTTGTCTGTCCCCTAAGTCTTTGATCTAAGAGTCTATCCTCTTAACTTTCTACTTGTTTTCTATCATCTGTCACACCCTGTATTTCTGATTTGCCCTCTATTCATTTTAGCCCTGCCCTTTTTTTCTCTTCACTTTTATCCATGCTCTGCTCTCTTTCCCCTCGATCTTGGCTCTTTACTATCACTCTCTAGCAGGGATTAGCTGTGTCTCCAATTTATCATTTGTCTGCTTTTTTCCCTCTGTCCTGTCCTCCACATCCTTTCATTCTGTCTTCTCTCTTCTTAATGCTTTCTTCTTTACATCATGGCTGCTTTCTCTTTGTATCTGATTAGCTCTCCTCCTTTTCTTCTACTTTGCTCTGTTATATCTCTTTTTCTCTCTTGTTGTTTCTTCTCCTCTTTACACTTGCTATCTCTCATCTATAACACTGCTGCTGCCTGTGACCCCTGTAGTCAGCCTGTACATGTCCCTGCTATTTTGAACTCTGCGTTTTCCTGTTGTCATTCCTAAAGAATACGGAAGATGACCTGTTTTACCTTCTTACCTACACTGAGTGCAAAAACAAAATGTACACCAAATTAAAATGATTTCTTGCATATATTAATCAGTGTAGTATGACTGGGTTTATTGCGGAACATGTGGCTGCTTGAGCACAGCAGGTCATGTCACTGCTATGCTGCCTGCAATTAGTAGGTCCAGGGATGGCGACGGCATCGACATCAACTGCTCAGCTTACTGTCACCCTGCCTGTTACAGGACAGGCATTGTCTCCAGCAGTAATGCTGCCAATGCCGGTAAGTATAGCTGGGGTGCCTACTGGACTCACTCACGCTCAGCAATTACCATGCGGGGGTGCAGCGTACAGATTCTACGTACAAAAGTTGTCTTGGGCCACATTGAGGATAGCAGCAATGAAGGGCTGCCGGATATGCTACTAGGGCTAAGCAACAAGTGGAAAGTCCACACTTACTTTCATTTATTCTTCCTCAAGGGCCCTCACTCCCAAGTTCCAAATGCGCTCTTGCAGCTTCCTTGCCTCAACTCGGTCACAAGACATCCCCCAGCTACAATTATCCAATGGGAGGTTTAGGCTCAGGCAGTGGCAGGGTGCAGCAGACTAGGGGAATAGAATGCAAGCAATAGTTTGTCGATGACTTATTGGATTTGAGATCAGCATGATGATATCATTACTAACGTGGTGATACGCAATCATGCCTGCCTGGACAGGCGTATACCTGCCTGCCTGGACAGGCGTATGCCTGCCTGCCTATGAACATTTACCAGCCAGTCACCATGCAATGTATGTTATTCTTTTTATTTTGAATTTGAACAATTAATATTGAGGCCACCACCTGCAGGTTCAGAAATTGTAGCCCCGGCCCTATGAAAGAAGAGCAGGTGCTGAGCACCTGAAAGCACCTAATCAAATTAAGCACTGCTAGCAGGCATGGAGGCGGGTGGGAGGGGCCTTTTTTATAAAAATAAAAAGACCAGCATGTTAGAGTGCCTGTTGGGAGGCAATTCAGTCTCATATAGTTATGACTGAGGATGAGGGGGCCCTTAATTGGGGTAATGAAGTATACCGGTAAGTAAGGGTTTGATTAGCTGCACTTTGAATATTATTTTACTTGTTTTTTGTTTAGCTTTGTGAGTTTTATGAGCTCCTTTCCCTTTTCCTGCCAGGAGTAGAATCAGACAAACAATCATCTGCGAAACCTGGCTTTATTCTTCTTATATAAATGAAAGTTGGCATACATGCTTTGTTTTTTTCGACATGCACAGCCCATGCCTTTTGGATTACCACGTTAAAAACGTTACCATGGGAACATTCAGACAGTTTCCAAAAAATGTAATACTAGAAAATCAAAAAAAATTAATAAAAGATGCCAGTGACTGCAGCAATGACAGCCAATTCTAGTTTCAAAGAGTTGCATCCAGGGAACGATGTGCTTTGATTCTGCCAGCGGGCCGCTGCACCCATTCACCTTTCCAGTTTGGACAGAATATCTTTATGGATTTTTCCTGATTAAGTGTTCTCTAACAGAGACCACTTTTATAAAGAAATACCTCCAGGTTAGCAAAATGTTAGCAAAGATTCTACGAAATATTTTTAACACTTCACAATAGATTGAAAAGGTACTCATAATCCTGATTCTTAATCTGTTTTATTCACTCTGTTTTATAGCATTTTTAGAAGAAAGAGTGATAACATAACATTAAAGTATATCAAGATCTGCGTTTATGACCTAGATGTTTCGATATTTTGGTAGGGAGAAGAGAACACTTTTAGATACTAATGAGAACTAAAGTTTGAGTGCAACCTGTTTCCAGCCGTGGCCCGTGCAGGTAAGTGTGGTGGGGCTATGGGGGGTATTTCGTTGGATGATGATAAAGGAAAATTAATTATTTATTTTATTTTCCTACATCATTGTCTGTCAAAATACCACCCCCCACACGGCCCTTACTTGCACAGGCCGTGGCTGCCTGTATTACTAACTGTGCTCTAATTTTAATGCAATAGACAACACTTGGAACTCTTAACTCCTTATGATCATAAATCAAAGGATATGTGCCACAACACCTCTTTCATATTTTGTGTGATTTTTGGGAAACATTTTAATAGGCTTTCTTGTGGTAAACTTAGACACTAAGAGGCACATTAGGATGACGGGCGGACTTTGTCCGCCCGGCATCCTGTCGGATATCTGGACCGCCCGCCATTAGGGCGGGGGTCCCGTTGTTGGGATTAGGATGTGCCCGCCACAGTGGCGGGCACATCCTGCATTTATAGCATTGTGGCGGGCGGTGCTCTCAGCACCGCCCGCCACAATGCTATAAATGCATTGTAGCATTTGCATAAACAAAACGGCAGGCATATATATATATATATATATATTTTGCATCAGCTTCTTCTCCCCACGATTCCCGCAGACGAAGACACGGCACAGCAACAGGTAGTTTCTCACTTATTTTATTTATACACCATGTGCAAAGCAAAAGTGCATCAAAAAATGGACGGTCTACGCGTTTCGGCTCCTTGCCTTCAACTGGACCATAGAGTCCCTAGGTCTAGACCTAATTTAAATATAGTGCTATGTGTAAGTACCCTCTTCCCTTTCCATGGTCATCTAGACCTTCAACCCTGCACAGTATGTTTTTGGCCAGCTCATGCTCGTGACCATTTTGTGTTTTTCAATTAATGTGAAGTACTCAGCACCGCCCGCCACAATGCGACATTTGAGATGTCATCAGTGATGTCATGAGTGATGTCACTGACCATGTCATGAGTGATGTAATATGTGACGTCATCAGCAGTGCATTGCACGCGCAAGTTATAGTGAGTCCAACTAACTATAACGTGGGAATTTCAATGGTTTTATGCGAATACAATTTCCACCTAACTATAACTGGTGTGAAACCTATGTTTTTTTCAGTGAATTTAATAGGTTTTTTAAAAGCTAATTCCTAACTATAACTATATATATGTATGTATATAAAATTTCTATGGCAAAATGAAACCCCTCATTTTGTTCCTTTGCAAATTAAATGTTTTAAGTGTTAACACTTTATTCCAATCAAGATGACTTCAGGTGTGCCATACTTTTGTCATAAGTAAGACTGTTAGCGCTCTAGTTGTTCGTTAGAACACTCTGGGACATTCTGTCATTGGGCTATAGTTGGGCTACATCTGGCTGATATTTGGGCTACTTTTGTTTTTTTTTGTCTCTGGTGGCCATCTTTGGGCTACATTGGGCTACATTGGGCTACATTGGGCTACATTTGGGCTCTAACATATATATAGCCCAATGTAGCCCAATATATATTTTTTCAAAGTTAATTTTCGTAAAAACCACTGGAGCATATATCTTGAGACATAGCAAAGGCACATCGGGGTACCAGTCCCTACAATTTTGCCAAGTTTGGTGGAAATCCATTCAGCCGTTCGGGCTAAAAGTGAGTCCAACCGCCCTATGGAAATTAACATGGGGAAAACACGTTTTGAGACCCCCCTTTTATCTTGGCCTCCGCTTGACGGATCCCCCCGAAACTTTCAGGGAAGGAGCGGAGCGCAGCGAGGCAACGTTAGGGACAATTACAGACAGATCCCTCATTCGACGCCAAAGTTATTCCCAATAGAATGTTGCCTATTTCCTATGGAAAATGATCCTAACTATAGCTACCTACTGGCGGCCGCCAGTAGGTAATATATATATATATATATATATATATATATATATATATATATGAAACTGCACTCGTCCAAAACGAACCGGCACTCCCCAATATCTCAGGGCACCACCGATCCTGAATAGACGAAAGCTGACCCAGCCATAAGGTGAAAAAAGATGTTTTTATTCAAATTCGATGCATCGCCACCCGCATAACGTTTCGGCCTACTCAGAGGCCTTGGTCACATGACGCTAGGGATGGGACAGACTGATTTAAAGTGCTAGTGCATGCTTGTCAAGACACATGATTGGTTCAGCACAAGTGCCTGGTAATGGAAATGGAAAACATGCTCAAACTATACGCCGGATATGTCACTTATGTTTTACAATGTTAAAGAGTTTTTTTGTAAAAACTAATTTATCACATATGTACAACAAATAGACATAGATTTTCGAAAGAAAAATTCCAACCAACGTATACAAACATTGTCACATCAAATGAATACAAATGGGTGTGTGTAAAAACACGAAAAAAAGAAAAAAAACAAAATTTGTGGTTGTTTCCCTCTCCATGGTATAACAATATGGCATAAATTAAAGGGTAGACACAGTGTTCAATTGTCCCAGTTTCTCACCATGTAATATCTACACACCCGTATTCATGATGAATATAGCATTAATATTACCCAAGTGGGTTAATATCACATATCTTGTTCAGTAATTATGTCGTCCAGATCGCTTGTGGCCTACCTTTAGTGATAGTAATCACAATTACATGAGTGTAAATGAGTCAATTACAAGCAAAACCAAATAAAAGGTGTCGTGAGCAGTGATGACAAAAAATAATTGCTAAAAGTTAAAAAATCCCTCCCTAGATGGATGATGGGAATGTGTAGGGTTGATGATCATAAATCATTTACTAGTGAGGGAAACCTGCAAAGGCAGTTCTATTTCAGTTCGTATTCAAACAAGCAATCTCAGAATTCTAATAATACTTGTGAACCCAATATCAGAATATTATATTTAGCTAATAAAGGGCGTATTGGATGGAACTAACTGGAAATTACAAGTGGGTGTGAAAATCAACACTGGTGTTTAGGCCAAGCGGTGTCTTAGTGTCGAGATCCAGGATGTATTGTGTTTCAAGAGCTCTCAAAATAGCTTCACGATTTCCACCTCTGCGAAGTGGTGGAACTGTGTCAATCGCAAAGTATTTAAGTAAGTGACTTTGTTTATCATGGTGTTCCTTGGAATGCCGAGCCACCGGATAGGTGGGATCCTCAGTGTTGATGGCCCTAATGTGCTGGAGTATCCTCTTGTGCACCTGCAACTTCGTACTGCCGACATATCGCAGGGCACAGGGACACTCCAGCACATACACTGTATACTCGGTTTTACATGTCAATTGCTTGGTAATCAAGCGTGGAACATCCGAAAACGGTGTTAGGTACTTGGTCACATTAACACCATGTTTACAGGCTTTGCAAACCGAGCATCTTTTGAAACCATTGATTGCTTTATACCAAGGTATAGATGTAACAACCTCAGGACTGGATTTGACTAATGCTTCACCAAGTGAATAGGATTTTCTATAGGAAATGTCAAATCTCCCTGGCCTAAGGTGACCAATCACTGGATCGGAACTAATCAGATTCCAGTTTTTGGTGACAATTTTCCTAAGAGCCTGAAATTGGCGATTGAAAGTTAATACCAATCTCACCGGTTGGTTGGCGCTGTCTGTTTCTATGTTAGATGGTTTCCTGGGTTGCAAAGCTTTCACTCTGGACATGGCATTAACTTTGCTGATAGCTGAATCAATTAGACTCGGAGAATAACCCCTGGCTAGAAAACGGGCCTTGCTTTCTCTTTGCACCAGTGTGCATTGATCTTCCGTGCTACAAATGTGTCGAATGCGCAGCATTTGCCCGTAGGGAATGCTGCGGATTAAATGTGCCGGATGGTTACTCTTGGCATGTAGCAACGTGTTGCCCGAAGTAGGCTTTCGAAACAAAGTAGTGTGTAATTTGTTGTCAGAAACTACAATTTTGACATCCAAGAAATCAATACTGGTTTGGCTCATGTTATGGGTGAACTCCAAGTTATATACATTGTTATTGAGTTGTGCAATGAAGTCGATTGCCCCCTGTTTGGTCCCCCGCCATATCAAAAAAATATCGTCAATGTGACAATACCAATGGGGCACGGATTCAGCCATGATCAGAGCGTGTATGCCCATGAGGACCTGCCTCTCCCAGTAGCCCATGTGCAAACAGGCATAACTGGGAGAAAAGCAGGCCCCCATGGCAACACCCCTAATCTGCTGAAAGAATTGATTGTTAAATGAAAAATAGTTGTTATTCAAACAGAATGAAATCATAGCAATCAACATTTTGTTGTGTTCCACAAATTTCACAGATATATTGCCCAAAAACCATTGTACAGCTCTTAATCCATCAAGGTGTCTTATGCTGGTGTATAGAGATGATACATCAAGCATATATATATATATATATACAAACCACAGGGGCCCCCCAGAGTGAAGACCGCATGCCTTTCGTGGCGGCATCGCCGCCGCGGAAAGGCATTACAATTTGCCCATCATAATATGGCTGGAGGTGTCTATTAGACACCGCCACCATATTATTCATTTTCCGCCCCGGCTGCAAAGCGACCAGGGCGGAAAAGCGGCGGATGGTCTTTTCGTCCGCCGTAGTCCCCCTCGCCAGCCTAATATGGCGGGGGGGAATTCTAAGGACGATGTCGGGCGGATTGCCCCCGCCAGGCTGGCGGTGGCTACCGCCAGCCTGGCGGGGGCAATCCGCCTGACATCATAATGGGCCCCTTAGTACTCCATGTGAAAACTCATGAGAAATAAACTGTGTGCTTAGAAATGTATTTACTAGGGTTTTCTACAATACTCATATTTTGTGTAATGCCCAATACGGATTCAGAACTGGGAGAGGTACAGAGGACCAGAGCCTTAATTTGTACCTGACCGTCAGTAAATACACTATTGCCTCCAGGGGGTCGATCCATTTGGCTTTTATGGATCTGTCCACAGCCTTCGACCTAGTTAATAGGGCGAGGCTGTGGACAATGCTTCTGGTGCTGGGGATGGACCGGGCCCTTGTACATTTTTTAGCATACCTACATAGAGACCTGACAGCATCAGTGCGCATGACATCGGACGGGAAATGTACTGCTGGGTTTAGATCAGCCAGAGGTGTGCGCCAGGGGTGCATCCTGGCCCCCATGCTGTTCTCCTTGTATATCAATTCTTTGAACAAAACACTATCTACTGTTACTCCAGATATACCCAGCATGGGAGGGATTCCATTACCTGTACTGTTATATGCCGATGATACGGTTCTCATTTCTAGAACCCTGAACGGCCTACAGCAGCTCCTCGACTCTTTTGGGGCTTTTATGCAGAAATTAGATCTGGTAGTGAATATGGAAAAATCACATGTCATGTCACTGGGGAAAGGAAAGAAAAATACGAAAACCCTACGCTGTAATGGTGTTGTGTTGTCAAAGGTTAAAATATTTACCTATTTGGGTATAATATTTGATGACGTGGGCTCCTGGACACCCCAGATTGCAAACAAAGCGATGGCTGTGCGTAGATCATCGGCCGCCATATTGGGTTTCGCGAAAAGGTTGGGAGGGACACCCACAGAATTTTTTGGTAACGTCTATACGTGCTAGACGGAATAGACTGCTGAGAACTCCAATGATGGAATGTATACAAGTCTAGTTTAACTTTATCCGCCAAGAGTAGCCGATTTTTGGAATTAAGTAACTCTGTAAAATGAAATTATAGATAACTTTCATAAACATGACAGATTTTTAGAACATGTAATTTTTTTAATGTTTTTTAATTGTTTTTACTAAACTGTTTTATTCATTTCTAAATCATTACTTCCCAGCAATTGCTCATTAATGACTTGAATTGTCTTATAATGAATTGTATAATGAATTGAATTGATGATTTGTGTATATTTGTTGTATACCTGTGTATTTGTATGTGTAGTATACTTTTATGATTTTAAAATAATCGAATAAAGTATTTTTGACTCTGACTCTAATACTCTGAGAGAAAACTAAGCTGGTAACATGCCTCATTGTGCAGCTAATAGTGTGAGATGTATGTGCAGACTAGTGATTAGATATTTATGCATGTCACAAGAAAAGATATTCATGTTGGTGAATTTTGAAATTATATTTTTCTGTAATCTTTGCATTTTATTCACTTGTTAAATGACTGTTTGTCCATTTAGTGGGAGACACACCTGTGGGTTATTGGACATTGATGAACAACCCCTGGCCCATATTAAGCATACTACACAGGGAGATGCCTTAAATAACATCATTGTGGTAAATGACCTCTGTATACTTGATACCCCGACCGATAGGTCAATGGCCCCCATTCCAACTTTTCAGGGGGCTAGGGGGTCGACGAGTATAATAGATTTTATCTTAATTTTTAGTAGGTATGCTTATTTAGTTGATGACTTTAGAGTAGAACCGAACCCGGCTAGTGATCATAACCCCCTCACTTTATCAATGAGTACAGTGATACCAAGGACAATGCCCCTAGAACAATCAACAACATATAATCACAATCAAGGGGTTAGAATAAAATGGGATAAGATCGATCCCAAGAAAATGGAGGAACGGAAGTTAATTCATTAGAAATAATGACATGCCTAATGGCCACTTCTGATCCAGAGAGGATAGTGCAAAGTTTTGAGGCCCTCTGTAAGAGTGTGGCCACAAATCTACTCAAACCAATTAAGTAAGGTGTCACCAAAGATAAGAAATGGTTTAATGGGGAATGTTCCAAAGCACAAACAGCGCTGAGGACGGCTCTCCATGTGGTACCCCGGGATAAAGAAATGGTCAGGAATGCAAGGCAAATGTATAGAAAGGCAGTTGAGAAGAGAAAAATAGAACTAAAGGAGAAGGCCTGGGATGATTTGGAAAAAGCCAGTGACCTGCGAGATAGTGAAGAGAGGTCTATGATATCGCATATAACCGGGGAGGTTTAGGAGACCCACTATTCAAAGATATTCAATCCGAAGGGTATTTTAATAGCAAATGATTGTGAGGATGATGTACCCTTAAATGTTGAGTCCGCACGCCAGCTCAGCCTATCGCTTTCCCTGGAGGAAGTGGAGGAGGCTTTAAGAAAAGGTATTGCTCTGAAGGCCCCAGGGCCTGATGCCGTACCACTGGACTTGTTTAAAAACAATCCTCAATGTTGGGCACCCCTCCTGCTAAACGTTTTTAAAGCAACTATTGTGGGACGCATCCCATCATCCTGGAAAGAGGCGATAATCGTTCCCATCTTTAAGAAGGGAGAAAAAGATGACCCCCGTTGCTATACGCTGATCTCCCTAATAGATGCCTCCTGTAAACTATTGGGGAGAGTAATATTGGCGCGATTGGAAACATGGGCGGATGCATCTGGCATTATTGTGGACTCTCAATACGGCTTTAGGAGAGGTAGGGGGACCACAGAACAGTGCCTAAATTTAGCAATGATCATGGGTAAGTACATGAAGGCCAAGGGTGTTTCAATCCATTTGGCCTTCATGGAGTTATCCAGTGCTTTTGATACTGTTTGCAGGGGAAAACTCTGGTCATTAATGGAGTCCATGGGGTTCGAGGAGCCACTGGTCACCCTGTTACGTAGATTGCATGCTGCAACTTCTGTTGCTGTACGATACGGCCCAGGCGGCGAAAAAACTAGGAAAATTGCCTAATCTGAAGGCGTCCGCCAGGGCTGCATCATGGCACCTTTCTTGTTTTTAATTTACACAAATGGTTTGGAACAGTTTTTATTGCAAAAATGTGTACACTTTCCCAAGATAAACGGCAATTATGTACCGCTGCTGTCATACGCGGATGATACCGTTTTGATGACTCTAACGGCTAACAGCATGCAGAAATGTCTGGATGCCTTTAATGAATTCATGTTGGGCTTAGATCTCAGGGTCAATTTTAATAAATCATATGCTATGGCCTGTGGGCCAGGCCGAATAAAGACCTGTAAATATACTGTGGACAATATGGTCATTGAAAAAGTGACACATTTTAATTATTTAGGAAATCTTTTTAATAGAAAATTGAATTGGGATGACTTGATAAACACTAAGATCCAAAAAACAACTGGATCTGAAGAGGCCCTTTTCTGCTTTGCTAGTAAATTGGGGCAAAAACCAATAGGAGATTTGATGACCCTGTATCAATCAAAGTGCGTGTCAGTGGCGACCTATGGAGCAGGGGTATGGGGAAGCCATAAAAGTGAAAAGATCCAAATTATGGAGAATACATTTTTAAAGCGCTTATTATCAATCCCCAACAGTTCTCCAAATGTTTTCTGCCATACAGAGGTGGGATTGCAACCTGTGAAGGACAGAATTCATGTGTCCCCTTTACTCCTCTGGGGAAAAATATGGACCTCTGAGGATTTGTCATTCTCAAAAGAAATTTTAAAGGATTGCATGAATCTCAACAAGGCCATGTCGATACCCTGGCTATGCTATGTAAAGGAAACTTTCTATAAAATAGGGCTAGAACGTTTTTATGATGATCCAGCCTCTATTAATTTGAACATGAAGAAAGTCATTAAGATTGCTTATTGCACTGTTGAAGAATCGCATAGGCAAGGAATATTAACATCTAATCAAGCGGTCATATCACAACAACAGTTTTATTTGTCTTTCACCACGCACACACAATGGCGTTTTTATTTGACTGGATTTCGGTTGCAAATATTGCACTTTTTGGCTGCTTTTCTGAAACAGGGGGGTTGGTGTGAGAGACTGCCCCCTTGCCCATGTAATAATGCAGCCCAACAATGCACAGTGCACTTTGTCCTCTTCTGTTCACTTTATAAAGTCCCAAGAGATCGTTTTATCAAACCCCTTTTGAAGGACATTAGACCTTGTACATATATGGAAGGCTTTGAGTATCTGAGATCACTGTCATCTTCTGCTATATGTTGCTCTATGCTTAGTTTTATTAGATCTGCACTTTCAAATAGGAATCACTATGAACTATGAACTTTTTATTGATTCTATGTCTTTTTAAATATGATATTTTGTATATTGTGAATGCACTGCACTTTAAAACTTTTTTCAGTGACCATGGGAGGTCAACGTGAAAGATTATAACTAGTACTATTCAATGATCTACCCTATTAATGTATAGTTCTTCAGTGTTTATTGTTTGTGAATTCTTGAATTTTGAATATGATCTGTGAAATACCATTTGTGATTGAATGTATGATACCTGTCATTTTAATAGTATACTTTTATAATTCTTTTTTTAATCGAATACAATTATTTGAAAAATGAAAATGAAAATGACTACATTTGCTATATGTTTAGAAATGTGCATATATCTTTAACCCTGTGCACCATTAAATTAACATGATTTTGTGGCCTCAGGCATGGTTTCAGCACAAGCTCATGTTTAAGTCTAACATTTTATTTTATTTAACCTTCAATGTAGAATGTGTTTACTTGCATTTTTGTTTCCACTGCAGGTGCATACAAGGCTTCATTATTCAGTAAAGGAGGGTTTCAGTTTTAGTTAGATAGCAAGGTATAAGAAGATGGATCTTGGCAAGGAAAAATGTGGTAAAGGGCAAGAAGGCGAGTTCCAAAGGAGGAGGAGAAGAATGGCAAAAGGACAAATGGAGTAGCAAGTTATCCTTGTGGGAAAAGTGGTGCCAGAAACCAATTTGTGCTGGAATCCTGGAAAGTTACTGGGGTAGATCCTGTGATTTACCTTGAACATAACTAATGTCTTATGCTGTAATGTAGTGAGGGTTAGAGAGACATCTTAGGAGTAAATGAGGTGCAGACCTCTACTTATGCTTTGTGTGGCTTCATGCTACTTGACTCTTGGTTGGAGCTTCTTCTACAGAAGTCTCCGACAGTTGACACCTTTCTTTTTCTCATTTTACTTATGCTTCATAGTTTAGGGTTGTCCCTTTTCAAAGCAGTGTGAGGAGAAATAGGGTGTTCATGCTTACCTCTGAAAATCATTTGTCGAAATGTAATGTTCAATTGTTTTTCTTTATTACTAGCATCATCATAACCAAATTAGTAGTATGCTTTTTGGTATATAGGGTAAATCTGTTTAGGAGATTTGGACTCATTCTTTTTGTCCTGTATTTCTATACTGTTATGTTGGGATTGATTTATATCAATCCATTTTTGAATTTATAATTTAACCTTACTAATCTCAGATTTAGTTGTCGAGTGGGTTATTCTGTGACCAAATTGGTTACACTGTATTGAAATTTGAATTGTGATTGTCTCCTCCCTCTTACCTCTCAAGTAGCTAAAAAGATCATCTGGTTGAGATGGGGCATTTAAGTGGGTCTGAGCTTTCTCACCAGTGAGATAAAGAGACATGAAGTGTGTGGCAGTGCAAAAAAGGTGGCATGAGTTGAAATCAAGACTAAGCAGCCGTGGTATTCAGCAACCCACAAACATTTGGCAGTGCTGTCAACAGACATCAAATACAACACATTGATTTTACATTAAACATTAGGACTCACCTGTTTATCATCTGACGTTCCCCATGGCAATTCCAAAATTCCAACTTTTTCAGCACATTTTCCCATTAACTTAATTAAAAAGTATATAATTATTTAATTATATTAAATTAAATTCTAATTATCATTTAAAGTTTTAATAAAAATGAAAAATCCCCCCTAAAGTAAAATGTTTACATTTCCTGATTATGTATTCAAATGTAGTTATATATATATATATATATGCATTCCAAAAGTTCTCCGCTGAAAGGCAGAAAGTACTCGGACAATCCGATATGCTCATTAAAGTATTAATGGCTGAAAAAACGACACGTTTCGGCTTCCGCCTTGCTTACGTTAGAGAATATGTGTAGGAATGAACCAAAAAAACTGTGAGGTGCCCATGAGGTGGTCTTTATTTTGCTCACACGTGGACAGTCCAAGAAGCTGCAAATGTGGCCTAAAAATTAAACTCCCAGGGATGTTTGGGGCAGAGGGTCTGGGTGGCACAGAGAGCGGAGGCAGCATGTTTTCTCTCAGACGCTGATTCTCTAGTGCAGAAGAATGTAGTACTACCAGAGCAGTGGAGCCTAAAATATACTTAGCGTGAGCAAGGCGGAAGCCGAAACATGTAGTGGAGAACTTTTGGAACTCATGTTTCGGAGAACTTTTGGAACTCAAATTGGTGCCTCCGGTAGCCGAACTCGGACCACCCGTGAGACAGTCTTGTACAATCCTAACCTGAACTGGTGGAGTTAAAAAAAAAAAATATATATATATATATATATATATATATATATATATATATATATATATATATATATGACAGCACCCATGCCACAGCACAATTGAACGCCGCCACTCCAGAAAGTTAATATAAAAGTATTTTATTGGCTGACGCGTTTCGACCTACACAGTCTTTCTCGAAGCATACGTGGATCTCACAAAATGTTCATACCAAGAAACCTTGACTAAAAACAAGTATTCCGCACTTTTCTGTGAGGGAAAATTCCAGAATATGCAAGTACTCCACAAATTTCCCACCACCCACCATTCCAATTTGTCTCCTGATCAAAAAATGGTACCGCACTTGTGTGGATGGGCCCAGCACCTAATATATGAAATGCCCCAAAATGCAACATGGAAGGATAACATTTTTCCACTCAAAACCAATGTGTTTTTTTGTTTTGTTTTGCAATTTAGGCTGTTGTGGATTTTGATCCTGTGATCAGCCACCAACCAGGTAAACCTACCAAACCCAGACATTTCTGAAAAGTAGACACTCAGAGGAGTCCATGGGGGTGTGATCCGCTTGTGTCACTACTTGATCCATTCCTGTTGTTGGCGGACTTTAGGACCAGCGAAACAAGTGTGGAAGGCTGGTTGGTAGAAATTGTGTAGATCTCTGCAGATTCTGGAGCATTTCATACTAGTATTACGAGGAAAATGGTTGATTTTAGGCAAAGTTTGAGGTGTGGGAAACATTTGGGGATTCACACACGGGGCACTGCCATTGACTCTCACAGGTATATACTGTTCAAAAATGTCTGTGGTTTTTTGGTTGCCCTGGGTGGTAGGACAGCCTGCACCCAAATACCACAGCTACTTCTAATTGCTGATGTCTCCACATTGCTTTTTGGCGGGCTTTCATGTTGCAGCCTCTAGGTCGGGCAAAGCCCTCCAATCTACCTCACAGGGGGGCATAAAGATCCTTTATGCTGTGTTTTGGGGTAAGTGCATTGGCCTCTCCCATGGGTGGCCACCCGCACCTCTTTGGGGTGTTATGTAGGAATTTCCCTGGTGTCCAGTGGACTTTCTGCCTCCATGGGGGCATATTGTGGGTAAACATCCCCTCATTTCATCTGCAGGTCATCATATCATGATTGGCAGCTGCCTATAAATGAGCTGACCATTATAGAACAGTATTTTCCATAGTGTATCATTGCTTTACCATTCAAAGATGGCCAACATATTGATTCTTCATGTGGAGACCATGCTGGAACTATACATTATGCAAAATGCCATTACAGGACCACCACCCATTGCTTTTTTAATTTTATTTATTTCAAGCATATGCCTGCAATGCTTTGGTCACAGCAAGTTTTTTTCTACTTGTATTTTTTGAATTTATTTTGCATATGTTGTGTTTGTGGCTATTGTGGCTGTCTACGTAGTGAATGCAAGAATCAGTCAGAGGACGAATGAAATGATGCATGCATGCAAAGATGAGTGACCGAGTGCATGAAGACTATTGGGTGCCAAAACCTAACAGTGACAGAAAGGGCATTTTCATTTGTAAGCCTGCTCTATTGCCATTGCATGTCTTTAATTTACTCATGTAATTGAGGCTCATGAGTAAACTAGCAAAAAACAGTTTTATTGCACAACAACATTCAGTGATCTATGCATTTAGACCTGTAAAACTGATCATAGGCAGCAAAAGAAACTGTCATTCCAGTTCCCTGATATGTGTGATATGATAGAGTCCCTACATGGGAGCCATACATGAGGCTGCATTCATAAATACTATGTTCACCAACAGAGTGGCTGTTCCATCTAATGCTCTTTCATAGTATGCAAGTGAGGTCCCTGCAATGTAGAGGGTGTGGAACTTAATGTACTCACAAATGTGGCTGTAGCCACTCTCCTCTGGGCTCTTAGCAGACCCTAAAATACTAGTGTATGTTTTTAGGCTCCACTGCTCTGGTAAGTACTACATTCTTCTGAACTAAAGAATCAGAGTCTGAGAGAAAACATGCTGCCTCCGCTCTCTGTGCCACCCAGCCCCTCTGCCCCAAACATCCCTGGGAGTCTAATTTTTAGGCCACATTTGCAGCTTCTTGGACTGTCCACGTGTGAGCAAAATAAAGACCACCTCGTGGGCACCTCACAGTTTTTTTGGTTGATTCCTACACATATTCTCTAACGTAAGCAAGGCGGAAGCCGAAACGTGTCGTTTTTTCAGCCATTAAAACTTTAATGAGCATATCGGAGTGTCCGAGTACTTTCTGCCTTTCAGCAGAGAACTTTTGGAATGCATATATATATATATATATAACTACATTTGAATACATAATCAGGAAATGTAAACATTTTACTTTAGGAGGGATTTTTCATTTTTATTAAAACTTTAAAAGATAATTAGAATTTAATTTAATATAATTAAATAATTATATACTTGTTAATTAAGTTAATAGTGCTGCAGCACTTTTTATTCTAGATTTAAAATAAATGTATGAAATGAATGTAACTTATTTACAGAAAAAAATGCAAAACTTTTTTTTGAAGTTTCATAAACTTTTTTACTTTCTCCAATACTTTATCGTAGGGAGTTTTCTAGTACATCCGTGGAGATCTCTGTCCATGTGCGGAAAGTTGCTTGTAGTAATTTAAACTCATACATTAGGCTCCATTACTCAAATTCACAGGGTGAAGACACGTAAGTCTACGCTTTGTAGTAACTGTACACTGTTAAATGATGAATAGCACAAAATCAATACATTTCCTACAACGTGTAAGAGTAAATTTAAACATGTAGGTTTAATTGTGTGTTAATTTACCTTTGTGAATATGCCCCTTTGTCTGTGGAAGAACACAACTCTGCCCAGTCAGATTCTGTATTCAGGTATGCCAATATCTGGGCGGACCCTAAGCCCCTGTCTCAGTAGTACTTCTGACATCTCCTCTTCTGTTAATTACATAAGGCCTGGTTACACCTGCTCAGTCAAGTCAGAGCTAAAAACACTGAGGGCCCGATTACAAGTCTGCTGGTCTAACGCGGTGGTCCCGGGAAGAATGACAAGCCTGTGGTCCCTCGCCCGCCTGATTACGAGTGTAATCCAGTGCTGGTGGTGCAATGGTAGTGGTGTCACAGCTGTGATATGTTTGGCCCATAAGAGAGCCTTACAAGTATACTGTCACCGTGACCGCGCCTCCAGGTTGTCAGTGCACGGTGTGGCATGCACCATGTCAGACACAATGCACGCACGGCTGTGCACTTTTGTGGGGGCACATCATGAGCGCCCATGCATGGGGGGGTTCCGCCAGGGGCACTGTTGGGGGCCCCTTTACATATCTTTCCACCAAGCATTTCATGGCGGGGTTACCGCTATTAAATGTTTGGATGAAAGGCAGGTGTTAATCTTAGCGGTACCGGGATCGGCACTGCCGCGGAGACCGTGGCCTTCCCCACAGCCACCCTATCGGGATCCTGGAAGCAGCAGCGGTCTTCTGTCGGTCTGCTGGCAGTCCCACCACCACCATCGTAATATGGCAGTCAGACTGCTAGAGAGGTGGAGAGGCCGGACTGTCACCGCGAGTGCCAGGACCCCAGTACTCGTAAAAGGCTCTGAGTCTGAGGCCAAAATGAGCATAGTTATATATGAACTTTCACATGGCTACTCAGCTACACTTGTACATAATTGGTGAAAATGACTGCATTGCCTCCACTGCACATGGCAGTCACAGCCCATAAACCAAATGACATTAATATGCGATGTGACACAACCTTTTGAGGAAGATTGGCAGAGGTTTTTTTTTTTACAAAGCGTAAAATGCTTCTCAGAAGCCAAACTGCCAATTTCTTGAATGTCAAGCGTCAGTTCATTTTTCTATCTCATGAACAGATTTTCCATTGTTATGCTGTCACTAAAAATAACAAAAACACAGTCTTATCATATAAGAGTAACTCGCTGAAGTACCAGTGTGCGATTTGCGTTGACAGGACATAAGGCAGAGACATGGCCGCGTGTGTCCTTCAGCTGGCTACTGTGACCCTGGCTACTATGGCAGGCATTCACATAAACATAGGATATTTGCTGCCCTATTCTCACTTGTTGAGGAACCACATCACTGGATAGAAATAAAGGAATGACGGCGACGATAAAACAGAAGACTTGTGCACGGTAACAGTGGTTACATTGAAAAAGAATGAGTGCCCTATGCCCAAAGCGATGTCAGCATAAATGCACCCTGCAACACAGCTGCTGCATAACAATAAGCAGGCTGCAAGAAAAGGACACAATTAACTACGTTAAACACAGGCCTAGATTTAGTATCTTTCACGTCAGGGAACAGTACATCCAAAATTGCTGCGCTGCATCGAACTACAAGTAAAATATAACACAGTGACATATTTATAAAGGGTCATGCATCAAAGAAGTAATCAGCACTCATTTGAAAAATGTGTCTATTTTGCAGAATGTTCAGCCTTGCGTTGTGGCGGAAAGGAAGGTCTACGTTGCTTAGGATAAACAAGATAAACTCTCCAGTCCAAATTTCATTGCTAGGACACCTGTTCAAGGGTAGGCAATATAAGGTACATGATTTTGACAGAATAAAAATCTATACCATCGGTAAATCACGTGATAAAACACCTGTGTTTGTGGCTGTTTTAACTTGGGGCAAGAATCTCACTTAAAGTCTGGTTATGTTTACTCTGCTTTCAGGGCCTCATCTGCAAGAAAATGACACAGCATGGGGCCGCGTGACAGTTGGCTGCACCATGCCGCATAATTTTCAAAGCACAGGGATGCATCATATTGACAACACTACAAAGTATCCTCGTGCTTTGCCCTGCCCTGGTGCCCAATAGGCTGCCATGGGCCAGTGAAGGCACCCTTGCGTCATTTTGCGAGGGTGACTGCGCTGTAGGGATGATTGTTTTTGTGCAGGAAGGGACACTTTCCTGCACAAAACCTTCATTAATTGCATTTCCCTCTTGCTATGCATGCTGTACCACGGTCTAGGGCACTGACGGGCCTTTGCACTTTAATTATGACTGTTTTTCTACTAACCAAAAAATTGGGTTCATTTTCAGGCTGCATTAGGGCTCATGACAGACATACTTGCTACTACACTGGTACCAATCTGCACGTGCATGGGTATAACTTAGTGTGAGGCTGTCATATGCCTGGTAAAGCAGAAGAGTGTAAAGGCTTGTGTAACCTTTCTAGTGTTTGCAAAGTTGCAGAGTTTAGCATTCAGCAGCCGCCTACTGTGAGATCCCCACCCCCAGCATATTCTGATTTCCACAAACACTCTGTCTGCACATTGCCCATCTTAGTGAGTCCCACTCCCTCCCTCCTAGGCAAAGGCCTTTTCTTCTGAATTCCCTCACCCTGGACCATTGCTGGCCCCTTCTATACTTTACACTACTGTTCTAGCTTCCAGAGTGTTCCACCTTTTGTGAGAGCGGCATGCTGTATGTGGAAATCAACCCTGTATGCAGGCTGGTGGATGGTTTAACTTTGCAACTTTGGGAAACCTCCCCTGCTTTTCTAGGATACCCTGGAATCTCATTTTTTTATCAAGGCTGTCTTCAAAGTTTAATCCTGCAGGTTGTCATGGTTATTGGTGGATGCGAAAAAACACAACCATAAGTCAAAACAGTTTCAAAATATACACAACATAATGGGCAAACTTAGGGCATATGTATCAAGCCAAATTGCATTCACAAACGCCGAAATTCGCAGAATTTTGGCGTTTGCGAATGCAATTTGGCCAAATGGTATGTATTAAGCAAATCTGCGTGCAAAATAAGGAATCGCAAAATTTGCGAATCCTTATTTTGCGATTGCATTTAAGGAATCGCAAATTTTGCAATTCCTTAAATGCAATGTGAGAAGCAAAAAAAATGCAAATTGGCCTTAAGGAATCGTAAATTACCACCAACTTCAAGTTGGTGGTAATTTGCAAATTCCTTGAAAAATGCACTTTTTTGCATTTTTCTAAGTGCAATGTGAAGCACATACATGCCCTTAGGACATGTATGTGCACCACATGTGCACCCATGCTAATTTCAGGGGTGCAACAGGGTGTCCTTTGGACACCCCTGCACCCTTGAAATTATTCTCAATTTGGGATTCTCAAAAGATATTGATTACCAAAACATCGACAAAGTAAGTAGATAATGACAGTTTTAGGTTTACCAACGCCCACATATGTATCTTGACGATATATATGATTCGAAATAAGTAGATGTGGAGTTAAGAGTAAATCTATAATATGTTGGTTGCCGTTGTTTTAGCCACTATGCTTTTTTGTAGCATTATATTTGCATAGCTGATGTTCTGACATACAAACGGATTTCAGAGAGAATGTTCTAGAATACAAATTATTATAAAAGTCTGCGCAGGTATAAGCCTGTCCATAAAAATGTGAAAGCGCTGGTATGAACATTTTCAGTGAGACATGTTTCAAGAACTGGACTGGGGTTGGAGGGTTTCTACCCCTGGTCTAACAAATGGTAAGTTCACTGACCAGGGTCACCTTCGCCCCTAGGTGATGAGAGGGAACACAGCTAGTTGAAGTGCGCTTTGTTTGTTGCCTCTGCTCGATGCAGTCTTGAGATCCTCTTATGATGAACAAACAGAGCTGGCTGGGAAAAAACAAAGCTTGAGGCAAGATTCTTGGATCAACCTAGTAAATGTGCTTACTTAGGTATTTGTTGTGCGCAGAAATCTACAGCAGGCAGTATCCAAGGATCCAGTGATGAAATGACTTGTATATTTTAGATTGGAAAGGCCCACTTTGTCACCCTCTCCAGTTTTTTTGGTTGGATGGGCCACAACATAAGCATCCACCCTGAACACTGCAGGTTGCAATTGCAGGTTGAGGAGTAACAGGCTGGACACAAAAATGTAACTGTAATGCGGTTAGATATTTTGAAGAGGGTCCCTTTAAGATGTAAGCTGAGCTGCAAGGGATTCCTCAGAAAGGAGGATAGATACAGTGCAGTTGTGAAGGTTCTGCATTCCATGTAGTGTGCAGCCCAAGCATCTACTTTAACAACATGAAAATCCATCGATTGTAAATGTAGAACACTGACCCTCTCAGACATATGTGCCAGTTTTCAAAGTTCTGTCCCAAGCATAAGCCTGATTTTCCCAGGAAAAATGCACTCTATGCATGGATATGTTATGCATCATTCATTATACGTAATGCACATTAAGGGGCACATTCATTGTTTCCTCTTTCTCTGTGTGCTGCTCATCATTCTGCAGCACGCTTAGAGCCCCTGTGGATAGTTTTTGTGCAGGAAGGTGCCTCTTTCTTCACGATATAATCCTGCCTAGAACACAGGCACCCTTGCACCACTGCACAATGGTGTCTGCGTAGGTGCAAGAAAACCCATTGTGCACCAGCACAAGGAGAGGAAAGGGATGCACCATATGTTAAATATAGCCCATTCTTGCCCTCTCCCTTTTATGCAGCGCAGCGAGGTGTCTTGCTGTGTTGCAAGAAAGAATGATAAATCGGCTCCATCATTCATGCCAGCAAGGTAGCAACTAGTGAAGCACTCACTGCTGACATCAGGTGTGAACCTCAGTTTTTGAGTCCGCATCGTTGCAAAGCTAACTCAGTCTTTCATACTTGTAAGGCAGAAACATTCCATACCACAACATTGGGTCTCAGTGTAAATTGTTATTTATAGTACTAGGAAATGTCAAACCATTGGCACGGCACACCATATAAAAGCAAGATATTCTCTTATGCAGGAGTGCGTAGGTTTGACAAACCACGAATACATCGCACACATGTAATAGTGGGTATTCCCTGTGTATGGGGACTGGTCTGGCAAATGCTAAACAACTGTGGTATTCTGACACAAAGCAGTCACTTTATGGGTATCCTCAAACATCTTGGCATACATTTCCTGCACAATGGATCAGGCAACAGCAATGCTAAAAATGTGGTGAAGTACATACACTTCCAGTGCTCACAGGATAGGTATTGGAGGTAGACTACCAAAAGTAGAAATATTCATAGCGAATGAAAAATATGATGTAAAATATAACCAGTATGAACGTAATGGGGTAACCCTGTATCCCTCAGAACCTGGGTACATATATGACAAGCTAGAATGGTTCTGTAGGGAATGCGCAATTGCTTTGCAAATAATAAACAACTAAAAGACTAATTGCTTTATACGTATGAAATAAATCAAAAAGTAAAAACATATGCTTAAATCAAAGAATAGCACGCATGTTGGAACACAAAAAAAACACTTGCTATTAGGTGCATGTAACAAATCTTATTTTATGTAAATTGAAGAGTTCATGTATATTTACAGCTATCCACAGGCTGTCAAACAGAGTTGCAGTGTAGAAATGACATATGCTATAGTGACATCAGGTGCTCAGTGACAGTGGTGGAGTGCATTCTATATATAAAATGTGAAATTATGTCAAAATTTAACAAAAGACAAGAACTAAGGGTGGTCAGGACAGAGGAGAAAACAATATCTCAGGTGATTAGCACAATTGCTTAGTGATTTGAACCAAGAGACTTGGTCTGAGCCATGTATTATCGTCGACGTTTCGACCCTGACAGTGTGTTATTATTGTGTTATGGCGAGTCCTCTTCAGGACATCAGTAAGGGAGACAGCCCCATGCGGGGTAGGGTTACCTGGGACGTTCCTCGATTAGTGAAGGCTGCCCGTGGATCTGCAAGTGTCAGGAAAACTCTAAATTGTCGATGCGACTCAAGTAAGGCCTTCTTTAATATTGAAAGTAAATGCTGTTGTGAGTGGGCTGTTGAAGGAATAATCAGCCGGTTTGGGAGAAAGATGAATTCAATCCCAAAAGTTAGCCAGACATCAATCCTGGCATTCTGTGGGTGCGCTTCAATTTACATAAAATAACATTTGTTGCAAGCACCTAATAGCCGTGTTTTGTTTTGTGTTCCAACATGCATGCTATTCTTTGATTTAAGCATATTTTATTACTTTTTGATTTATTTAATATGTATAAAGCAATTTGTCTTTTAGTTGTTTATTATTTGCAAAGCAATTGGGCATTCCCAACAGAACCATTGTAGCTTGTCACGAAAAATATAACCAGAACAACTTATTTTCATTACCTTGTTGTACATAAAATACACATGTACATTATGCATATGAAGTGTTATGATAATCGGTGTGAATCAAAGATGTACCTGAATATGTAAATCAGCATGAAAAGTCCAACATTTGGTCATTTGTGGGCAAACATCATGCCTAGCTTTGCTTTCATGACAAATCCCTGACCTTTGCCAACCTGGACCCAAATCTCCACAATATAAAAATATTCCAGGGCATGCTACTCTCACCACTCCCAACAACCATGTTGCATTTGAACAAAAGCCTGTTTTTAAAATGAATTATTTTCTCTGTAACATTTCAATCCAAGGGAGAGAAATCTTTTTCCCAAGTACTTTGTTTGAAATTATTTACAGATTGTTTTAACTGGATAATAAATTTACTTTCTTATGGACAGACTTTCCAAACAAATTGATGGCTTAATGGAAATTTCTAGAGCCGCTGGGACCATATCAATAATGTGTGTGCTCCCGCAGAGCACAGTTGTGTGCCTATGTTTTTTGCCAGTCCATTGTCTAAAGAAAATAGATTTAACTTGAAATTTCTCAGAGTTAGTGCAGTTAGTTTAGCTAAATGTATGCACTTTAGACAGCACACCTGAAAGAAAACTAGGCACACAACTGTTGCTTGTGTGGATGCACACAAATTCATGATACAGGCCGTCTTACTTTAGCCTCTCTGCAGGGTCACCCATAAATGTTCTGTCTTCATCAATACTATTTTCTGAATTTGTTTTTGTTGGTATTAGGACTCTGTGCAGTTTACCACTGCTAACCAGTGCTAAAGTGCTTGTGCTTGCTACCCATGAAATTGTAAAATTGGCCTAAACGTTATTGGCACATTTAACATACTTGTAAATACCAAGTAAAATGGTATTGTATCTACCCAGAACCTGTAAATTAAATTAAATGCTACCAGTGGGCCTACAGCACCCATTGTGACACCCTCTAAAGTAGGACTTTAAAACACGTCTCAGACCTGTCATTGTGGCCTGTAGGGCAGTTGTAACCTGGTAATCCAACCAGATAAAATGCACTTTTTGCCAGGCCTAAAGCTTCCTTTTTAATACATGTAAGTCACCCCTAAAGTAGGCCCTAAAGTCTCATATGGAAGGGTGCATTGTATTTAAACGGTGGGACATGTGGGATTAAAATTTGCATGGCCTGGTAGTGAAAAACTCCTAAATTCATTTTTCTCTTCTGTAAGGACTTTCTGTCCCCTCAGATGGCATGGGTTTACCCCCTACTCCACTACATTTAATAAGTGCTGATTTTTGATTGGATTTCTATCAGCTAACAATGCCTACAAGGGATTTTGTTTCAAACAAATAATCTAACTCAATGTAACACAATCTATTTTGAGTGCCCTAATTGGTGGCCTCAAGTATATGAATTATACAAATCTATTACAAAAATAAAAAAACTGAATATATCAAAAAGATTAAAAACTGGTGTATACTTCATGTGTTGGAATTTTTACTTACAGAGTATGAAACACAATTCACAAATCATAAAGACACAAGTGACAGAGATTAATGATCTTACACAAAGTTATCTCCTGGGCACTTATGTAAGTAAGCCATTTCTTATGCCCATATACATATAGAAACTATAATTCCACTTTGAATCATTAATTCCTATTTAACAATTTTCTGTTGAAAATGGGTTAGATACGTCGATGTTTCGGTCTTTTTACATAACTCATCCAGAAGAACATATTCAGGACAAAGAAATTCATGTGTGGACTGAAGCCCCCTAAATGCAATGAATAATGACAAAAATAGTGTTTGTCAAATAAAAGACAACAAAGGTACCAAGATATACACCTGGAGAAAAAAAACTAATTAAATCTGGTGAAAAGATGGATATCACTTGAATCTATAGTCTGATTCTTCTAAATAATGAGAGAGAATAGAAAAGCCATCACCCACCTATTTGTGAAATGCAGATGTTAGCCAAGACCTACTTCAAATGGAATCAAGATGTGGTCCATTGAATAATTGGTCCAGATGAATAATAATGAATCAGAGCAATCCAAAAATAAAGTATTGATTTATTTATGTGATTCTTATTCAATTACAATAGGAGCAGAGTCAATCTGATATGGTACTAAGTCTAAATGAAAAATACTTAATCTTAAAGGAAGAGAAAAGTTGTTTTTAAATCATTTATCTTAATAGGATCATAGCTAGTGGCCCGTTATTGATAGAGAGCTTGTTGCAAAATATCCCATGAAAAAACAGAAGTGTCTTGTGATTGTCGACCTGTGTTCTTACTAAAGTTTCACCATTTGTTATCTGGTGAACCAGATCTATTGTTCAAACATATCGGAGTACGAATAGTTGTGAGGAACAATATGGTGAAATTCACGGACCAGATTTTAAAAGAGAAAAACTGTAATATGATTTAAAATACCTTACTATTGCCTGCGATATAGTTAGGTTTCGGCGGGGTCTCAATCCAAAAATGCAGTTAAACATTTGGTGACTTGATACTTCTGCTTAAGAAAAAAAGCAAAGAGAGCAGCGAAGATGTAAATAAACTCTCGGTTAAAGGCTCAAGATCAATAGGAGTGGAGATACATTAATCTTACTTTTGATTGGAAGCAGGTAAAATATCATGTCTGAACTTAAATGAATTGTAATCGAAAATCCTTTTTAATGGTAAAGTCAGATTTTAAGTCACAATTCTAAAAATGCCACATTTAGAAAGTTGGCATTTTCTTTCCCTAACCATTTGATGCCTGCTGACAGAATCCTGTGTCACATAACAGTGAATAGGTCTCCTGCTGGGGTGTCTATTCTTTCCAGACAGTGAGACAAAAGGAATAGATATAAGCAGAATTGGCCATCCTGTCTAGATGGCTGGGGGCGAAGCAGTTGCCTGCCTCCAGCACATACAAAGAAACCTGATGCCAGGCTTTCTTCACTTTAGATGTCTTGGAGCATTAACAGGCTGCTTGAGGCCTGCCTTGCTCCCTAGAGGACTGACCTGCTGCTACCAGAGGACTGTCCTGCTGCTTGAAGACTGTCTGGACCCCTATAGGAATGTCCTGCTGCTTGAGAACTGCCTTGCTCTGTGAGAAGGAGAACTGCACCATCTCCTTGAAACACAGAAACACCAGAGCTGACACCTTGGGCTAGTTGGTGGCCCTACTGTGTGTGCTAAAGAGGCACAGCAAGCTCCTAGGTTCCTTGAACTCTGCAGCTGGAGTGAGTCCTAACCCCACCAATTGGTGCCCTCAGATCCTGGACCCTTGGTTGTGTTATTGCTGGAGCTTCTCTAGAAACCTGGCACTTAGAAAAAATGTCACTGCAAAGTGTCCTGATAACTGACAGAAGACCAGGACAGTTCTTTCTGGTATGTTCTTCTCCGCAGCTGCAAATCCTGTTCAGTGGGACCTCTCGGTGAAGCCCTTATTGGCTAGAGCCTGCAGCTATGTCCAGCTGGAGATTTTCAACTTCCAAAAAAGTGGCAGAGTCCGAAGGTAAAAATCTTCACTGCAACTCTGTCCAGAAGCTCCTCGACAATGACTTCTCCTCCTCGGACACAGTCCCCTGCCCCTCTGAACTTTGCTTTCCCAGAAACTTTCCTTGAGTCCGAAGGTAAGCAGAGATCGAGCCAAATCCACTGTTTCTGATGTATGTTCCATCGTAGCAGCCTTAACTTTTGACTTTGCCCTCGCCTCACGTGACAAATCTTTTTAGTGCTCTTTTGTACTATAGGTTTTAAAGATTCATAACGCTGGTTCTAATGACTAGATGGAATTTGTTTTGGTGTAATTGTATTCAATAAATTTTACTCTGTTTTTCGAACTTTATTTAATGACTTTTGTCGGTCACTGTGACAAGGATTATAGTTTTTGCTTGAGTAGAGTTTTTGTCCCACCCGCAACCAATAACAAACGTTCTTACATCACCTCATGGATTAAAAAAAAGGCCTTAGGCAATGCAGGGGACCAGAGGTGCTGAGGCCCGACTCCACTAGGTAGCAGGGGCCTACAATGCACTCCTGAGCCTCACTCAAGTCTTCCTCCGTTGAGCCAATAGGCCTTTTTGCCACGCAAAACAGCTGCTCTTTTGTAGAAGTGCACTTGTCCCCCTTACTGACAGAAATGCAGAATCTAGCAAAACTACAGGTCCCTGTAGTGTGAGTGGTCTTTTCTCGTTCCTAGAATTCCCCTAGACTTCTGACATCGGTTGTATGCAGTGTCTAGATGTCTCACACAATGTGTGGTACACAATTAAACAGGCTCAAGTCTTGAGTATGGCTTACTGATGACTGCTCTTCTCAGCGTCATTAATCGTACAATTCATGTAACCATGTTCAGTGCTAAATTTTCAGTCCTTGTAAATCGGTGTTACTGGTCACAGAGTAAGCCATGTTCTGCTAAAATGTGTCTCCTGCTTAAAGCTCGTGGGTTTTTAATATGCATAATATGAGTAATATTAACGGGAAATGAATGTATTAAACAAGGAAAAAAAAATCACAATTTCCCCTAACCTGTGCCTGAGGCTTCGGGTACACTTGCAAAATATGTTACGCAATATCCCTGAGTATGTTGTTTAAAAACACAGCAAATGTAATCTTTTTTTTTAACTGTATAGTATCAATGACTGTGTTTATTTGGTGATCCTTGAATGAATGCGTTGAATTTATGGCATAAAAATAGTCTTTGTCCAGAAGGAAGTGATTTGCAAGATAATCATTATGTAAATCAGCTCCATTTAGATTCATTGCAGGTAATTGCATTTTAATTGGGTATTATAAAGTGAATATGTTGAATTTGTAGTTTAAAAATAGTCTATGTCCTTAAGGAAATGATTTGTAAGATAACCATTATGTAAATTAGTTCCATTCCGATTAATTGCAGGTACTGCAATTGGCTATTTTGCAAATCTGGTACAGATCACAGCCGCATCGACCTGTGGTGGATACTCCTGCTTTACACCATTACATTGATTTATACGTATGTTGCTTTTACATCATTCTGTTATTAGTACAACATTTCTAGATTCAGGGAGCACGTTTTTTGCTGACTGGCCCTTCCTGCCTCTTGATCATTCGTCCCTGGTGCACCTAAGAAGGAAGAGAAGTTAGTCTAACCAGAGAGGCCTCATAAGAAATTGGGAAAAATGCTGACAAGCTGGTTTCTGTAGAAGACCAGTAGTGCTGGAACAGAGATGTACATTTGACCAACTCTGCTATAGCAATACTGGTCTTTCTTAAGAACCCGGCTACTGTGAATTCTCCTAGAGTCCTGAAACATGCGCCGCATAGATAAATGAAGAACAAGGATTTGCTGTGAACAACATCTTTAAAATGTGACCAAATGGAGATGAGAGAGGGACCTGGGGTGGTGAAGAAGTGATACAACCAACAAAAAAGGAGAAAGCGTGCATGAAGGACACAGAGAGGCAATTGAGAATGTGAGTACCAGCGTGTTGAGCATAAATCAATGTATCAATGCTTAGACAGTCTCAATGAGCGGATTAAGCTAGGAAGAAGAAATCCCAGAGATTGTTTGGCACTTTAGTATCCGCACAACGGAATTATTCAGGGGAACAAACATGGCATGCTTTAACATTGGTGGCACCCAGACGCTGAGGACCGCGGAGGTAAGAGCAGTGTCAGGATACGACAAACGACCATGAAGGAAAATTAAATAAATAAGGAATTTTCTCTAGTCGTCGTGTGTCGAAATTATCCCCACCCGGCCCCACCGATCTTACTTGCACTGGCTGCGGCCCAGCGCCCAATGTGACAATTTTTGTTGGCGTCCACCTCCAAGGATTCCTTCACTGCCTCTCTCCAATGTTACCCCTCATCTCTTCAAAGCCCTTCTCTCACTTTCATTTAATTTATTTTCTAGAACTATTATTCCATATGTAGGGAATCGAAGTACTTTACTTCATACACAATTGTAGAAATCAAAGTACAAAGAATGGTACATACGACAGTGAGGGCTGCAAGTTATAGGAGTCCCATGTATGTCATCCCTACCAGAAAACGTTATATTTTAAAAGTACTTGGTCTGCCGAAATACAAAGTCACATTTTAAAATGTAGCCCCCTGATTAGGGTTGTTTGGACTAATAAAAGGATGTCTGCGACAAAAGAGGTAACCCACTAAGCTAGCTACATAAAATAAAAAAATCAGTGATCTGCATGTTGCACGTTGGACTTTTCAGCAGACTCTGCTATTCTATGGTGAGTCAAATCTGTGACTAGAAAAACAGATCTCTCCAGCAAGTAGTTTAACTCCCAGAGTAATATTGCCAAGTTTAACATCCTCTGAAAAATGCTGGGCTCAAAAAGATTCCAGCAACATGCGCCTTTACCCTGTAAGATATTTCTAAATGCTACTCAACCGAGCTAGCGCCTTGTGCAGCGGCTCTGGGCGCACAGCTCTAACGCCGGCACAGGGGACAAACATAGACCATAAGTTTTCCAAACGTGAAAGCGGTGAAAGTAAGCTCTCGAGGGAGTACAACAGCATGCCATCACTCGTATTTACATGTATCGGGTCCCAGTGCAAGCAGCTCATCAAAAAATCGATATCCATTTTAACAAAAACGATATGGGAGTTTTACTGGATATACGCATTTATATTTAGAGCGAGTCAAGGGACCTTTGTTCAAAGGAAACGTTATACCGTGCCAATCTATGCAGTTCGTTCCAGGGCTACCTTAAGTGCTAAAAGACTTTAATAGAGAAATATTGAGCTGGTAGCAGCAAGGATGACTGTTTTTCAATTTTTTTTTTAAGTTATCACAATAAGAAAACATTTTAACGACATAAACCGACAATAGCGGCATTGATATATGTCCTGCGTCACTGGATCATGGATACTTCCAAATATCTTTTGATTTCACTTCTTAATGGGTTAACAGTCACTGTCAGCAGAGATGTTTTAAGGCATGGGCAAAGTGGGTCCTGACCCAGAATCCTGGCCTTTCAGCCCCCTCCCCCCATAGAGCCAGCTCTGTTCTGTAAATAGTCTTGTCCCGATGACCTTGAATAATTCTTAAATAAATTGTTTTAAATACCATTTTCCTTTAATTTAATTATAGTGTGAGTGATGTATGGGAGTCTATTACTGACATTTTGCAAAGAAATGTTTGTTTTACAAAACCATGCAACAGCTATAAAAAAGCTTGTTATAGAACAAAACAGGACCTCACATTTGAGAAATGGGAGGGGCTCACAAAGATTATTTTCAATATTATTATTGAGCTTTTGCTACATTATAATACTGAAAAAACACAATACTATCCTTGTATATTAGATGTAAGTAGATTTATAACTTGGACCAGTGTGCATGTGTGACGCAAGGCTCTTAACCCGATTTATGAAGCCACCCTAAGTAGCTTTGAGTGGCCTCATAAATCTTGAGTAAGGAAGCGCAACGCAAATTGTTGTGCCACATTACTCTGCTCCCCGGAGGCGTTCCATGGTCATTGCCGAGATTTTCCCACGCAACACCCATAGATTTTAATGCTGCCCCAGATTTACAAAATCATGTAAACTTTGGGAAGAGCCAAATCTGTATGCCTCCTGAGGTGAGGAATAACAAGAAGAAATGTGGTCCTCATTTATGGGATTTTGGCGTCAGGCATTATAGCAAGGCAGCTTGCTGCGCTGCCCTACACCAAACTGAAAAGGCAAAAATGCATTGTATTTATACAATACGATACATTCTTATCCTTTCTCCTTTCTATAGAAATCACCTTTGGGTTATGAGCATCTGAAGCAGGTGGACGAGAGAAGTGCGAGGGCCCACCAGAGACTGGGAGGCGTGAGGTAGACCTGGCGTAGGTAGTTAAACTGAACAAACCAGAGTCAAGTGGAAATTGTTAGAGTGTGAGGAGCCATGAAGCCATCTTTCCAGTCTGTAGCTTCTAGGGGGGCACCCATCCCTCCTTTTGCTTTCAGGGTCCTACTTGTTTGGGGAGTCTAAATCTTCCATTTTACTCCATATAAGTCACCCGTTAGGTAGTGACTTAAAAGCTCATGAGGCAGTGTTAATGGTATTTAAAAAGTAGGGCAGTAAAAAATCTACAGAGTTGTTTTTCACTGTGGCAAGGTAGGCTCTCCCAGGAGTTAATAGTGGTTTATACTATTACATTTAACAAATGCTAAATCTATTTTGGGAGTAGATAGTAAAATTGTTCAAGGACTCGTTTTAATAGTAATTTAAAATCCAACTTAATGGTCAAGTCAGTTTTAAATTACTATTTTGGAAATTACACTTTTAAAAAGTTGGGATTTGCATGCTGAGTAAAAAAGGTCCTTTGTCTGTGTGTCCAGTGTCACCTGACTGCCAAGAGCTCCCCTGTGGTGAGATGTGGATTGCTTCCAGACAGTGTGCAATGGACTGGGATGAGGCGAGGTATTTTTCTTTCTTGAGCAGGATGTCCTAGAGGTTGAGTCTGCTCCTTCCTGAGTTTCAGAGGATGCCTACCCATTCACTGGCAGTGCAAGCTCACACCTCAACATGCCTCCCTTTTGTCTCTATAGACAGGATGGCCTCAAAAGAAGAGAGAGTAGGAACTGACCAAAACTGGTTTAGCTGGGAGGACAAAGGCTTGCGCTCCACCCACAGACTGGCAGTGGGCAAAAAAGTGTCTGACACTGAGAAGCAACCCATCAACGTCAAAGCTTTCCTGGGTATAGACTTCACCTGCTTCATCGATGACTGTACCAGGACCTTTCAGTTACCAACTTTTGCTTTTTCTCCATAAAAGTTCCAAAGTCAGAAGGTAGATTTTCCACCAGGATGAACATGGTCCTTGTTTCCAAATGGTGATCCCTCAAGGTCGGCATAACTTTTGACTTTGACCTAGTGTAGCATGACCGGACCGTGGTTAAGGCATTATGTTCCAAAATTGTCAACCATCAAGCAACCAGTCGGGCTGTGACAGGAGGAGAATCACTGTAAGACTTCTGCCTGTGACCAGTTCTGGGGGCCAAGGCGGCCTACCAGTCTTTCAGCTGGGTGAGGGAACATCAACCAGGGAATCCAATATCACCTGCCTCTGAAGCCTGGAGCATGAGTGACTGTATGGAAGAGGAGGGCATTGGCGGGAGCTACGCCCATTGTGGGATCCTTGAGACTGGATACCTATAGCGAAGTGTGAGGGGATGGCTGATGCACCAATGGGTTGTTGCTTGTGTGCTGGTTAAAGATGGAGAGCCTAGTATTCTAGAGAAGGGCCGCCGTGAAGTGAGCCATGAACTTTGCCGCACAGTTCGGGCCGTAGCCCATGTGAGGAGTGAAGTTGGCAACTCTGTATGCCAGAATGGGCCACTGTGAAGATTGCTGCGCTGCCGATCTAGTGGTAGCCCACATGCAGAGGACGGTTACTCTGTATGCCAGGTGAGGCCACAGAGATAAAGGGAAAGATCTTGGTCTGGTAGAGACCATTGTCAAGAGGAAGAAGCTGTAGTTACATACCAGTGTAGGCCAAAGCCCCGACTGAGGACCAGCACCACAAGCCTCTAATGCCCTCCACCTATGGGGATGGGTCTAAGAAAACTTACCAGCATTGAAGTAGCATTTAGGACCCCCGCCCACTGCTTCCCCAGAACCGGGTGTGAGAAACTCAAGGATGCCTGAGCACTGTCCTTGTAGGATTGCATGCAAGGGACCCACAGAGACAGCTGCTCCAACCTCTGTGTCTGTTAACGGTGCATGCTTGGAAACTCCAGTTGTGCTGGACCTGTTGGTGCCAGTAGGACTATCTCATGAGCCAGAATGCCACAGGGGGACTTGTCTGCTGTATAGTGTTTTGGCGTTCTAACACTTTTGCCTTAATCATTATGGGACTCCTAAAACTCAGACAACAAGTGGGGCTTAACCTCAATATTGTATGTAGTAAATGGGAAATAACCACTACTGCTGATGAGAAGGGAGGGTGACTCAGGCACCCACCTGCTAAACACTAGAGCCCTGACGTCAGGGTACTGTGTTTATTGTTTGTTAATGCCAAATTTACTTTATGTTGTTGTATAAATACTTGTTTTTTCATAAAAGCAAGTATTTGACTGAACAAACATTTATTGTTGCTGCTGAAGGTATTTTCAGTTTACAGCCCTGTGTGTTCTTCCTTTTCCCTGAGAAGCCTTTAACTCAGCGACCCTGTCTACCACTGAGAGCTGAGTGTTGAAGGGTAACTTGACCCAGTTGCTCAGAATCTATAATAGGTTGGCTGCAGGACATCAGGAGTAAAATGCTACAACCCCCACAATTTGTTCTAGTAGCTCTTGTTTGCCCCGTGGCATTCAAAATGGGATTCTGACACCCAACCTCAACTAATACTCCAATTTCTCACACCTATCATTCAGAAAGACTCTTTTCTGTACAAAGAAATCCATTAATTCACTCAGCCTCTCACTTTTGTATACTGAGACCAAGAATGGTGAAAAATGATCACCACCCTAAGCAAACAGTAATATTTCCACCCCCCTCTTCATTTTGGTACTTTGTTAAGATGAAACTAAGATACTATTTAAGGCATCACAACCAAATCTCTGCATTACGTCTCCACATACAGCTTAAACACTGTTTATGGTAGCTTTGCGTATTCATATATTTTTCGCCACTACTTGCTTTCCCCAGCATCATTACCCGCTTTCGAACCGGGTAGGAATTATCACCGGTTCACCGCCCTGAAGAGTCACGGGTAAATACCCGATTGACAAAACATGTGTCGGCTGGTTTCTCCTTGGTATTTTCCTCTTGAAGGAATTCCAAAGTACATAAAACAGGAAAATCAACCATTGTTTGTCGACCTTGTCTTTTATCAGGCTTAGTTTCAAGATAACCATTAACATACTTTACCTTTGATTGACTCATCTACGTGTGAACAGGACTTTTGCATGCCTGCAATACAGGCACCATTGCACCATGATGCAAGGTTACCTGCTTTGGCACATGGCAACCAATTGTGCCCCAGTGGAGGGGAAAGCACAGGGATGCACCGTATTGTTGTAAATATGACCCAATCTGTGCTTTTCAAATCACGCATCTCTGCTCAGCTTCATTGGCTCCCCGTCGACAAAAGAATCTCCTTCAAGCTCCTGATCCACGCACAAAGCACTCCACAAAACCGGCCCAGCCTATATCAACAGTCGACTCTCCTTCTATGTACCCAACAGGAATCTCCGCTGACCACGCCCTGGCCGCGGTCCCACGCATCCGGAAAACCAGTTCCGGAGGCAGGTCCTTCTCCCATCGCGCCGCCAAGACCTGGAACGAACACCCTCCCCTCGACCTGCGACAAACCGAAGACCTGCTGACCTTCAGGAGACAACTCAAGACCTGGCTCTTCGACCAGTGACATCACCCCCCCCCCGCACCCCCCCCCCCCCAGTGCCTTGAAACCCTACCGGGTATGCAGTGCGCTTTACAAATTATGTGATTGATTGATTGATTGAAGTCTGGCCCTGCTGGGAACTATGGGTAGTTTTGCATCTTGTCAAGAAATGTGTGTTTGAGTTATGTATTTCTGAACTAGTTTGATTCTGATGCCCCTTTCCACTCTCTTGAAGTCAGATGCTTTACTTTACTCATTCTCAAAGAGGTAGACTCCTGAACAAATTCACAATTTCTTTGCCTGATTTAGAGTTTGGTGGTTCGAGTTACTCTGTCACAAACGTGACAGATATTCCGTCCACTGTATTACAAGTCCATTGTATACTATGGCACTTGTAACACGTTGAACAGGATATCCATCATGTTTGAGATGGAGTAACCTGGTCCACTAAACTCTAAATCAGGTTCTTAATCTTTATTTAATTATGCCTTTATGAGGCTTCACTTCCTGACACCTTCTGCCTGACTTCTTTCAATAATTTGCCAATTTCCTTTTAGCTTAGCATATCAGGGTATTTCTCTCAGGGGAAGCTGAAACTTGCTTGATTTGCTTATGACGACTTTAAATATTTTGTCCTTGTGTTTGCTATTTTGAGTTAATTTCATTACACTCCCCAACTCATTTATATGACGATCATCGATGAATGACTAATTTGAATGATTTGAATTTGTAGCTTTGTTAATCTGCTAATAAACTTTCATGGTTTCCAAATCTAACACTCTCCTTATTGTAGGGCCTAATGGGCTTCATTGTCATTGAGGTATTGTTGACAAGCTGAAGTTAAGCCTTAGCCTGGACTAAAGGTCCATCAGCTCGAATGCAGCTTGTACTTGAGTTTGCACCAACGATCTACATGGTGCAAATCTCATCTGCGCTGCAACAACAGCCTCACTGGCAAGAGAAAGCACAGCTTATTGTCTCACACATTGCATATAACTTGACAGAGGAAAGCAAATCTAAGAGGTCCTTGTTGCCTGGCGCTGGTTCATCGCCTTTCGTTTATAACTACTATATATGATAAAGCAGCACTGCAGACAGCATACATGTACACAGAGTAAATGTTTATCAAGGCAAAGCAACGTACATAGTTAGATGTCCTACTTCAATTTCCCTTAGTTGCTTCTTTTGATTAAAGCAAGGGGTGATGTCCCTGCACACTAGCATGCACGGACGGACGCTGCTGGAAGCTTCCTGCACTGAAGCACCAAACTGGATGCTTCGATATAATATTGTCAAAGGGAAGGCTATCAAAGGTTAGACAGAATCCTTTTAGCTCCGTTATTTAAATGGTAATGAAACAGAAAATAAAAGGCCCGATAAGCCTATTAAAGATCATATTTGGCTTCTTAATCAAATGGCACGAACCCCAAGGCGGCTGGCAACGTCAGACTGGAGATGTCCCATTTACCAAGGATAAAGGGTGGCGTGCGAAGAAAGCGTGCCTGTGCTCACCGCCTCCTCCCTGCGAAGCCACTTCCCAGACAAGGCGAGCGCGCGCGAGCTATTCGTCATTTGCATCAGCCCTTCACGCAGCTTCTTTTCACCAGCGCGCGGGATTACTTTTCTAGAACATGCAGACCGTGAAATGCGACACGTGCGTGGATGAGAAAACCTTGTCAAAATATGTATTTCCTAGCGAGGGGAGGAGGGGGGCTTCGCGCTGGTGTAAGGGCGGGAGGGGGGTTAGAAGGACGAGCAATATACTCCAGGGTCTGCAGAGGACATATGCTCTATGACAGTATTTCTCTGTGAGACAGAACGAGCGTCAGCGTTCTAGCGGAGTTATTCATGGCAGCAACGGCTGGGTGATGCTTGCAAATAATTCTGCCTCTCTAGAAGGCATTGGCTGCTAACTATATATTGAAGGGAGCATAGTCTGTAATTCTTACGAGAGAATTCTGCATGCATCCTTCAGTGAAGGGTCACTCTGTTCATACATGTACTGCAATATAGTGGTTTTCCCTGTGACCGATAATTTAACCAGCACTACTCTGGGATTGGCCACTTGCGCACAACAGTAGCAAGGCATCTGATGGAATATAACACCAGTGAGGCTTTCCTACATGTGGACTGAAGGCTCTTTTGTACGCCTGCTCCAAAGAGTCATGAAGGCTTTTTAAGGGAAACCATAATTGTTGGCAAGACCAAAAGGTTTGAGACTCAAAATCGAATTTTGGCAAAAACAATAAAAATAAGTGCCTAGTGCAATGCAAAACAAAAGAAAATGGATTACTTTGGGTATGCAATGCATGGATGAGATGATTAACTGTGCGATGACAGAGTGTGCTCTGCAGATGTAAAGTATTGCCTTGTGCATGTCAATGGAAGCCCAAGGACAACTTGCAGAAGCAATAGAAAGAAAGTGAGGCTAAAAGGCACCTATGGGCTGATCCAAGATGTGATTAACGATACTTAAATCCAATGACTAATTGTTCCGAGTCAAATAAGTCAATAGGTGAAGGAGGCTAAACCAAAGACTCCTAAAGTATGTATAAAATATCATAGGCTTTCCAAAGATGACAGGGATCTTGGAGCTGTTTGCTGCATGAATTTTTCACTCTCCATTTCCCCTACTCTTCAGTAGGGTGAAAGGATGAAGGTTGGGACAAAGGGTCACATTGCGTTCTCTTTTAGGGGCATATGGGCATATGTACAAGCCCCTATCGCCGTGGCAATAGGGGCCCTGCCTTATATACAAGGCATCGTTAAGCCACTTAACATGGCTTAACGCTACCTTGTACCTAAGGCACCCTTTCACGCTATGTTTAGCGTGAAAGGGGCATGCAGTGGGTGTTGTGGTGGGTGTTCCACTGCAACACCCATTGTATTTGACCCTGCCCCTTATGTACAAAGGTGGCGTACATAGGAGGCAGCGCCAAAATGAAGACCAGGAAAATCCTTGTCTTAAGATTGGCGAAACGAGGAGAATGCATTATTTCTCCTCGTTTTTGCTTTTTCCATGTGTGCTGCCTTGTGCACACACGGAAAAAGCAAAATGTCATGGTTTGTTTATGTACAGGAAGGTGTCCCTTCCCACACTAAGCATGTTAACATTTTCTGTCACATTGACATGGATGTTGAATTATATAGGGCATGATTATGAGTTTGGTGGTCTATAGGACCGCTGAACCCATGGTGGCGGTCTGACCACTGCCATACTGCGGGACCGCCCACAGTATTCCGACTGCGGTGGTCAGATTGCCACAAGAGTGCTGGCATCGCCGGGATCAAGGATCCTGCTGGGCCATCAGTCTGCATCCGGCCTTAATATACTGGCGGTGCCACTGCCGGCACCACCGAGCATATTACGAGTTGCTTTTTAGTAACCCCTTTAATGGCGGTGATCCTGCCATGAAAAGGGTGGTGGAACGGCAATGAAGGGGGCCCACCTGATTAGGGCTGGTGGATGCATGCGGGTGGGCACATGTAGTGCCGCCTGTATTTGAACCGCCAATCCGTCCTGGTGTAGCATGCATGCCACACCATGCAGGAAGGTGCAGTCAGTGGTCTGTCTGCTGCAGTCTGCATTATAGGCTCTTCTATGAACCTTGCATACCACTGCAGTCAGACCCCCAAAACACTTCCCACCAGACCAGTATTTAACTTCTAATCTGGCAGGCGGTTGCACCACGGATTTGGAAGTGCTACAGCGGACAGTGGAGAACAGCTGCTGTTAAAGGGCCGCCAAACTCGCAATGCAGGCCGATAATCTTTAGCCCACCTGCCAAAATAGGAACTTTCTACTAAAAAAGTAACTGCTGAATTGTATACACAATAAAGTGAACTTGGTTTGCTAACATAAAAGGCAATGCTAAATTGTACTTTTTGCAGTATTTTTAGTGCAAAATGCATTCTCTCACCAAAAATGGACCTCAGGATGCATTTTGACATATAGTTCCAAATGCTATTTAAGCGTTTTATGCAATTATGCATAATTTCACCTCATTTTTTCAAACTATCTTGTAATTACACAAATGTAAGTTATGCTAATTTCACACATCCCTAGTCAAACCATTTTTTGTATTAGAAATGAGAAACAGAGGTAGGTTACAATGCAGACGTTACATCGTCTGCGTTGTTACCACTCATGGTATTACATTGCAAGTCGTTTCAGTGACTTGCGCTAGATAGCGCGCAACACCAGGGAATGTGTTGGATTTCAGTTCCAACACATTCCCTGCTGTTGCGCTAACTGGAGTAGGAATAGTAATTTATACTATTCCTAAGTCTAGCGCGCCATCTAGTGCAAGTCGTAGAAACGACTTGCGATATAAAGCCATGCGTGGTAACAACGCGGACGATGTAACGTCACGTTGTAACCTACCGCGTGGTGTTTGCTTGCGTTGTAAAGAGACATATTCATTACCAATGCACTGCAGAGAAAGACCTGGCCTCCGTGAAATCTGCATTGCGGTTCATGTTCACAAAGAACACGTGTGGAGCGAAAAAAACTATAAGGTGTTTACACAGACTCTGAGAAAATTCCTGTCCCAACAATCTGGATGCCCTTAGACCCATGCTTTATCGGAATTATTTTGTTACTGTAGCACATTAACTATTGTTTTCTTCCTTGAGATAGTGATCATGCTTCCCGGATGGTTTTGATTCTATACTCTTAATAAGAAAACTGTTTTTTTTCTTACTCCCTGTTTAAACAGCTATGTTTTGCAATCAGACTTGTTTTAGCAATACAAGATCTCATATCCCAGGCCCCAAGCCATGCTTGTAGTAACATCTGTTTTTCCTTCGATTTGGGCCTACTGAGGTTTTCTGCGTGTAAAAATTTTTAAATCTGCCTTTCACCCTCCAGATCATTGTACCACTCCCATGGGGAGAAAGAATACATATTACTTTTTAAGGGTAGGCAGCCTTTAAAAGCACACAACTTTCTTCATTGTGACACACTGTATATCCTCACTGATAATTTAGCTTAACCTTGTATTATATGAATGAAACTGCAGTAAATGTGTTTGGTGACTCGTGTGTATGCTGCCAACTTTTATACATGATACACATGCGTTCTAAATTGGTAAGTCTAAATGATAACTAGGTAGCATCACTTTAGCGGAAATTTGACTCTTCAAAATGTAGAGGACTTTATTATCAATGGTTTAGACTCGCACATTTCTGGAGTGGTCTAATACAATTCAGATATCACCCAGAGGAAAACAATTATAGTCCTACATCTGCTGTCCTTCTGATTTGAAAAGCGACATTGAAAAGGCTCCACCAACAAATTTTACCTTCATTTTAATCTGCAGATTTATACATTTTGCACATCTATTTTCTCTTGGGTACTCAAGATTAACTGCATAGGTGGAATGCAAAATCATGATTCATAAAGTGCTTTTTCCTGACCGCAAAGTCCATTTAGTATTAGAGAAAATTAGCTAGGACTCTTGTGTGATATTCCATTGACGTAAGTATAGGAATAGAAGCGGAATCATTGGTATTCCCAAGGAAGGGGAGCGTGTTTCTTCGGTACTCGAGATTGGTTCTCTAGTGAAGGGCAAGCAATACTACAAACACAAGCTACCAAAATGCATGCTTGCGTTCAAGACAAATTGGTAGAATCGATACAACAGTGAGTGATCCCATGATGCTTCATAGTTAAGACAATATTTGGGGTGGATTCTGATGATATACCCCCAGATTCATCATTGTCCCGATTTGCGAGTCCTTAATAGCGATTATTAAGGAATCGCTATTAAGGACTCGCAAAACGGGATTCATGTAGAAATCGCAATATTATTTGCGATTTCTACAGCTTCCTTATTTGCGATTAGAAAATTGCTAATCGCAAATAAGGAATGACTCCCCATTCATTCCTATGGGCCTTAGCTGTGTGTTTATGCAGTATGATATATGTTTTCACTGCAACCAAAGATCCTTACCTAGTCTGCGAGCCATGTTAAAAGTTGTTAGTGTTGTCGAAGCTACAGCTCTCCAAAATAAATATTTAACCCCTTCCGTGCGCGCGTCGGCCAACGGCCAACGGCCGTCGCGAGCACTACCTCGGTAGTGCTGTGCACGTCCGTTGGCCAACGTGGCCTCGCACACTCAATAGTACTCCCGCACTGCGGCGGAATTTTGCGCCGCGGTTAAGGAGTTAACTGGACTTTGCACTAATACAATATGATCCGTTGATTGCAATAAGTCAAATCTGTCTCTGCTGTAATAAATTTGAAATCTGGATTTACTGAAGTATCAGTGTGGAATTGGGTGGTCATTTGACATTGTAATCTGTCTAAAGTGTCTTCTCCATTGCTCTTTCATAATATCTGTATAATATACTATTTTAATTACCATCAGTACCCCCTGAGCAAATTGTATTATGATATGACCTCAATTTATGAATACCCTGACTCTAACCTGCTTTTCATTATTTTTTGAAGATATGTCACAGAGCACTTTAGCACACTGTGTTCAGGATTTTGACCACTTCATTAAAAAAAAAAAATAGATCAAATTTCAGCTACAAGATTCAACTTCAAAGTGTTAATGTAATTCGGCTGCAATGAACATTTTTGAAGATTAAGTTAACTATATTTTAAGGTTTGGGAAATATGGGAGATTGAATTTGTTAAACGTTTTACGTTTTACCGGCCATAATTAAATAATAAGATAATGACTCCCTTTGGGTTGAGGTGAAAGCTAATACCAGTTTACTAATGTACCTAGTTTGACCAGATAGTGCATTGCAACTTAAACAGATTCTTAAACAAAGGCAAGAGGTTAGTAGCCAGAGTTTCCCTGTGCCTGCCTGCCAGAGGTAATAGGTGTAAATGGCTGCCTCCAATTTTTTTTTATTCAGCTATGGGGCCCGTACATATGCACTGTCCCCCCTTTTCTGTGAGATGTCATGTTGGTGATATTGCTCAAGGTTACTGGAATTACTTTGAGATGAGAGGGACAGGGTGATCACCTCGGGATGGGCTTATAGTTTTAGGAGAGTTTAGCATTCCCACGAAAGACATACACCATTTTAGACAACACCTGAAGAGAAAGCTAGAGATTTTTTATGCCATAAAATATTTTCCCCGAGTTTGGATGAAGGATTCTTTCTGTGAAGTGAGAGAAGCACAACAATGATCCCGCTCTAAATTACGCATATGTACACCCCTCTCCACTTTGCAAGCCTCGCAGTGACATTAAGTCAGATCTGCACGAAAGGTCAAGGGTCAAAAATAGAGAGATAAACCAATGGGCTCGTCTGTAACAAACAATGTCAGTGTAGAAAGCCCTGAAATAGGATTAAAACATTTTCAAGGTGGCCACAAAGTATATATATATATATATATATATATATATATATATATATATATATATATATATATATATATATATATATATATTACCTACTGGCGGTCGCCAGGAGGTATATATAGTTAGGACCTAGTTACCATAGGAAATTCCAAACATTCTATTTGGAATAACTTTGGCGCCGATTGAGGGATCTGTTTGTAATTTTCCTTAAATTTGCCGCGCTCTACTCCGCTCCTTCCCTGAAAGTTTTGGGGGGATTTGTCAAGGGGGGGCGGAGAAAAAAGGGTGGTCCCAAAACGTGTTTTCTCCACAGCTCGAACGGCTGAACGGAATTACACCAGATTTTGCAAAATTGTAGGGACTGGAATGCAGCAGTGCCTTTTGTATGTTTGGTGTAAATCCCTCCAGTAGTTTTTGAGAAAATTGAATTTGACATTTTTAAAATGGCATTTTCTATGGGACCTTTAGACACGGCTACAGCCCGAACGGCTGAACGGAATTACACCAAACTTAGCAAAATGGTAGGGACAGGTATGCAGTAGTGCCTTTTCTATATTTGGTGAAAATCCCTCCAGTAGTTGTTGAGAAAATTGAATTTGAGCAAATTATATATCTATATGCGCTCAACATTCTATTGGGAATAACTTTGGCGCCGATTGAGGAATCTGCGTGTAATTTTCCAGAATTTTGGCCAGCTCCGCTCCGCTCCTTGCCTGAAAGTTTTGGGGGGGTTTGTCAAGCAGGGGCCGAAAGGAGGGTCCCAAAACGTGTTTTCCCCATGTTAATTTCCTCAGGGACCTTTAGACACGGCTACAGCTCGAACGGCTGAATGGAATTACACCAAACTTGGCAAAATGGTAGGGCCTGGTATGCAGATGTGCCTACTCAGGGGGTCCTTCTGGGACCCCCTGAGAAGGGCTAGGGGATGAGGGGGTCTCTACCCTGCCCCCTTTTCGCGTTTTCCACTCTTGTTTTGTGCTCTCTTGTGCCCCACTTCTCCTGAGAAACAAGATGGCTGCTCAGGTGGTCCCAGAAGGATAATAACATATATAAACGTTATCCACTAATAGAATTAGCATTTACAAAACCTTTGAAATTTATTAAAAAAAAATATCGGTTTCACGCCTGATATAGTTAGGAATTAGCATTTAAAAAACCTTGCAAATTCACTGAAAAAAACATAGGTTTCAGGCCTTATATAGTTAGGAATTAGCATTTAAAAAACCTTGCAAAATCACTTAAAAAACCATAGGTTTCAGGCCTTATATAGTTAGGAATTAGCATTTAAAAAACCTTGCAAATTCACTAAAAAAACCATAGGTTTCAGGCCTTATATAGTTAGGAATTAGCATTTTAAAAACCTTGCGAATTCACTTAAAAAAACATAGGTTTCAGGCCTTATATAGTTAGGAATTAGCATTTAAAAAACCATTGAAATTGCTCCTATATAGTTAGTTGTACTAACTATATTTCGCGCACCCGCAATCCACTGCTGATGATGTCACATATTACATCATTCATGACATGGTCAGTGACATCACTGATGACATCACTGATGACATCTCAAATGACATCACTGATGACATCACTAATGACATCACTGATGACATCACTAATGACATCTCATTTGACATCACTGATCACATCACTGATGATATCATTCATGTGATAATACGATGCACCTCCTCACACTCTAATATAACCTTTGATACACCCAGTGTTAAATACAGACTACCATTCTTGAAACCATTGACACACCAATACCAGTTACTACATACGCACGCACTGATTCCTAGGTCTACACACACATTCACTCATTCACCCATAGAATCACTCATACATACAGTCACTCATCAATACAACACTATCATATGCACTCATACACCTATACAGACACTCACACACTGCCACTCATCCATGGAGTTACTCACACACCTAGTCAGTCATGCAAAGAATCAATCTCACTTCCATTTCCTCAACTATACAGTTATACACACAACACGGTACACAGGCAAAATATTGAGTTCTAAATTTCGACCTAACAAAATATCGTGTTTGAAATTTCGAAGGTCCAGAATATCGATGTCAAGAATATCGTAGGACAGAATATCGACCCTAAGGTAAGTAATATCGAATTTATTTATATCGATGTAAGTAATATCGAAGTTAGTAATATCGATAGCATATATATCGATGTAACTAATTTCGATGTCACTAATATCGATATTTGTATTATTTTTATGTTTTTATTATGTATGTGTTATATGTTTCTGTTAAATATTTAAATTAATTTATATTATATGTGTATTATTTTTATATATTAATACATGTATTTTTAAGTAAATTATATGTTTTAGTACCGGAGGGGGTTGTGGATTTATAGGGGAATAGGGTGGGAAGTAATTTAATTGTAAATAGTTAATGATTTTTTTTATGTATAAATAATTTTTTATTTAATTATTAATTGACAATTAATTATTTTAATTGATAAATTAATTATTTAATTGGTAATTAATGTAAATTTGTATTAAATGTTATGTTTTAGTACCGGAGCGGGTTGTGGGTTTATAGGGGAATAGGGTGGGAAGTAATTTATTTGTAATTAAATAAATAATTTTTATGTATAATTTAATTTGTAATTACTTATTAATTGGCAATTAATTTTTTTTATTGATAAATTAATTATTTAATTGGTAATTAATGTTAAAATAAATTAAATGTTATGTTTTAGTACCGGAGCGTGTTGTGGGTTTATAGGGGTATTGGTTGGGAAGTAATTTAATTGTAAATATATAATTATTTATACATTTTTTGTTATGGATAATTAATGTATTAATTAATTATTAATTGGCAATTAATTATTTGAATACATAATTAATTTATTTAATTGGCAATTAATATTTGTAATTTGTAATTATATTTTAATCAGTAGAAAAATTCGTCAATAAATTGGTAAACATTTTTATCATTTTTTTTATTTTTGTATATTGTTTCTTTATTGTTTTTTAATTGTGATTTAAAATTAAAAAATATATATTATTTTTATGATAAATAGTTTATTTTTTTATATTTATTATTTGGTGAGTAATATTTAATAATTATTATTTATTGGTGTTTGTTGTTAAATTATTGTCAATTAATTATTCAAATGTTATCGGTTTTATTAATTATTAATAGTTTTTTATTGATGTTGATGTATTAAAAAAATGTATTATACATTATTTCAAATATAAACATTAATTATAAGTATGTTAAAATAAAATTCTACGCTATTAAACGTTTTCCCTACTGTTGCACCCTTTGGAGTTGGAATAGTAATTTTTCCCCCTACGCTATCCAAAGCTTTCCCTACTGTTGCACTCTTTGGAGTTGGAATAGTAATTTTACCCCTACGCTATCCAACGATTTCCCTACTGTTGCACCCTCTGGAGTTGGAATAGTAATTTTTACCCGTACGCTATCCAATGTTTTCCCTACTGTTGTACCCTCTGGAGTTGGAATATTAATTTTTACCCGTACGCTATCCAACGCTTTCCCTACTGTTGCACTCACTTGAGTGGGAATAGTAATTTTCCCCCTATGCTATCCAACGTTTTCCCTACTGTTGCACCCTCTGGAGTTGGAATAGTAATTTTTCCCCCTACGCTATTCAACGTTTTCCCTACTGTTGCACCCTCTGGAGTTGGAATAGTAATTTTTACCCGTACGCTATTCAACGCTTTCCCTACTGTTGCACTCACTGGAGTGGGAATAGTCATTTTTACCCACCCGCTATCCAAGGCTTTACCTACTGTTGCACTCTCTGGAGTGGGAATAGTAATTTTTCCCCCTACGCTATCCAACTCTTTCCCTACTGTTGCACTCTTTGGAGTTGGAATAGTAATTTTACCCCTACGCTATCCAATGATTTCCCTACTGTTGCACCCTCTGGAGTTGGAAAAGTAATTTTTACCCGTATGCTATCCAATGATTTCCCTACTGTTGCACTCACTGGAGTGGGAATAGTAATTTTTACCCACCCGCTATCCAACGCTTTCCCTACTGTTGCACTCTCTGGTATGGGAATAGTAATTTTTCCCCCTACGCTATCCAACTCTTTCCCTACTGTTGCACCCTTTCTAGTTGGAATAGTAATTTTTACCCTTACGCTATCCAACCTTTTCCCTAATGTTGCACTCATTGGAGTGGGAATAGTCATTTTTCTCCCTACGCTATCCAACGCTTTCCCTACTGTTGCACTCTCTGGAGTGGGAATAGTAATTTTTCCCCCTACGCTATCCAACGTTTTCCCTACTGTTGCACCCTCTGGAGTTGGAATAGTAATTTTTCCACCTACGCTATCCAACGCTTTCCCTACTGTTGCACCTTTTGGAGTTGGAATAGTAATTTTTCTTTATACGCTATCCAACGCTTTTTTTACTGTTGCACCCTCTGGAGTTGGAATAGTAATTTTTCTCCCTACGCTATCCAACGCTTTCCCTACTGTTGCACTCTCTGGAGTGGGAATAGTAATTTTTCCCCGTACGCTATCCAACGTTTTCCCTACTGTTGCACCCTCTGGAGTTGGAATAGTAATTTTTCCACCTACTCTATCCAACGCTTTCCCTACTGTTGCACCTTTTGGATTTGGAATAGTAATTTTTCTTTTTACGCTATCCAATGCTTTTTTTACTGTTGCACCCTCTGGAGTTGGAATAGTAATTTTTACCCATACGCTATCCAACGCTTTCCCTACTGTTGCACTCACTGGAGTGGGAATAGTCATTTTTACCCACCCGCTATCCAACGCTTTCCCTACTGTTGCACTCTCTGGAGAGGGACTAGTTATTTTTCCCCCTACACTATCCAACGCTTTCCCTACTGTTGAATCATTTGGAGCTGGAATAGTAATATTTAAGAGTAACATAGCTTTATTTCGATATATTAATCATATCATAAAAAGCATTACAACACAGTTAAAAAATTTAAATATACAATGCATTTTAACAATCTGAATCACAATTAGGGCAATGCTAATTCGCCTTTCCTTAAAATACATATAATTTAACAATAAAACAAACACAATAGTGTTAAGGGCAACTCATTTATGGGAAGAATTAAAAAACAGCGTAAGGGTAATTATAAGACCAATACAGTTTGCATTTAAGGAAGACTCAGTTGCCTGGCAGATCTAATCCGCCATGCCCAACCTAGAAATGTTGCCAAACAACAGGCAAACAAAGGACGGGCATCAGATCTTAAGATGCGCAAGGCCTCCAAGTAAGATCTAGTGACAAGATTCCTACATAGAGGTTTCAGCCAAGTACGCCGCGGGGCTACATAGGCTGGGCACTCAAACAATAGGTGGGCAACTGACTCATGCCTGTTTTCACAGAAAGGGCAATATGGTATAGTTTGCAACGGGGGCTTCCAGCTTGCTGTCAGCTGCCCTAATGGCAGCAAGCCCACCCTAAATTTAAAATATAATGCCCTGTCCCATGCTTTGTGGATCGTGTCTAAGTAAGGTTCTCTAGCAGGGAGCTCCTTAACCATCAAAAATTCTATGGTTGATCTACAAAATCTAAAATTACTATTTCTCCCGTTTACCACCCAAGTCCAATATAGTTTCTTTAAGGTCTGTTTGGGGGGAGCAGTTCTATTAGCCCAGGCATCTTCGAGGCCCAGGTCATAAAGAAGCCGCCTAACTTCCTTAAGCCAATGGACCTTGTGCCAGCCAGATGTTGAGAGGAGTTCCCGTAAGCCTTCTGCATAGCTGGATAATTCTGGTACCCTCCATATTCGTGCCCACAGGAGAAGAGGACGCAGCCTTGCCTGCTCGCTTATTGGGAGTGTGCCTGCGTCTAGTAAAAGTGGGAGGGAAGGAGTGCTATGTGGAAGCCTCGTGAGGTCTTTGTGGAATTTATTTTCTAGGCGCCTCAAGTAATCGACTTTCTGTACGCCCCACAATTCGGACCCGTACAGAGCTGCGCTCACCGCCCTTGCCCTATAAATATCTAATACAGCACCTATTGGTTTGAGGGACGAGGCACGTTGTTCCTTCAGCAAGGCCCCTGTTACCCTCTTATGGGTCAGAAGGATCTTTTGGTGGTGGGACTTCCAGGTCATAGAATCAGAGAGACGGATACCTAGATAATCAAACTCCTTTACCCTTTCAAGCGGGACTGAGTCCAAGGTGGGGGGAATGACAGTTTTCTTTGGAGGGTTTAGGACCAGAAATTTAGTTTTACCTACATTAATAGCAAGGCCCCTAGAATCACAGAATGTCTTGAAACTGGAGAGTAAAGATTGGAGGCCTATTGGAGTCTTTGAGATCAGGAGGGTGTCGTCCGCAAATAGGAGGGTAGGGATTTTCCTGCCAGCCAGGGAAGGTGCATCTGCTGGGTGTTTAAGTAGATGCTCCACCACTCCATTAACATATAAGGAAAACAGAGTGGGGGCTAGCACACAACCCTGGCGGACACCCCTATTTACGGGAATACGTGATGTTTTTTGGCCCTGCTCTCCCCACCTGATCTGTGCAAAATTACTCTCGTGAAACTTGATAAGCATGCTAAGTAGGTAAGGGGGGATGCCCAAACCCTCTAAGACACTCCACAACTGGGCGCGTGGGACCAGGTCAAAGGCAGTCTGCAAATCTATGAATGCGAGATACAGACTGCCCTTGCCCAATACAACCACTTTCCAGTACAGCATTAATAAGCGGAATGTCTGTTCAATGGTCCCCATTCCAGATCTAAAACCAGCCTGGAAGTCTGACAGTACTTGATTTTCTTCAACCCACTGTAGGATCCTGCCTAAAACTACCTTGCCAGCTACCTTCTGGGTGGAATCTTGTAAACTAATTGGACGATAGTTAGCGGGGTCGTCCCGACATCCTTTTTTGAAGATCGGGACGACCTCCGCGCCCCTCCAGGAGTCGGGGAGACGTCCACCCATCAGTGCCGCGTTCAGAAGTAGGGCAATAAGCTTGCTCCACACCTCCGAATTGGCCCGTATTAGATCCCCAGGGATGCCATCAGGTCCTGCAGCCTTATTGGGAACCAGGCACTTAATTGCTCCTTCAACTTCCCTGGTGGCAAAAAAGTGGTCCTCATCAAGATAATCAACAGACGCTCGAGGGAAGAGATCCGACGATACATCTAGAGAGCCCGCTGTAATTGAGTAAAGCTTGGAAAAATGGGCAAACCAGGCCTCCCCCGTGATGTTACATGTCAACAAAGAATCGGCGGGTTTATCCCTAGCTCTCAACAATTTCCAAAAGGCCCTCGAGTCTTTCATGGAACTAGCCATCGTTAAATCTTCCCAGTATTTAGTTTCATAGGCACCCCTGGCCATAGTTAAAGCTTTTTTGTAATTCTTCCTAGCAAGACTAATGTGGCCCGGTACCTTGGATTTTACTGCTAATATAAGTTCTCGTTTAGCAGCAGAACAGGTAGGGGAATACCATTTAACTCTATTCTTCAAGGTGGCTCTATTCGTGGCCCTTACTCTACCCTGCGGGACAACGAACAGCTTACTAAGTGCTGAGGTTGTTCCTATAAACACATTATAAACATCAGAATTGCTAGGTTCCAGTAGGTCTAACCACACCTTCACAGTTGACATTATGGACTTTGCTTGGGCCATCCTCCCCTCATCTGCGGCAACTTTATTCCATTTTAACCGCCTGCCACAGTTCGAGGGGACTAATTCATGTGACGATTTCCATGTGTGTGGTGGCGAAGATGGGATCGTGCCTTGCCATAGGGGAGTGAGGGTCAGGGCTAATGGGTTATGGTCACTATCGATAGTCAGTAGGACCTCCATATCTTGGAGATATGGCCAAAGCTTGTGGTTCAACAATATATAGTCAATTCGTGAAGTAAAGCCCTCCCTATTATAAGTGTGTACTCCCCTGGTGTCAGACTTAGATCTACCATTGATTGCTCTGAGATCATATTCCATACAGAGGGCATTAATGTCTATGGCACTCTGGGTCCATTTTTTAATCGGATTTAGAGAGAGCAAGGGAATACCTCTCTCAACATCATCCTCCCAAATGTCCAATGTGTCCTCACTAGCTAGTGGCTCGAAACAACAATTGAGGTCTCCAGCCAATAAAACAAAAGAATCTGTATTGCAAGATCTGAGCTCCTCCTCAATTCCTGTTGAGGATAACAAGGAGGCACCACCCCTTGCCCCCCTTAGATAGAGGTTAAACACTTCTAGCTTTTTCCCCCCTTGACATTGAACTGATAATCTCTGCAGATCAGGCGATTTTGTGGGTATTCGTCTAATGGTTAACCCGAGTGTGATGCTGACCCAAATGAGAAGGCCGCCCGAGGGGCGACCTTTGCTACCAGGAGCTTTGGATGCAGGCACAAAGTAGATTGTATAACCCACCCTGTGCCGGGGTTCCAGGCACCAGGTTTCCTGCAGAAGACAAATCCCGAAGGGGTCCACAAAAGTATTCCAGTCGGGAGGGTCGATGTTACGTGCAAGTCCTGCTACATTCCAGCTTAGGAGCCTCAACAAAGGATTTCCTGCAACACTCAGCCCCAGGGATGGGGCAGATACAGGGGGGCCTAAGGCAGAGCTAGATGTTCTTGGCCCGTGTGACATCACAATAGGGTCAACCACAACCCCAGATGAAGTTAAAGTGTCCTCTTCCTTAGTAGGATCAATTACCAAGGTGTCATGAGTGCCAACAACAGTAATCCTTACACTAGTGGGTGATGTTAATAGATGCGACTTCATTGGGGTCAATGGGAGGATAGCTACCTCATGCCCTATTTCATGAATTATTTTGGTGTTGGGAATTTTTAGCGCCCCCCAGTCTTTTGGACCATGCACAGTTTGTTGACCAAAAAGATAGGTGCTGTTTCTAGCAGGTTTAAACGTCAAAGGTGGAGGGTCAGGTACCAGAAGAGGCAGGGAGACCTTGGCGTAAGATGAAAAGCCAGCAGGCATTGAAAGTCAATCTACCTCTTCGAGACACCCAAACCTATTGGATGTTGGGACCCCAAGCCACCTTCTATTTGGGACTTGCCATTTATCTCTTGCCCCTCCGTGGGCTTGGTAGCGTACCGAAGACCATTCCCTCCCATAATTTTGATTTGGGCGTGGGGGATAAAAGAATGTTAAAGGCCTAGGTACGATGGCTGAATCCTCCCCGAAGGTAGTCCACAAACATACGTGGTGGGCCGTATGTGGGTCCTCGAAGGACACAACTATGCAGTCACCTGGACTAGATTTTCGCGAAGGGCCTACCCAAGGGACTCTACGTACCATCAGGATTCTACTTCTCCTTTCGTTTGGAATCGGTCTATTCGCATTAAGCCAGTGAATAACCTTGTTCTTCAAGGACCCGTGGCTTTCTTGATAGTTATTTTCTGTTTCCGGTACGCCTGTCAGTACCACCACATATGGCTTTGCATCTGGGGGAAGATCTATATAACCCCCTCGAAAATTGCTCCTATTTTGAGCGGCCTGAGATATTTGGCAATCAGCCTTAGTTGCATTCAAATTTGGGGCAACTCCTGCTTTACGATATGTGGTAGGTTGTGGGATAAGGTGCTTGGGTGACTTAGCTATGGGGGTGGAAGGTTTATGGTCATAGCCCTTTGTACGTGGTTTAGGTACTGGCCTGATTGGAGGTGGTGCAGGAGGAATAGTGTTCGGAATCGGTGGGGCTGAGTTGCCATCTAAGATACCATTATTTCCCTGGCCTTGCAGACTAAGAGTTGCTAGTTCTAGGATACTCTTTTCCACCTCTAAGAGGTGGTTCTCAATACGTGAGAGTCTTAGGTCAAGTGGGGATAGCAGCTTTTTTAGAGTTTCCCAGACTATTTTTATGAAGCCCGCATCCTTTCCTTCCTGTTCATCTGATTGTATCCCAGTAGTCTCTGCTGTTGTATTTTCCTTGGAAACTCCCAGAGGTGAACTATCCTCATCTGCTCCTGGAGGCATCTGAACGGGAGAAACAGACCCACCTTCAACACTAGTTACAGGGGGATTGCTAACATTAAATTGGTGAGCCATAGCAACTTTGGCCTTTTTGCGTGAATAGGCAGACATTATGTTGCGTTTCCTTTTATATGTTGTGCCCTTAGTGTTAGTACATGGGGAATTATCATATATCTCTGTAAATTGTGATGTATTGTCGTGCAATTTACCGTGGTCTAGACCAGGGGTGACCACTGATGGAAACTGACTAGCGGGCTGGAGAGTGGAGCAGAGGGTTGGTGATAGGGCAGGGGGTGTATCTGAGGTGCGGTGAACGTCAGCATGCGTTATTACGCACCGCGGGTTGGCCACTCGCTCCGGAGTTATCGCAGCCGCTATGTGGCCCAGCGATGATTTTTTGGACTCGGTAATTATCAAGGATAATCTTCGAGCTGCGTCCAATTCTAGGGAGACACGTTTTTGCATTTTGGTAATTTCCTCATCTATGGCAGTATTTGTCCTCGTAATAAAATCATCCAGGGTCCCCTTTTGCTTCAGGCTCCCTTTAGCAGCCCTACTGCGGCTTACCCGTGTGCACATCTCCTATAACGCTATACAGAACTGTTAAAACAATATACACGGACAAATAAATGGAACGGGGGATTCAAAGAAGACGGAAAGGGGGGGGGCCAGGCCAGGCTCTGCAGGCCTCGGAGGGCCACAGAGGGCCCACCCTTTGCCCGGGCTTAGCCCCGGGTGCTCCCGTGCGCTCCCGCGCAGCGGCAACCTCTGTCTCTTATATAGACCTAGGGGTGGGGGCGTTACCGGTAGGGAGAGCAGCCACAGGTGTGACAAGCAGGGACTCCTGGGATATTGAGTCCCTGCTGTACTGCTCGCAGCCCTGCTGGTGCCTAGAGGCGATGTTCCTCACTCAGTCCTCACAGCCCCAGAGTCCAGGAAGGCGCAGCGGGACCCGCGAAGCCGGTCCGGCAAGGCGTGGGTGGAAAGTCTTGATGAAATCCGGCTCCCAGCGGCAACGGTCAGTGTTCAGCTATCAGATCCTCCTCGCAATGTGTTTCCCTCAGCACAGTTCCACCAGTGCGGTAATGAAGGGGCGGGGGCGTTACCGGCAGGGAGAGCAGCCACAGGTGTGACAAGCAGGGACTCCTGGGATATTGAGTCCCTGCTGTACTGCTCGCAGCCCTGCCGGTGCCTAGAGGCGATGTTCCTCACTCAGTCCTCACAGCCCCAGAGTCCGGCAAGGCGTGGGTGGAAAGTCTTGATGAAATCCGGCTCCCAGCGGCAACGGTCAGTGTTCAGCTATCAGATCCTCCTCGCAATGTGTTTCCCTCAGCACAGTTCCACCAGCGCGGTAATGAAGGGGCGGGGGCGTTACCGGCAGGGAGAGCATCCACAGGTCTGACAAGCAGGGACTCCTGGGATATTGAGTCCCTGCTGTACTGCTCGCAGCCCTGCCGGTGCCTAGAGGCGATGTTCCTCACTCAGTCCTCACAGCCCCAGAGTCCAGGAAGGGGCAGCGGGACCCGCGAAGCGGGTCCGGCAAGGCGTGGGTGGAAAGTCTTGATGAAATCTGGCTCCCAGCGGCAACGGTCAGTGTTCAGCTATCAGATCCTCCTCGCAATGTGTTTCCCTCAGCACAGTTCCACCAGCGCGGTAATGAAGGGGCGGGGGCATTACCGGCAGGGAGAGCAGCCACAGGTGTGACAAGCAGGGACTCCTGGGATATTGAGTCCCTGCTGTACTGCTCGCAGCCCTGCCGGTGCCTAGAGGCGATGTTCCTCACTCAGTCCTCACAGCCCCAGAGTCCAGGAAGGCGCAGCGGGACCCGCGAAGCGGGTCCAGCAAGGCGTGGGTGGAAAGTCTTGATGAAATCCGGCTCCCAGCGGCAACGGTCAGTGTTCGGCTATCAGATCCTCCTCGCAATGTGTTTCCCTCAGCACAGTTCCACCAGCGCGGTAATGAAGGGGCGGGGGCGTTACCGGCAGGGAGAGCAGCCACAGGTGTGACAAGCAGGGACTCCTGGGATATTGAGTCCCTGCTGTACTGCTCGCAGCCCTGCCGGTGCCTAGAGGCGATGTTCCTCACTCAGTCCTCACAGCCCCAGAATCCAGGAAGGAGCAGCGGGACCCGCGAAGCGGGTCCGGCAAGGCGTGGGTGGAAAGTCTTGATGAAATCCGACTCCCAGCGGCAACGGTCAGTGTTCAGCTATCAGATCCTCTTCGCAATGTGAATAGTAATATTTACTCTTACGCTATCCAACGCTTTCCCTAATGTTGCACCCTCTGGAGTTTGAATAGTAATTTTTACCCTTACGCTATCCAATATTATTTATATTTATTTATGTATTTAATATGTTACATAATGTTGTATTTAAATAATTGTTAAAATATTCAAAGTATATTTAATTGTTTTTATTTATTAAATATAATTATTTATTATTATTTATGTTCAATATTTTATGAGTGTTGATGTATTTGTAATTTATAGTATTTGTTAATATTTTTTAAATAATTAAAAAATATATATATATTATTATTAATTAAGTATATATTAAAGATTGTATGTTTAATTTTAATTAAGTGTTTAATATTAAAAATGTATTATTTAATCATTTTAAACATTATAACATATTTTTAAATAAGTTTAAATTACATATAAGTATTATTAACTTAATTTAACTTTTTTTATTTAAAAAAAAAACAATATTTTTAAGTACGATATTTTTAACATCGATATTTTAGTTTCGATATTTTTGTACTTACCATGTTGTAGATAGGGTGTCGATATACTTGCCATCGATATTCCAGCGTCGATATTTTGTCCGTCGATATTCTGACCCTCGATATTCTGTCATAGATTCACACAACACCTTAATTATTCAAACATATACTAACACATACTTACTCTCTTATACAATCACTGATACAAGTACACAATGATCCATACAGCCACTCGCACATTCACTGGCTCTCATGTATAGTCATTTATATATGCCAACTCTCACATGCACTGTGTTTTACATATGTACTTACTTGGACATGTAGCACTGAGATATCCATTCACTCACCAACACACCCATGCACACAGTCAACCGCCCATATAGCTGTTTCTACATGCACTCTTGAACTCATACAACTAGTGAATCAACTGCTCACACATCTATGCACAGAGTCACACACCTCCCAGCCACCCACACACACACTCAGTCTCCCATTCAAATACTTGGGCAACCAATCAATAACCCATATAGCCACTAATACAGCTACTGATCAACACATGCAGCAGCTTACACAACAACAGACATATTGATGCACACATTCAGACAGTTTAGTCACTAACCCATGCATTTAGTAAGACACATTTAATCACTCACCCATACAGTCAGTCACGCACCTGCTAAATCCTTCATCCAGACACTTATACATCCACTCATTCTTCAATATGTAAAACATATTTAAACTTTACAGAAACACACAGTCACTGGATGATGTCATCAGTGATGTCAAATGAGATGTCATCAGTGATGTCATCAGTGATGTCATTTCAGATGTCATCAGTGATGTCATCAGTGATGTCACTGACCATGTCATGAATGATGTAATATGTGACATCATCAGCAGTGGATTGCGGGTGCGCGAAATATAGTTAGTACAACTAACTATATAGGAGCAATTTCAATGGTTTTTTTAAATGCTAATTCCTAACTATATAAGGCCTGAAACCTATGGTTTTTTAAGTGAATATATATATATATATATATTATCACTGACCTTTCTATAGATTCATTGTGGCCCTGGGGTTAAAGAAATGCTTTAAAACCAAAATTACTTACAATTATATTTATCTTAAAATGCAAATGATGTGCTTTTGTGGATATATTTTATGAACATGACATACGTCTATCATTAGACATATTCACACTTTCATGCTTCACTGGTCAATACAACGAGGGGCATGATGGTAATATTTGTTATAACAGCTCCTTATAAAAACAAGCACTGTTAGTTATTATTGTTGTTGTTAAAGTTATTATAATGTCTAATATTTTTATGTTGTATTCCAATTGTTAACACTGATTTTGTTATTCTTAGTAACAATAGCAAGTCATATTAATGACACAACAACTACTAATACTTCTACTAGAACAAACATAATAACAAAAAACTCCCATTATACTTTTATAAGGAGAAGCATTCTCACTTTAAATATTATTGTTGTTATGATTATTCGTTTTAGCAGTGGTAGAAATACTTCATCTCAAAATGCATGAATTAATGTAACTTATTAATACATGACTATTTTTACTTGGCATTAAACAGGAACATTACCATTCAAGTGATTTTACCAGATGTCCCCTGAATGTTAGTTTTATGATACTCTAACAAAGACTCTGCATTCTTCGTAAACAATATCAAGCAGCAAAATGTTGACGTGATAATTTATGAAGATTGAGATGTGCCACATGTGATGCACTACTATTGTTCGAGCAGGAGACATCAGTTGCTGCACACAGATTTTCGAGGACGCAAATGTCAATAAGCTAAAGAAGGTAGCAATAGGAAGCATTGTGATCATTCAAGCCACTCCAGATCAATATATATGGTCCTGAAGGCTGGAGGATCACGGAAAGGCCTCCTTTCTAAAGGCATTCGGATACAATAAGCAGTTTCTCGTCTTACAGATTCACGCGCACAATCAATATGAAACGGGGGTCCTTCCTCTGCTTTACAAAAGGCCACATTTACTTAAAAATAATTACGAGCAGGGAAATATTTCTCTCTATACAAAGAGCTGGCATACATCGATAGCGACGTAGCCCATTTTGTTGGCAAAAGCAGGGGTCCTCAACTTAATTCTCGTAATAGTAGTCATTACTATTGACCAGTCAATCAATTTCCTTAGCATATTCGCAGCTATCAGCCATACGCACGACAAAGGCAGGAAGAATTACCTACCATTGCCGCTGCAGGGATTTTCTTACATTGAAGGCCATGCATTATTAGTAAAGTAGGAAGCAAAGGCCAATAGCAGCAGTTGATGTGGCCGTCTGACACTGGAAACACTGAAATGTGCTCTGAAATAATGCACAATGGTTAACTGTCTTAAATTTTAAGAGAAGACTTTCTCAAGTGATAAGCAAAAAGGTTGCCAAGTTGCAAGAGAATGCATTTGTATTTTTTGCAAAACATAGCAAGGATTAGGACATCTATAGAAAAGAGGGCTTGTGACAGGGGTGTCGAATGTAGGTCCAGTGGAGTTGGGTCCATGCCAGGTTTTCAATATTACCACTCTCTATACACGTATGTTACATTTAGATTTATTGGGCCTGATTGACAAAAGTAACTTAAACTTTGAACTAGATTTGGACGTTGGAGTGAGTTTACTACTTTTTGTATTCACAAAAACTGTAAATTTACTGCAAAAGTGTAAATTACATGATGCCACTCCAAGAGTATACCAGTTGGCTTAATCTTGTGTCCCTCTCCAAACCCCCTGACCCACCCATACCCACCCTAACCCCCTCTTACTCCTCCCTAATACCTTCTCCAGTCCCATCTACATTTCCTACTAAAATGCATACTTATGAGTGAGGAGACTCGGCAGCTAAGGTGGAATACTCTTCAAAAAGCGAAGGGGTAACCCAGTATCCCTCAGTACCTGGGCATGTATACTATAACAAACAATGGTTCTGTCGGGTACAGCTATTCTTGGATATTGGAACCAATCATGTAAAAAACAAATCAAGTGATGGCGCAAAATTCTAGACAAAATTAAACTTTCATAAACAGGGAGATTGATTTGCTTACATTTAGAGATTTTCAAAAAGGAAATTTAATTTTAATAATTAACATGAGAAAGGGCTGTCTGATGACTCAATCAATAAAACGGCGCAAGTGACCAATATTTACAGTGACAAGGTGAAAAAAATGCAGATGTGACCGTATCAGTGTACTTTATATGTAAGTGATAGAGTAGGCAAATGCAAAAATATTTACAAGTTGAAAATATGAATACTGTGTCCAATTTCAAAGTATCATACAAATGTCTCAAGCTCAGGAATTGATCTACATTCGTTTTTGAGGAGCAATGACACCTATGGAGGATCACAAGTCCAATACATGTCTGGGGTGGGTGAATGCTGAACCTTGTGCATCCTCTCTAGAAAGTCACACACAAAGTAAGGGTAGGTGTGGTTGAGTGCCCATCTGCATTCTGATGGCTCATCTTGGGCAGAATGGGAGAGAGGAGTTGACACTTACACCTCAATGGCAGTGTCATGTATTGACACAAAAGGTTGATTATCCCCTGTAGTGAGTCTGGGGACAGGGCTGGGAAAGGAGGACCTCTGTGAACTTTAAATCACTTATTTGAAGCCACTTTCACTTCAAAGGTCCAGCTAGGTATAACTACTGGGTCTCTGACCCCACCAAATGAGACATTTTTGGACCTGTAAATAAACTCTGCCAAGAAGAAGGACTGCTGTGCTGCTACAAGTACTGCCACTCAGCTGGACTGCTGCTCTGGAAGAACTGCGTTGTTGACGTGCTGCATTGTTGTCTGATATCCTCTGCCCCTACTGAGGAAGAAATGGACTTTTGCTTGAACCCAGAGTGAACTCCAAGGGCATTCTGATTTGCCTCCTGTTTTGAGACTCAGGGATATCAAAGTCTCACATTCTGCTCCTGTGCCTGGTCCATTGGAGGTGGATTCAGTTGCTTGCTGCAGTGGAACCAACACATCCTCTGCTGCGTGAAGCAGAATCGGCTCATCGTCGCTGTTGCCGCCATGGCTCTGTGCTCGTGCTTGGAACCAGTGCATTGCCTCTAGAACCAACACATTGGAACCGCTGCATCGCTGCTGCAACAGTGTGACAAAATCAACGCATCCCCTCGACTATTTAGAGAAACCCAGAGCGCCAGCTTTGGATCCAGCTCATCTCAACTTTGCCACTTCATTTTCGGAACCAGCACATCACCATTGTTGCATGGAGGAAATCAATGCATCTCCTCAACTGCAGAGATCCACTCTGATACATTGTTGTGACCCGTATTTACATCCTTTTTCAGAGGTCCTTGTATGTCTCCTGTATCTAACTCGTGCTCCATCACAGTCAGCCTGAACTCTTGAACTTGCCGTGGTCCAGCACAACCAGATAACTCCCAATTGCACTTATTTTTTGAAAACGCTATTTTTACATTTAATAATTACACATTCATAGCTCGACTTCTACTTATTGGATTTTTGTTGTTTTGTTTTTGTTGTATTTATAAAATCATAATCTTGTTTTCTAAACTGGTGTGGAGTCTTTTTGTGGTGTTTTTTCTGTTTTACTATTTGAAGATCTGCACAAATTGTTCCACATTGCCTCTTTAGTTAAGTCTGTCTGCTCTGTGCCTCTTTAGTTTAGTCTGTCTGCTCTGTGCCAACCTACCAGAGGGTGAGCACAGGTTAATTTAAAGTTTGTTTCTGACTTACCCTGACTAGGATGGTGGTCTTTGCTGGGACTGGGTGCGTACCTCTGTCAACCAGAAATCCAATTACTAACACACCACAAAGTGGCCTCCCAGTAATGCTGCTGAACATTTGGTTATGGCCTATTGATGTTATGAAGATGAAGGTCTATCACTCGGAGAATTTCTGGAACAGAATGCATTGTGCAATTTGCCTGATTTGAACCATGACAAAAATCTTAAGAATTGTAGTAATCTATTTGTCATCTTTATCCAAATAGGATGCTGCAATTCATGTAGGCTAGCCATTAATTTTAGACATTAAAAAGCCAACATAGCTTGATGTGATGTAATGTGGATCACCTAGAAGCCTATAGCAATGTGACCAAGCCTTTTCAGGACAAGATTAACACTCATTGGACTATAATGAGGCTTATTTTTTTTGCAAAAAGAATGCTAGTGGAGCTACTTGTGCCAAGAGGGCACACTTCACATTTCTACTGTACGCCTGATGAGTACAATGGTAGCACTTTAGCTTCTTAGTATTTTTCGCATATGTTCCTTAGTTGATTAACTTGTTTGGCTACCTGGTTGCAACTGGCCTTTGAGTTTTCAGAGCCTTCAAATGCTCTGCCATGATCCTACATCCCCCCCTACTGGCCCTCCCAATCTTGTTTCAGCTCTTTATTCTCATACTAACATCCTTCTTGATCTTCTTCCATTAGTTTCTGCCATGACTGATGGTAGCGTTTTCCTCCCCATAGTGAGTTTTTGCTGGTGGCTCTTGATTCAATACTTTGTCCTCAATAAACTGTCTTGATAGTGGCTCTGCCTGGCATTTTTATATTTCCTTGCCTCTGGTGGGCTCTGCGATTGGCCTAAGTATTACATTTTGGTGTTCCTCTGCATACATAACCAGGCAGTTGACCAGGCCATTATTTTCAATAGTGTGTTATGTAGGCTGAAGTTCCCCTTGGACTCCTATGCATTGGCAGAAACAGAAGTATACTCCAGAACGATTTTAAGTAGCAGTGTGTCTCCTCATTCTACTCTGATTCAGGCTGAGGTGCCACCACTGCATGCTAATTGACTTGGGCTGGTGCTGATGAATTTTGATAGGGCATACATGTACTATTTTCATTGTGTTGCTCATGCTGGATGCTGCACTAGTTGTTCTACTGGTGGTATTAGATGCACTGCATTACAGTGGTTATATATATAAGAAAATATTACTTCTTTTTTCTTATGCATTCTACAATTTGGTCTTGTTATTATTTTATGCCATTGCTGAAATGAAGTTCTCATCCGCTCCCTCTTTCAAAGTAAAAATTACTTTCCACTTCTCCACCCTAAATACATCACCATTTCTCAACACCTCTAGCTATGTTCATGGTCTGACTTGACTGAGCAGTTTTGCCAAACAATTAAGTGAGAATCATCAGGAGAGGGGATCAGGCTCCGCCCTCATGTCGAGAACCAGGGGCACATGTTTCAAATGAGCAGGAGTTGTATGCTCTCGCAAACCCATGTGCTTGCACTCCATGCAGCTTTGATCATTGTGTTTATTTATCCAGCTATCTGAGCAGTAACTATTAGGCAATACCCTAACACCTCCTACATCCAAAGGAAATGACAAACTTCCCTGGCTGGGTAAGCTACTGCTCCCTTGACCAACAAAAACATGTCCTTTAGCCTTGACCATTCTTTGAACTGTAAGATCTCGCCTCTACTATACCCATGTAAATTATGGGTTCTTTATAAATCTTTTTGGACACATGAAAAATTTAATAAACATGGTTTCACAGACTCCTCTACATGCTGAAACTGGTCATCAAATATGGCAGAACTGGAGCATATTCTTTTCTATTGTGAGGATGATAAAGCCCTTCGGAACCACATTGAACACACCATATCTAACATCTTTCAAATTTATATCACGAAGGGATTCCATTGATTGTGCTGGGGCCATAGCATTTAACCCTCCCAGATATCCTAGATCAATTTGACCCTTCCCTACTAGATGTATTATTCATGCTTGAAATTAAAATGATCCTTAGTAAAAGGAAAACTTCAAAAACCTCTCCTATTGCACATGGTGGGCCTGGGTATGCCCTATTAGGGGTGCAGATAATACACTAGCCAACAGTAATTTTAACTATAGAACTTCTATTAAGTTATTGTATGAACTGGACATGTATCTTCAAAGATTAAACCCCTCTTAAAGGCTAAAATGATATTGTATACCCTTACCTCCGAACCCCCACAGTGCCATCTGCATTTCATAATGCCTAAGGATGTACACCACTTAAACATTGGGTCCCCCAACCCCCATATTCTCCCTTTTATCCTTCCTCTACTTTCTCTTGTTCTGCCTTCTATTACCATTTAATCTACTTGTTTCCTCTTTCTCTTCCTCTTTGTCCTTCCTTTAATTCCTTTCCTCTTTTTCTTCTCTTTAGCAACATCATCAAGAGATCTGTTTTAATCCACTTATTAGCTACAATGTTGAATAACAAATGTACTACTTCAGCAATTTTATTTTATCATGTTCTCTACTCACACTATAACTATCTATGATTGTTGTGTTCTTTCTTTCAAAAACATAAAGACTACTGTGAAATTAAAAAAATCGTCTTAGATGACTAGCTAATTTAATGTGTATTTCTCTGGCATCAGCACAGATAGGAGGAGAGCAGTTTATTAACCTACATGGATTTTTAGCTCTGGCTTGATAGTGCAATTGTCGCTTACCTTATGTGATCAACAATAAAGTGCTATCAGAGTCACATTATCATTTTGAGAGAGGGGCTTAGGAGCCTCTCACATGTTGGTCACCCTGAGCACAAGATTTAATTGGGCCGAAGCTGTGTCTTTCCACTAAAATAACTGCAAGCATTGCACCTTTTGGCGTCTGTCAAAGTTCATACTTGATTAAGCAGGACTGAGTTGGTTATGGTGGCAAGCCAATGATCATGAATTTTAAGTCTGAACTGTTTATTATTGTAATAGTTTATATAGCACTTACCACCCCTGATGAGGTGTTGCAGCACTTTTCGGCAAGTAGCACGCTACTCAGGAACACAAGGTGGATTCGCGGTTCATTAGTAGAGGGGAATATAAGTTGTTAATTGCAGTGGTGGGCATGTGAGTCTGCTAGTTGGATTGAATGGGATAAAGGTGGGAGAGAGGAGGGAACAGTCTAAAATTGTTTATTTGGGAGATCATAGTAGTAAAATGAGGTCCTGTACAAATCTATAGAGCAGGTAAGAATCAAGAAAGGACCATCTGGAAGACCATAGCAGGTAAATTAGGCTTGGGATGAGTCAAAGGAGAGATAGAGAAGGGAAGAGTCCAGAAACGGTTATTTGGGAGTTCATAGAAGAAAAATTATGCTTGCGATGAGTGAGAGAGTAAAGGTAGAGGCTGCATTGAAAGAGGTTTGAGAAGAAGATGATAACCAATGCTGTTCTTGCTACCCTCTCCTCTCTCAGGGCATTGCATGTAGAATCATAGGAAGCGCCATCACAACCCATGACCTCCCAGGAAGTGAGATACAGAGCAGTGAATTGGAGAAAGTTTTTTTTTCTATAGTGGGAGTAAAGTCATTAACATATAGATACATAACTACCTAAAAAGATATACATGTATATAAAAACAATAAAGAGAAATCAAATTGCATTATACGAAGTCCCATATGAACATGCATGGATAAATATTTAGAAACCCAGGCTTTCAACTGTTCCTGCACATAGAGCTAACTTATTTAGTTATTTTTATTGATATTTCTTGGTCATTTTTTTAAAACATTTTTTGTGTGAAATTCGCATGATTTCATTTTGAGCAATTATGCAAAATGTTAAGAAAATGATTTAAAATGTATTTGAAAATACATTGCTATATTCTTGCATGAAATGCGCTCTTGTTCTAAATTTTGACAACAGGACATAATTTGCGCTAAAATCAGGCACAAAATAATCACAGTAGCTGCAAATAATAGCTTCTCACATTCTGATTATTTGCTTTGCCCCACACTATAATTTTGCAGCTCATGGCGGTGTACTGGCTCAATTTCAGGAATTTCTCCTAACAAGTGTTATGTGAATTATATCAGTGTACTTTAAATTGCACCTGGGCATATTCTTCAGCGCACTGACTGACTGCTGAGGCACTATCTGTGTGCGTGAGCTAGATATCATGGTGGGATCAACTTGATTTGGTTAGTATGGGCTCTAGCAGACAGTTGGCTTAACGGCTAGGGCGCTCGACCTCGGACCTGGAGAACTGGGTTCGAGTCTCGGTAACGACGCCAAAACCTCCTGTGATTCTGGGCAAATCACTTAATCTCCCCGTGCCTAAAAATGAATGTGTGTCCTCATGTAACGTAACATGTAACGTAACTGGTGCTATGTAAAGCGCTCTGATACCCGATTCGGTTCGGGTCTAGTTCGCGCTATATAAAACTCTGCCAAAAAAGAAAATGACAGATCAGCTGCCAGTAGTATCACTGCATAGCCAATTGACCAGGGTAAAGCAGTGCATGCACAAACCTTACTTGAATCACGCTGTGGTCTCCCTCCCTCACCCTGGCTGACTCTTGCTTTCCCCAGCTCTGAAGGATACCTCTCCTGTGGCAGGAATGCCCATTCTCTCCTCAGAGGAGCATGCAAGCAGAAAGCCTTTCATAGCGTTCATACACTGGCTGGAAACAGCTGCACCCCACATGGCGCACATGCAAACATTTATTTGGAGGAGAAGCAGGGCTGGAGGAAGGCCCATGATGAAATGGTATGATAAATGGACTAGGTCTGACATATTGATTAAGAAAAGCATAAATTAAATCAATAGGCATTTGGGTGTGAATTATTATTCTATATTAAAGCTTACAGATATGTATTTTGTTGCATGGGATCTCACAGATTACTGCAATAGGCAAAGGCTGGCCACCCACTCTGACAAACATCTGGGGGTTTCCCTGTTGTGATTCTTGTTAGACCTTGTTGAGAGGGACTGTATATTGTTTTTCAGGCTGCATTTTCCCACATATTTTATAACTGCTTGATGGGTGCAAGTTTGTGTGCACTTGAAGAGGTTAGTGTTGGTAAAGTGTAATGTCAGTGTCAAAGGATAAAGCCTTAATCAATTAAGAAGCCAGATTTCGTAGGTTTTCGTAGGTTTGATCAGTTCACTGTAAAACACTATGACAAAGCCAGTCGGCCGGACATACTTATTGTGAAAAGCATACATTAAGGTAATAGGCTTTTGAGTGTGGATTTTCATTACTGTGAGAAGTTGGCCTTGTATATGATGTCCACTAATGCAAGTGGGCACCTTGCACCAGTCCAGACAACTCTTATGGTGATTTAAGAGGTCTTAGACAACCTTAGAACCTCTCTCAGTGGTAGCTGTTGAGAGCAGCCTTCAGGCTTAGTCCAGAAGGAGTGTAAAGCAGCTTGCTTTACCAGAATGCAATCTTATAGTGTAGACTAAGAAAAAAGAAGCACACAAAGTATTTATAAAGTTATGTATTTATTATATGATACTCTCTAGTATGTTAAAATATCTCCTACACAGAGATAAACTCAATGCACACAATAATTTAGCAAACAAACACAGTAAATAGCACTTAAAACACAGTGAACCCCAGGGGGGGACCAAACCATATAGTAAGAAAGTGGCATAAGAATCATGACTCTGGTCAAGACAATATCGAGGGGGGCATAGAAGTGCTTTGGACCCAAGGAATCACCCAAGGTGAGTAGATAGGGACCCCACAGAGAGCGTGTGCAGTGTGGGAACACGGCTGCGTGCTCCGTACAACTCTACACGTAAGTCGCAGTTGGATTTTTAAAGATTAAGGACCGTTGCCAGTGGACCCTGAAGAAACCCAGTGGAAGACAGAAGGCTGGAGAGCCACCTCATCCTTGGATTAAGCATGGGCCAAAAATCCGTTAAGCTCGCGAAATTTGCCAATTTTCGGCAATTTCGCGGTCCGCGAATTTCACGAAATTGCACAAAATTCGCAAATTTGCGAGCAGCAGATTTTTTTTTATGGCCAGCTCACTCAAGGGACCCCTGTGCCCTTCGGCGCGATGGCATAGTAACACACACATGGTCACTGGAGACAACTATCCTGGCACTTTACGCAGCTGTAGTGTAGGAAAAGCACTATACATTTACCCGAGGTGGCACTTACTGGATTAGCCAGTAGAAAGTACTCAAGTTGAGTAGAGGTATCGCACCAAACGATGGCGTCTTCTTGGATAAATATGAAAGGCAGGGTTCATTCTGGCACAATGCTCCTGTCACAAAAATTAAACCTCAACAGGAAGCACTTACAGATATAAATAAAGCATGTGCCCGAGTTGATGCTCAAATTCAGTAACGCATTCATCAGCCCAAAAACAATCGTGAGCTTTGTCGAAGGCTGGGCAGGTGTGCTTTCTCCCCATGGCTACCGTTTCTGTGCGGGGCCAAACAGGGGGGCTTCTATGCAAGTTCACATGCCTCTTGTGTGTATAAAAGGTCAGAGACCTATCAGAGCAGCAGACGAGGAGGAAGAAGCTCCTGGTCACAGGAACTGCACAGGGATTGCGCTTGTGAAAGTGAAGAAAGCAAAGTGCATCCTTCACTTTCACGAGCGCAATCCCTGTGCAGTTCCTGTGACCAGAAGCTTATTTCTCCTCGTCTGCTCCTCTGATCGGTCTCTGACCTTTTATACACACAAGAGGCATGTAAACTCGCATAGAAACCCGCCCATTTGGCCCCGCCCCAAACACTAGCAGTGTGCACCGTCTTCCCGCTATTTACCCACTATGATGGACAGCTCACTCAAAGGACCCCTGCGCCCTTCGGCGGATGGCATAGTAACACACACATGGTCACTGGAGACAACTCTTCTGGCACTTTACGCAGCTGTAGTGTAGGGAAAGCACTATACATTTACCCAACAAGGTAGCACTTACTGGATTAGCCAGTAGAAAGTACTCCAGTAATAGGTTATGCAAATTGCAAAAAAATCCGCGAGTTTGCGGGAAAATCCGCGAACTTGCAGATTTCTTTGCGAATTCGCGGACCACAGATCCACTAAATTCGCCCATACTTACCTTGAATACCCTAGTACCCAGGTTACGGACACCAGGAAAGCCGGGTGCATAAGTGTAAAGTGGTGTCGGAAACCGCAGTGGAACCCAAAAGAGGACTTCAGGAAAGTGCCACTGCTGGAAGAGGAGGAAGTGTCCAGTGGAATCCTAAGGTGGATTCAAGATGAGAGGTACCTGCAAGCAAAGGGGACAGAGTCTATGTCACTCAAGAGTGACCAGAAGACGAATTTCCTCTGATGTCGGGTGTTGCAGGATGGATGACAATGACCTTGACTCTGCAGCTGTGAGGACCAGGCGATGCTGAGGAGGACCAAGAGCCATACACAAGCTGTCCAACAAAGGATGTTGAGTGCTGAGGGGTTGGTGTCCGGCAGGAGCACCAACAAGCCTTGGCAAATGAAACCAATGCAGGAATTGTTGAAGGAGCCACGTCGGGACCAGCAAGGTCCAGGGGACTCACAAAAAGCAGGGGAGTAAGGGCAAGCCCCGATCAATAAGGGACCCCAAAAGAAACAAATGTGACCCTCAAGTGGACCCACAGGCCAGAGGCACTGGAGTAGCAAGAGGACCTTAAGCAGCTCACCAAAAGAGGCAGGCCACGATGCACACGATACAGTGTGGCTGAAGATTCTGGTCACTGGGGGTGCTCGAGGTTGGGGCTACTTGGAGCCCAAAGATCTTCTTGGAAGGAAGCCAACAAGCCATTGCAACTGCAAGTTGACTCGTTGCACAGGGTTCAGTTATTGCAACCCCTACGAGGGATACTGGCCTCAAACTTGGTTAGAGGACAGGGCAGGCCTTGGCAGCATGGAAAACCATCACCTTTGTTGCCGAACCTTTCGGAGTCTGGAGGAGCTCAGGATCAGCAGACCGGTCAACGTAGTTGCGGTGCCTTCGATTGCAGCGGAGTGACTCCTTCCCTCCAAGGGAGATTCCTTCAATTGTCTTTGATGCTTCACAGGCCTTGGCAGGTTCCTGTATGATGCACAGGCACAGACGATGCAGCAGACTGGAAGGGAGACGTAGTCAGACCCAAACAAATTCTAGCGCAGTCCAGAGTGCCCAGACGGTAGAAAAAGAAGATGTGTCTATTCTGACTCTTATCCCACCACAAATCTAGGGACCTACACCCTGGTAAGCCCCTAAGTACACTAGGGAAAGTGTTGGGAAGATTCAGGGGACCCTTCCAGGGGAGGGTCTGGACAGGGGGAGGTTACTACCATGTCCTTTGTACAGTTTCGCACCAGAGCAGGAGCCAATGGCTCCCAGGACTGGTTTGAACTGGACTATGCACAGGGACACCAAATGTGCCCTCGTGCAGAATGAGTGGTGCAAGCAAGCGCACCCACCCCACCCCAATACACTAAATCCTGTCTGGGAGGTGGTCACACCTTCATGTGACAGGATGCCTATTGTTCTGCCTTCCCATGCTCAACCTTGGCTCAGCGGCAGGAGGGAACAATCCTGTCTCTGGTTGGCAGCAACCATTTTGTGCTGTCCGGGTCAAGAAGGCTGGTACTAGGAACACTGAGAGCCTAACAGCGGGCTCTTCCAGTGCTTGGAACCATACTCCTATACCATTTATTGTGTGGGGGTATGATTCCAACTTGTTTGATACCAAACATGATAGGATTCGTTGCCACCATTTTCGAGATGGTCATCGCGTAATTACGGGTTGTCCCTCAATATAGTATAAGGCTGCTTCACTGACAACCTGGGATACTGGACTCCCTAGGCTGCAGGGGTGTCCTGCTCATGCAGGAGCACCCTCTCACTTAGAACCAAGCACCCTGCCTTCAAGATTACAAAGGCCTGCTACAGAGGTGACTAATAGGTTTTAAGTGCAGTGACCCTAGATATAGCAAACCTACATCTTTAGTAAGTGGTGCAAGCACCAACTTACACAGGCTGCAATGGCAGGCCAGTAGTTGAATGGTCTCTCATGGGTTGGTGGCATACATGCTTCAGCCCATGGGAGATATCTGGGCTACCTATGCCCTGGGTACATGGGTACCATATACTAGGGACTTATAAGGGCACCCCCGTATCCAATCTGGAATGTATCTAAGTACTGAACATAACAATTTAGGGAGAAATTCGGATTCCTGATTGGCAGGATCCCAGTCAAACTAGTCAAATACAGCTTAGCACCAGGCAAAAAGTGGGGGTAACCCTAGAAGCAGATCCTACTTTCCTACAAATACCCTGTGCTGAAGCCTGTAGGCAGCCACTTTGCAACACGGAATTTCACAAGATACTCTAGTAGACAAATGTTTGGTGCTGGTGATCTACCTGAACACTTTTTGGAGATTGAAGATATGCACTACAATAATCCATATTAGACTATCAGGAGAGATAGTGGTTTGGTTTGTTAACTCTAATTTTGTACATTTGTACTTTTGCGATTAAATGCCAGATGCTTGTCTTGTGGAAAGCCTACGCTAAGTAAAGTAGTTGGCCATGGTGACAAGTCAATGATGAAGGCTAAATGCCTGATTGTTCATTATGAAAAGTTGTGATAAAGTCAGGAGGCATGACAAATTGCTTGTGAAGAGCATATGTAAAAGTTAAAAGGCATTTAAGGGTGCATTGCCATTACTCTGCATTAAAGCATACGGATAGGTATTTTGTAACATAGAATCTCATAGATCACTTTAGCGGGAAAGGCTTTGGTGTTGATTACCTGCTCTGGGAAACAATGGGCCCGATTCACAGCACTAATTTAAGACACAATCCTAAATTTACTACCATTTTGGTATTCACAGAAGACACTTACTCATTTTGGTATTCACCGAAGGCACTTACTCATTTTGGTATTCACAGAAGGCACTTACTACTGACTTCTGTGAATACCAAAATGAGTAAATGGTAGTAAGTTTAGGATTTTGTCTTAAGTTAGTTCTGTGAATCGGGCCCTATGAGTACAGAAGATTTGCACTGTGAGAATCCTTTTTAAGCACTGTTAGGAGAGATGCTATTTTACTTTGTGAACTGTAACTTTAAATACAACTCTAATTTTATGACTGTCTGCATGGTGGTTGCCTTGTAGGAAAGCTTATACTTGGTACAGCAGGCCTCAGTTGGTTAAGGTGATAAGCCAATAATAATAATAGAGAAGGTGTGGCTTAATGTTTAGGGTGGTCGACTTTGAAGCTGGTGAACCAGGTTTAAGTCTGACAGGAGTTTCAAACATCCTGTGATTCTGGGCAAATCACTTAATCTACCTGTGCCTTAAAATAAATGTGCCCCTCTATATTGCAACTGGTGCTCATGTAAGGTACTCTGATACCTTCGGGTCAAGTTTGGGCTATGTAAAACTGCAAAATGAAAAAAAAGTTATAGATTTGATGGATATGCAGGGAAATATTATGCATTATGCCCAATGACAAAGGTCTGGCCCTCTTATTATTGTACATATTTGTAATTTTATAAATGTATGACTGATGGTTGCAACTTCTGAGCTCTTCTGTAGGCCGGGGTTGTATTTAGCGTCAAGAATTGGTAAAGGATTATCAATTAATAGCTTGCAACAGCAATTGCAGCGTCAAGCTACTAATGCATATCTTCATGACACCCAGAGAGAAGGGCATACCTCTTTTATGTTCTTTCCTGTTTGTGATTTAGGAAGGACCGCAAAAGTTCTTTTATCTATTGGAAAGGCTTTTCCAAGTCATAAAAGGGTTTTTGAACATTGTAAAAGGGTATTTTTACAACCACAAACCCACAATGTTTTATATCCCAGGCTTTCCAGGTGCACAATATACCTCTGTATATCAGACCCGAGTGTCACAAAATTTCATAGTATCAGTAAAGTATATGCACTCAACTAAAATACATTCAGGATATCAGGAAAATTATTATCCTATAAACACATTTTTTTGCTCAGAGGGATGTATTGAGATTGGGTTGCCTTGAGGACCCCGTGTCACCAGAAAATCAAGTATTAGTCATAAGCCATGATTTAACAATCTATCAGGCACATGCATCAATATTGCTTTTTGCGATTCCTTAATTGCGAAAAATAAGGAATCGCAATTAAGGAATTGCAAAATGCAATGCATCAAGAAATCGCTAAATAAAATGCGATTTCATAATATTTCTTAATATTTCTTAATATTCCTTAATTGCGATTCGCAAATTGCGAGTCGCAATTAAGGCATACCTCCCCATTCATTCCTAGAGGCCCATAGGAGTGAATGGGAAGACATTCTCAATTTGCGATTAGCAATTAGTGAATCGCAAATTGAGAATGCGATTTCAAGGGTGCAGGGGTGTCCAAAGGACACCCGGTTGCACCCCTGAAATCAATCTATGCACATATGTTGTGCACACACATGCCCTAAGGGCATGTGTGTGCATTTTTCAGAGTTTTAGCAAATTACCATGAGGTTCAAATATTTGCAAATTCTCAAATTGCGAGGGCCTTCACCCTTCATGCATTCCAAAAGCAGATTTTGCGATCGTTGCAATTCGCACCGCTTGCGATCGCAAAATCCTTTGATGCATGTGCCTGTAAATTTTTGCTCACTTCTGATGACCCAATTGGTTTTAAATGATTGATTACAATGATTTATCAAAGCAAAGCCTAAGACTTGAACACTGGTAGCATGATATAAAGAGTGTCTGGTAGGGTTGTGCAGGCAATAAGGCCAGTGGCATAACAAAACTTTAGGAGGGCCCCCCTGCAAAGTACACGGAGGGGGCCTCCCTCCCTGGCCCACCACCTAACCCTTTTGCTGAGGGAGCATCCTGGAGCTCAGCCCACCCATGAGGACTCTAGGGGCTTTTGTTACGCCACTGAAAAAGGCACATCTCTATATTCTTAGTGCAGACCCATAGTGCTCAAATCAAGATTTAAAACAAAATTGGGTCGTATTCTGAGGCCATACTGGGATTCCAAGACATGTAATAATCACTGAAACCCCATTGGGTTTTCCCTGAATAATTGTAACTAGGTAAGTTCTGGCAGAATTTATTTGGGAAAAATACACATTATTATGAGTTTCACATCTGAGAATGGAGGGACAACATTTGGTATTAGTGTGCTACCACTGAGTATGAGGCGGGGAGAACTCATACTAATACGTTAATACAACACCCAGTAAATATTGCACCCTACAGAATAGGCATTCATTGGTGAACTATTTCTATGGCAAGTAAATGGCCACTCAAAACAAGTCCCTTTATCTTGGTGTCTGACACCCCAAATCCCATTCACGGACTGGATGCTTTGTTCACCAGACTGTCAAAATGCCAGCATTTTTTAAAAGCACACAGCTACCTCCAATGGAGGTGTCCCGGCACTGGGGGCCGTCAGGAAGAATAAGCAAGCTATTGCCCAGAGTCACATGGTGCTGGGCTAACTTGCCGCCAGAGCCGGGGATCGAACCGTGAACCCTGTAGTCTGGAGTCAGGCACCCTAGCAGCTGCACCACACCTCTTTCACTAAAACCAACTGGTAGTTTTATCCGGTCTTATCGAGTGGCCTCATGTGAGCGAGGGTGCTTTCCCTGACTGTCATCTGCTCCATGGGGGTCCAAGGGCCTACCAACATTGGCAGGTGTGGTTTTCACTGGTATTAAGCTCAGAAGGGCAGCCAAGGCCATATAGTCTGTGCTCCATGGAAGCCCAGTCAGTGAGCAGAACACTGAGGTGAGGGTGCGGTCTCCACTATCATAACCCAGGAGAGATCCAAGATCATCCGTAGAGACCTGTCCCATAAGCCTTGTGATCTTCCATCTTAACCCCTGCTATGTGCTCGCTGTATTACCAACACATATGTGTTAATGAAACATGGAGGGGAAGCAAAGGTCCCTTTATTTGTTTGAGGAATGACCCATGCAAATCACAGCACCCTCTGATTTAAATGGGGTTAGAGTGGAATTCTGGCAGTGCATTTAGCATTACAGAAGAGCCCACCGGTGCTGTGCTCTTTGTGTGATACGAGCCTGTGCTGTCAGATCACGAGGCAATGCAAACCTGGATGTGCATTACGTTGCCATGCCGCTCACTTTTGTAGCAGCCTCATCAGCGTCCAATTTTTAGACGATATTCTAATAACCCTGTATTTACACATATGTCCTTGTATACGCTAGTGCAAGGGGCAGAACCATTCTACGTCTTTGTCAGCATCGAGGACCCCAAAAGATCCAATTCTCAATAACAGAAGCTACCGATAAACATCTAACAATAATGTGGATTGCAAAGTCTTTCTCATCTGCTTTCCGGGGTTTGTAAGCACAGTGCTTGTGCCTCAGGTTGCCATGACGACAACACTAGCATATGATTTGTAAAGCAGTCTCACATGTAGGCTGTGGAAAATTTGTTATGATGTTTCTAACTTGACATCACGGTATGAGCCCTGAGAAGCATATTTTGAATGGGGAATATTGCAACTTCTTCTAGCTCTTTTAACAGATGTGTAAAACTGATGACTACTTGGACTTCAAGTCATTTTTTTACTATGTGCTAAAATAACAAGCATTAAATCTGATTTTGTTTTATAGTTGCGCTTATTATTAACTAAAGATTGCATCAGGTGCCTTTTTTCCGAAAACAAAATCGAGGCATATTGCCCAAGAAAAGCAAAATGTTCTCTATGGAGATCAACATTTTTAACTAACAAAGCAACAAGTTAATTATTTTACAAGAACAATATATATATGATATAAATGCAATTTCTTTCTTCATATGTTATTCCATAAGTTTTGTTATTGTTTTGCCTGAGCAAACGTGTTCCCTCTAGGACTCCCTCAGGAAATCAGAACATGTATGTATTCATTGTATCCTGTTGGAACTGGGGTTGAGATAGAGTAGCAGACAGGGAGAGGGAGAAAGAGAAGGAGATGATAAACAATGCTGTGCTTGCTACTCTCTCCACTCTCAGAGCACTATGCGTGGAATCACAGGAAGTGCCATCACAACCCACGACTTCACAGGAGGTGACATCACAAGAAGTGACATCAGATCTCAACTCCTTCGGTGCTCATGACGAGCCTAGCTCGTCATGAGTCACAGTGGAGCTGTGCTCATGACGAGCTGGGCTCTTCATAACGGCTGCGCTCCACCCATGCGCTATTGATTCCCCGCCTGTTTGGTGAATTAATCAGTGGGCGGAGTCGTGACGAGCCCAGCTCGTCATGAGCACAGCTCCACTGTGACTCATGACGAGCTGGGCGTGTCACGATTTTGCGTTAAAAAAAAGTGATGTAACCCCAACGCAAAATTTGAGCCTCTATTTATACATTTCTTTTCAAAGACCCTGCTGCAAAGAAATTGCCAGCAAGGAAAAACGTAGCAGTAAATCTGTTCTGCTTAATTGGCTGCAAGTCTGCATGGGGTTAAGGCAGCTGCTGCAGAGATCTTTGTGTGCCAACTAAAGCAATAATAATAATGGTAAGATAACCCTGGAGGTTAACATATTTGATGGAGAGATCTGTGTTTTGTCCAGTCCCAGTTTTGAATCAAAGTAGCATAGAGGGTTAATATGGCTCCTGCAGAGCACATTATGTAACACGCAGATGACACATGTTTATGTTATGTAAATGGGTAAGTGGGCTACTGCTTTTAACACAGGGATCCTTTTGGTAGTTGCAGTTCATAAATAGTTCATAAATAGTAATCCTTCTAATGTAGCACAGTGAGCTAAAAAGGACATGTGGATTCTACACCTTGTAACCCTTAATGTCTTATGTAACGCATCCTACACACTGATTTACATACATATGATTTATTGTCAGTGTATAATGTGTAAGTGTGATGTAAAATGCTCTACCACCCTGCATTGTGAAGACTAGCGCTATAGCGCAATTAAACAAACAAGCAGTATTTAAATTATTTGTGTGTAAATAATGGGACAGACCCACACACCTCACATTCATACAATGCATGGCTATCTCTTATATACAGGGACCGAATAAAGTTGAAAGCAAGCCTCTCTTAAGTACTTGTGAAGTGATAAGCTGTGAGACTTTGTTTCCCCTCCATTGCATTAAGGTGTGAGGCTCCCATCGCTCCCAGCCAGGATACTCCAACAAAAGGAGGCCTGGTGGCCCCTTGATTTTGGCCCTTGTTTTGGGCCGAGCTGGAATCTGATTGGCCCCCTCCTGCCTGCACATTGCTGTTTGGAAGAAAGCAGACAGTGTGCAGGCGCTAATAAATGTGCCCCGGTGTTTGAAGATTACGTGGGGACAAGTTTAGCATATTTATGTGGGGCCAAACCTCACGGCCGGATAGACAGCGTCAACCCTGCGAAGAGAGTGGGTAAACGCCATCTACTCGTGTGTACCCTCGACTTGTGCCCTGGGTTTCTGTATGAATAAATACCCCCCTTGTGAGGAGAGGGGACCATTCCAGGGCAGATCTGTCCTCGCAGTTAAGAACACCCTCAAACCTATATGTTTGTGGGTGCTCACAAACGTTTTTCGGAGTACTTCCTACCATGGAAGCAGCTAAATGTTTATTTCTGACAAAGGCAGGACTCAATGTTTTTCCAGGGAAGGAACAAAACGGAACAGCCGCAAAAGTGCTGGGGAAGAAGGGCAAGGCGTTTCACAAGGAAGACAAATATTTTCCAGTGGAGAACAAAAAAAATTTAATAAAAAAGTTAGCAAGTTTATTTGCACTTGATCTTTTTTTTCTTTGAGGCGAAATTATAACCATGAATATTTTTCACTTGAGAAAAGGGAATTCTCAATACTGGAATACACATAAAAGGATATGACTGTTCTGCAACTGGCATTATATCAAAAAGTTCTGAGGACACCAGTGCGAGGAAGTAAACCTGCCAATGCCGATTTCAGATGCTGTTTATAAATCAGGCCGTAAGGCTCCCAATTCCAAAAGATATTTGCTGTTCAAATAGCCTTTTTACAAGTGCAAAACTACTTTGTGATACAAAAAAGTAAATTCAGTGCTCTTAAAAGCATTTACTCACACCAAGGCTTAGTAAAACTCCATCTGTAAGTGCGAAGTGACCCTTCCAAGACACTAAATGTTACTAATTTCTGGGTATTCATAGTTCATTTGATGAAGCTGCCCCAATCTTGCAAATGATGGGAGATTTACTCCACATTTAGTGGTGCCTCTACACTTCAGAAGTATCCAATATAACTTTCTCAATTTCCCTAGATTCTATAATGTGCAAAGGGGAGAATGACACTTGGCTGGCTTTCACGCCTAGCTCTGTAAATGTACAGAAGCTCAGCAAGTATCCAACCATATTTGTTGATTTAATCACTTTAATTCCATAGCTGTCATTGTAGACTGTAAATTAATTGTATGCCAAAAAGTGGTGGATGCTTCGTCTTCCAAATATGTGGTATGCCAGCTGCATATAGATGTATACCCAATGCCAGGTTTCCATCAGCTAGTTCTGTCTTTGGAAACCTTTCAGGGAGGGCCCATCCACCAACGGGCCATTGCACAATTTGCATTAGAGTGTCTGTGCTATTTAGAATGGTTGTTCAATTTTCCAGTTTGGGACTGCCAGGGAAACCGGCCAGCACTGAATAAGAAACATCATTAATGGACCCAGGCACTGAGAAAAAACACCCATCATGTCACAGCCATTGAATTGTAGGTCGGGCATTCAGGACTTCTTGTATGTTCTTTAGTATATACTTATATGAGTATGTACTTTGTGGGCTCTGGAGATCATCCCTATGGCTTGTCTGCTTCCCCTTAGGGACTTTTTTTCTGTTCAACTGTCTCTATTTAAGTGTCTTGATAGAAAACGACCAGTAGAGGTCAGTAAAATACCAGAATTGCCTCTGGTTGTTCAACTGCCTCTATTTAACTATCTTGATAGAAAACAACTAGTAGCGGTCAGTAAAATACCAGATTTGCTTTCTGCTGCGGGACTTACTTTTTTTAGTTTTTCTGGCAACTGCCTCTATTTAACTTTCTTGATAAAAAACGACCAGCAGAGTTCAGTAAAATACCAGAATCACTTTAGCATTCTCTGGATTCCAGTCCATAGAAATTGCTTTCCATGAGCACCCTTAGATAATGATATATTTTTTGAAATCTTGTATTTTCAGTGATGTGACCACTGAAGGCCCTGATTTCATATTAAAAACAGAGCTTTGGACTATACCATTGCTCGCTGAAAGGCAATATTTCTCTCCATGTATTGCCATACCTGGCGTGTCACACAGTTTGGTGCTTACTTTCCCTCCATGTTAAAAAACTGTAGATGTTTCAGCACCCAGGCTAATGTGCTGCATAGCGAAATACATTTAAGGTCCCAAAGGCGAGACTGATTGCATTGCAAATGCTTGTTTTGTTTTAGAACAAACCTCAGCTTTCGAAATTTGTGGCTCGAAAAAAAAAACTTTGCGAAGTGGGTGAATCAAACATGGCAAAGACTAGTGCCTTGAGTAGAATCACTGCAGCAGCAGATCCACTGAAGGCTCAGAGGACCCCACCAACCATGCAGGGAACTCCAAATCTAGCAGATGGTTTTCAATCTTGACATTGAAGGTCCTTGCCTCCACTTAAATGGCGGCCCACTGAACAGTCTGCTAGACTCCAAATGGCACCCTTAATGTTTTAAATAGTTGTGTTTCTATCTCTGACTTTGAATCATAAGCTCATAGAGTATTGATAAACAAATTGTAGTTTCTCAAAGCGTGCTCTTGACATGCTTCCGTACGACTATACTCTCTTCCTGCATAATTGTATGCTATGCCTTTATGAATGTTTAAATAATAAATCAGCAAAAATAAGTTAACATTAGCTTGAAAACATCCTTAATAGACAAACAAAAAAGAACCAGTGAGTTTCTATTTTTAATACATGGGTAGCCTTCACCACAATCCAGGAACAGCTTCGAGAATATCCCCATGCCTCAATTTTGTTTGAGACTCAAAAGTGAAAAAGAAACAGGGTAGGAAGAGGAGCTCCATAGACGTATAAATCAATAGGAACATGGTCTGGATTATGTAAGTGCCATGGAAGAGAAGTGGGCATTTGCAGAAACCTTTTACAGCCAAATCAGGTATCCATATTGTGAAAAGGGGCTAATGATGCTAATGCGGCCCGTTCTGTGAAACTTTGTTTGTATATATTTTGGGCAGGCCCAGTGCCAAGGGGACTTTCATTGATGTGCATACCAGCATGATTCCATGTAAATGAGGGCGCACCATTGGCAATATTCCTCTGGCATTTTACAGACATAGGTGCAGGGGTAAAGAAGCCTCAAAGAACACTGTAATTGAGCACCACCAAAGAGTGTCTTATACTATGCTCCTTGGGAGGAGGCAGAGTGTGTCCCAGAGCATGAATTCACTGCTCCCTCCAAAGACAGACCAGACTCTATTTGCAGTGAACGGCAGCTCTGTTTTTCAGTGAAGTACTCTTTCTCCTTCATGGGCTACCTTTGAGGGAGAGCACTTGCGCTCGATAGGGTATACTTTTATATAACTGGGTACATGAAACCTGTCTGTTCTGGGCACAATGAATGTGCCTGAGTACTTAACTTGGCTCCAGATCTATACAGCACTAAGTCGACCAGGTATCAGAGCTGCCTCCCATTGATGGCATGTCCCACTGTTGTGTACAGATGGATATCACTTCTTGACACATCTCCACCCATACCCGTAAACACCACTAAGCTTCATGGGTGTCAGCAACTCCTGCTCTTTCCAGGAAGCTTTGTTTAGGAGAGAGGAAGAAGCAATTTCTGAGGTGTATTGATATACAAAGCTACTTTTTGGGTGACCCAATGATCTAAAATAAAAACAATCAAAAACTCACTTAGTTTCATTCAGCTAATTGGGAGATTCTAATGAACCTCTTTGGGTCATTGTGCAGTTTTGGCAGAAATTAGTCAACTGATCTGATAGTGTTTGGCAAGGTTTGCATCAAATAAAAGTTGAGTTTTTACCAGCTAGTAAATTATTTTGTAGGAGCCTATTGGTATTGGTAGAGGGCAAGTAGGGATTGCAAACTCAAATTATATCAGGAAATTTTGCCCCTCGCAAAGGCCGAGGGTGTTTCCAATTTCAATCAGTTTCACTGCAACTGAAGCTTAACTGCTCCCAGATGGCAAGGCTTTTAGATGCATGATAATGGCTTGTGTGTGCTGGGAGAGTTTTACTCCCTAACAACACCGCCTTTATCCTGGAGAAATTGCAGGTGTTAAAAATGGGGTCTCTAGTTGGCAGCGGTTTGCATCTTGTCAAAGCAGGGACCCTCACTCTACTCAGGATAATGGAATTACACACATGAGATAACCCATGCTCACACCCTTGGTAGCTTGGCAAGAGCAGTCAGGCTTATCTCAGAGGCAATGTGTATAGTATTTGTTCACACACACACACACTCACACACATACACACCCACACACTCAGTAACACAGTGAAAACCCAACAAAAGTACTCCACACCAGTTTAGACAAATAACCAATTTTTAACTGATTAAAACAAGACGAAAACGACAAAAAAATCCAACATGCACAAATCAAGACATCACTTTTGCAAAGATCACTGAAAGTATAGCTCTTAGAAATCAATAGCTCCAACTGGGGCTATCTCAACGCCATGACATGTACTGATCCAACAGTTTGGAGCTGATTGCGAGGAAGCGTAGGCTGGCTGCGGAGTCGCACACACCCTAGTTACAGTACCTTGGAAAATGAGGAAAACAATGAGGTTGCATGGTGTTGGGGAAGTAAGGTATCGCTGGGCCAGTGCGGTGTCAGTTCCTTACTTCTAAGGGGATGTGGGGGTTGCTTCCTTACTGCTAGGCAGGTGAGGTGATGTGTTGGTTCCTTACTGTTGCAGGGGAAGTGAAGCGGCGTCAGGGGCGATGCATCGGTTCCTTACGGCAGTGCAGTGTCGATGAGTTTGGGATGTAACACACATCGGTTATCGACTCTGTGGTGTTGTGGTGAAGCGCTGACATCAACAGGCATCAGGGCTGCGGTGTAAGTCGGGCGGTGCATCAGGCTCTTCACAAGTGGTGCCCTCGGCTTCGGTTCCCTCGGCTCTGGTGCAGGTAGCGGCCTGGCATTGGTGCGGAGCACTGTCATTGGTGATGCATAGTGCTCTTTATGAGTGGTGCCATAGGCTCTGTTGCAGGCAGCAGCTTCGATGATAGAGTCAGAGTCAATAAGTTTCTGTCGTCGGAAACAACAGAGCTGTAGTGTAAGTCAGGGGGGTGCATTGTGCTCTTCATGAGTAGTGCCCTCGGATCAGGTACAGGCAGCTGCATCACTGACAGCATCGGAGTTGCTTCTCTTCAGTTGTAGGACCAATCACATGCTTCCAAGGGACCAGGAATTGCATTTGGCACCACTTTGCAATCAGGACTCCCAGGAGACATGTACAGTTGTTGTTAGCATGACACAGGTGAAGTCTTTGATGGTCTGAGACTTCTTAACAGAAGGCAAGCACACACTATCTCTGTTAGAACCTTGGAAGCAGAATGTAAAAAACAAAGTCCAGCCCTTTCACTTCTAGGAAAGAAGCAGCAGAAGCAGGCCAGCACAGCAAAGCACTCAGCAAAGGGGCAGTATCTCCTGACAGCAATCCAGTTCTTCTTCCTGCAGAATGTCCTTAACCCAGAAGTGTTGCGAGTATAGGACAGACACAGACCTATGTAGGTATCAGTGTCAACTCCTCCCACCACTCTAGCTCAGAAAGACCCATCAGCCTTGTGATGGGCCATCAGTAGATGCAGGGCCCACCTCAGCTCCCTTTATGTGACTGTCTAGAGTGAATGCACAAACAGCCCAACTGCATCCCAACCCAGATGTGTATTCAGAGACAGGCAGAGGCCCAGAATGGTTGAAGTAAGAAAATGCCAACTTTCTAAATGTGGCATTTTCAGACCTACAACTTAAAAACTAATTTCACTAAAAGATGTGATTTACAATTGTGAGTCCAGAGACATCAAGCTCCAATTTTCTATCACCTCCTGACCGACAGATACACTTGAAAGATGTTACAAGAAAGCTCCAAAGTTAACCTATCGAAGGGATATGCCTTGCTGTAGTAAAAAGAGAAATTAGCAGAATTTCACTACCAAGACATGTAAAACACAACATTACATGTCCTACCTTTTAAATACCCTGCCCATGGGACTACCTTGGACCTAACTTAAGGGGGACTTACATGTAATGAAAGGGGAGGTTTGGGTCTGGAAAGTGGGTGCACATGCCAGATCGAAATGGCAGTTTAAAACTGCAGACACAGACACTGCAGTGGCAGGTCTGAGACATGTTTGCAAGGCTCCTTGTCTGGGTGGCACGATCAGTGCTGTAGGACAACTAGTAGCATTTGATTTATAGGCCCTGGCCACATGTGGCACACTGTCCTTTCCAGTTACCAGTAAATCAAATAGCCAATCATGGAGAAACCAATCGTATCATGTTTTAGAGGATGGAGCATATACATTTAGCACTGGTTGGTAGTGGTAACATGCCCAAAGTCCTAACACCAACAAAAAGAAGGTCAGAAAAATAGGAGGAAGGTAAAATGTTTGTGGATAACCCTACAAAAACAGGCAGGTCTACCAGCATGTCAGCACTGTTACAGCCACTTATTTGCACTGGTGATTTGTTGGTGGGTAGCTTTTCCTGTGACCACAGTACATGGACAGAGACATTATAAGGCATAGGCAAAATCGCAGTTGTTCAGGGCCCCCACCTTCCAAAGGGTCCCCTGGGAAAGTGAGCCTTCTCCCTGTTTGACCTCTGTCTATCCTGTTAAACCTCTCTCCCTCTCTGAATATCTCTACCTATGATTCTGTCTCTCTAGCCAGTTTCCTCTGGAGTATTTTTGGGCTCCTGTGAAAGACATATTTTAGCTGGACTTGAATTATCAGGAAATTAGTTAAAAAAGCAATTATTCTCTACAGAGGCCCCACAATATGTCTTGCTCAGGCCCCCAAAACGCTTTACATGGCTGCTGTGTGGCAATGGTCCTCCAGTCCTGGCTCTAAATAACATTGATAAAGTTTTACTTGTGTAACATATCACACAAGGTTCCTTTAACTCAATTCTTTGAACTCTGACAGATCCTCAGTTTGTGAAGCTGACAATTATTTTAAAAAATAAACGAGGACGAAAGACACACGCCTCCACAAATGTACATGGTGCTATTAAGAAAATGTTTGTTTTATAATCATAGTGCTTAAATGGAAACTTGATAGAGGCTACAAATCAGCTGCAGCCCATGCAGGTAAGAATGGTGGGGCGATGGGGCTCGGTGGGGGAAATTTAGACGGACAACGAAATCCCCCCACCCGGCCCCACCGGTCCTACCAGCATGGCCACGGCTGCTAAAAATATTCCAAAAGTATGAGCAGTATAATGTGCTTTTTAGGCAATAAATAGGATTAGACAGCCAATCGGAGATTGATAGTGGAATTAATTGCTGAGTTTGAAAGTTTTGTTGTAACCATTATTAAAAACATTGTACTGTCTCAATACCGCACTCTATGTCCTACTCTATCCTAGACTAATTGACAAGACCAAACATGCTGTCAAAATGCCCTTTGCAAACCATGTAATTTTTGAGTCTTATTTAATCAAATCTGAATTACAAATGTAACTTTTGGTTTACCATCACAGCTATCCTTCAACAGCTTGTGCTACGATTACACCTATTATCATGTAAGGATACTGCTACCAGCCAAATACTGTTTATTACAGTCACTCTTCTAGTCATCATAAATATATAGCACATTCCTGACCTGCTTTCATAAGTAAAAAAAAAGTTAAATACTATTTAACCTTGTCCTTCGAGAAACACACAGCTCCTGTGTGTCTGACTGCTTCCCAGTCATCTAACCCAGGATGAATTTGTGTTGGTCAATTCTCAAGCCTACTAGGATTCATTTCCTTCTCCCTCAGAAGCTTTTATTAATATCATTCCCTCTCTCTCCTTCTTGCTAATTGACTCAATCAACATTGGCCTTCAACCATGCTTTCCATTTTGGCAACACAATGAAGCTGTTCACCTTTAAACCCCTGGCCTTGTCCTTTTACCACAAACTCTGGATCACTCCATCTTTTTTAAAACTCTGTGCACTTCCTCATGAAGCAACTATCTTTCCGCCCAGGCAACCTTCAACGGACGCGCTCTTTATTTGGCCTCAGAGCTTCTATTGTCATGAGCACCTTCAAAGAATCCCCCAACCAACACATATTGAACTTAGTATCCTCTCATCCACACAACCCCATTTGTGCCATTTTGAGATTATTTTGTTTGCTTTGAGTATATCATGATCATTGTAGACACTCAAAAGTATATTTAGTATTGCACTCACAGCCCTCTCTCCTACTGCTGATATTGGTTTGCAATCACCACTACATTCTCACGTACCCTTTACACAGTCTGTGTACAGTAATTAGGCTCATGACAATGCCCAAAATATACATCAAACACATATCATTTTTGTAAGGCAGATATGAGTGGGGAAGAATTCTCAGTTATCTTCTCCACTTTATCTTTTCCTAAAAAGCTGTGTGTGTCCAAGACAGAAGCACTGTCCTTGCCTAGTGACTAAACATAATAATATATTATTATTATTAAAATATCGATTTCCCTTTGAATATCAGGTATTTTACTTTGAATCATCCTGAAAAAATGATAAAGGCCTATGTTAGTAAGCCAGAGCAAATTTATTTTTATTGGACATCATATTTGTTTCTGAATTGTTAACCACCTATTATAAGTCTCTAAGGGACTAGAATTTTACTTCCTGTCAGAAGTATAATGCTTTTCAGCTGGTTGTAGGTTGGAATATTATTAACAAATATATTTTCTGACAAGAAAATTGTATCCTAAATTTCGTTTACAAAAAATCTTGCTCCACTAGATGTGTATTATCTATTATTAACATCAATGGGGAGATATTTTTGCCAATGAAATTTAGGACACAATATATTTGTCAGACGAAATTTTGTTTGCTTATATCCTATTAGACAGAATGAACAGCTGCAGTTTCAAACACAAACTGTGATATCACTCACTGTCTGAAATGAGTGATACACACCATGGTTTGTGTCAGAGTCAACATAAGCCCATGAGTGCAGCATTCGTGCCAGATTTTTTGTATGACCACTGACCATGTACACAAGTACCACTTGGATTCACCATATAAAAATGCATTTTATGTGACTATCCTGAGATACTGGAAGGCCTCTCCCCCCTTTCTCAGCCCTATAGTTGACACATTTGATTTGATCTCAGAAAACAGGGGTGACAGAAATTAACAGAGAAGCTGCAGAAAATTAATAACAACAAGAAATGTATTTCCATACCTGGTACTGACGTTCCCAAAGCGACAAACACCACCGCGGTCACGGAATCCTTGAGGCCGATGGTGCAGCCAAAGTGAGAAGCCAAGTCCCCTATGAACGCAGTCAGAAGGCCAATCATGGAGATGGATACAATGAAGCAGGCCCACCCATTCCAGTACTCAGTAGGGGGGACGAAGGCAAAAAACACTTTCCAGAAAACTGTCAGAAAGTGCATGACGTAATCGAAGCAGGATGGCAGCTTCTCCTCGCCACATTCGTCATCATCATCATCTTCTCCTGAACAAAAAACATTAAAAATTATTGCCATTGCTAAAATACGGAATCTTAATAAAATTGAGGGTAAGAATGAACTTTCTTAGCAAAGAAAATATTCTTGACATTTTTCTGAAGCGATACATTGCAAATAGGAATTGTTTGTTTTCCTAATTTAGCAGTCGCTGCAGGAGGCCAATAAGGTCTACTGGGCACATTAACGGGATTTACCAGGCTCATCAAGATTAGCCTTGCTCTCTCAGGGCTCCATTAGGAACAGTAAGTGTGCCCCCCCCCCCAACTCCAGAGTTAAAGGGACCCCTGTTAACATTAATTCTTGGGGTATGGACTTACTGGATTCAAGTCCAGGCTTTCATAATGGAGCAGCGCAAAATAGACTCTACCATTACATGTCACAGAAATGTAATTATATACGTGGATTAGACATTATATTCACAGTGGGCCTTAACTTCATTACTTTGTGTGAAGCATTAAAAGCATATTAATGAAATGTATTCACTGTAGAGACTAGGGATTTATATACGTGTATTCTTTATTCAGGTTTTTACACTCACATTTCAAGATATACTTACATATGTATTCATGTTCTCTTTTACTCATGTTTTACATTTATTTTTCCGGTTACTCATATGCATATGTGATCATGTATCCGAAGTGCACGTTAATGGTCAGATGTAAGAAAGCATTTAGAATTTTCTAACGGAGTGAATTCCTATTTTGGGCCATTAAGAAATGCTGCATGGCCTTTCCATATATACAAAGGCCACTTAGGAACCGCAAAATTCAATTTCCACCCAGTAGAAATCGCATTTTGCGCTACCTGAATAGAAAGTTACAAAAAGGGCTTTCCTATTTGCAATTTCCTGGGAAATGCAATTACTGTTAACTCCAAGTTTATGGTAACCCTGTGTCATATAAAAAAAGCATGCCATATACTTTTTTTAACAGTGCTATAAAGCACACACATGCACATAGCACATATGTGCATACATGTGCACCACTTTTTCGGGGTACATCAAGGGGGGGTCTTAGGCCAGTTATCATCCTTGCTATTTCCTTTATGCCCATAGGAGCGAATGCTTTAGTATTTCGAAAACAGCCATTTCCTAAAAGCTACTCCATCTCTGTAGGAATTGATATTAGGAAAGGTCTGTTTTTGTATATTCCATTTTGCATTTCCTAAATAGTGATTTCTTAGGATTCGCTTTTCAGGGAAGCAAAAAATGGAATTTCGTACAACTGGCACATAATACTCAATTAAAGTTACCTAACCACAGGCCTCAGTTCAAATGCAGTTTGCTTTGCCAGTTTGTTTTTCTTTTTTGCAGATTTATTATTTCTTTAGTTAGAGAAAGGTTTATTGTCTGTAATAGATTGCAGATAGAAAGGCCTGGAGGGAAACTTGGCAGTGAACATGGAGAAACAATGGTTGAGAGAAGCTTTCTGTTCATCATGTACCAGGACGGCAAGATGTTCAAGGTCGAGAACCACAGAGTCAGCATGATGTGCTGGGAAAATGGAGCAATGTTTCAGATGTACTCAATTAATGGTCTGATTTGTGCCTGGTAGTGTGAAGGGAGATAAGGTCTTTCTGTGTCTCCTGGTACTTTTAAATCGGAGTTCACACAATTTGAGTTAATGCAGATCCCTTGTAGACTCAGGGCCTGATTTAGATCTCGGCGAACAAGTTACTCCATCACAACGATGACGGATATCCCGACTGCCGAAATATAACTCCAATTATATCCTATGGGATTTATATTTCAGGGGACGGGATATCTGTCTCTGTTGTGATGTAGTAACCCATCCCCGTGATCTAAATCAGACCCTTAGAGAGGTACAGAACTCTCTGCTTGTCTTATCCTTGCAAGTGTGAAACGTTATGCTGAACACGTATTCTACTGAAGTCTGATCATGCTGACACCTTCTATGCTGCCAAAATAGAGACCCTTAATAGATGACACTTTATCTGACTTATGGTTAGACAAGAAAAGGGAACGTTTCTGTATGGAACACCTGTTCACTTTCATTTGTTTCTGTATTATTGTGGCTATCACAATTCTTTATTTTCTGCTGTTGTGCATCAACCAACTGAGATATTTCAGCTTACCTATTGTACTGATGATGTTTGTACTGAAAGTACTTTTGGCTTGCATATATACTGGATTGATTGGTGATCCAAATATTATTCTTCCTTTTTCCTCCCTTTCAATACTTCTTGCCAGCTAACAAAGATCCGTCTGACCAATGCGGAAATATTTTTAATGACTTGGCAAAGAAATTATGTTGCAAGGCAAGTGCTCCAACAGTAATAAAGCACCGTATTTAAGTATTTGACAAAGGTTATACTATAGCAAATAACTAAAACTGGGCTAAGCTAAGGAATTGACACAATGTCTGATACCTGAAGCATGCAGGTAGAATTGCAGTATCGCAGCCATATTTTATGAGTGCACTGCTTATCAAGCAGTCTCATCGTAGAAATCTTCATTACACAAAGTCCTAGACTTCCCCATCACAGTCTATACCCACTAAGTGAAAGCAACTCCCATCAGAAAATTCTAGGTTTCTCAAACCCTCCAATATGGCCCCTTAATCCGTCCTGTTGCATTGACATAGAACAGGAAGCATACTGACCTCCCAAGCTGTATTTCCAAGTTAACCACATCTGAAGCTGGTAACCCCCATGGGATGGGAAACCTGGACAGTGACATGGAACTCTGGGACTCGGAGTAACAAAGACTACTGGTAAATATCCAGCCATTACCTCCTCGTCTACCTTGCATGCAGTTGGTTTCACAGAACAACATCAGCAAGGAATGATGCTTCAATTTTAATCCAAACATAGTGAACAATCACGATTTACCAATATTACAGATTTTCTACAGAGCTTAACATTGAGGTGTCAAAAACAGAAGAACTATTACCCCCCAACCAATAAGCTATAAAGTTTTATAACGTATAAAGGACTCCCCAATTTGTAACTTTACCAATCTCTGTTATTGAAGCACTTTAAATGCAGCCCAGAAAGCTGCTATCCCTCTTGTTGACTTCAGATGGATTACACTCAGTATTGCTTCCCCCTGAGCCTCAAATGCTGAAAGGTTGGCAAATTTTCCCAATATACTCTAGGTAGCGCCAGAAGGATTCAGCTTCCGACCTGCTGAACCAAATGTAACAAATAAAAAAATCAGCTTTTTCAAATGAAAGTGTTCTAATCGTCAGGTAAACTGATATAGTCCTCCTAACATCCAAAGTGTGCACAGCCTGTTCCTCAATGGAGATCTGAGAAGGACCGAGTACAGATTACTCCAAATCCTCCAAACAATGCAAAGTTGATGGAACTTTAGGAAGGAATAGCGACACAAGTCAAAGAACCACTTTATTAGGAATTCACCTTAAAAAGATTCTGAACACAAAAGAGCCCCCAATTCCCCCACCCTTTTGGCTAAGGCAACGTCAACCAAAAATATTGCCCAAATCGTAATGAATTTTCACTCCACCTAATCTAACGGTTCACAGAGTGAGTCTTATAATGCCTGTAATATATTAGGCAAATCCCAAGCAGGTGACAGTTTATGAAAAACAGGCCTTTTTAGAAAAAAAACTTCTTCAAGTCTTGAAACCAAAGGTAACAAAAATTCAAACTCAGGATATTTAAATGCCCTTAAAGCTGCCCATTGGGCTCTCAAGGCGGAAATAGCTAACCCCAGGGCCTAACAACTGGAGAAGTAATGGGACGCATGAAATGACTAAAAGAACCAACTCACTATCCTCTTTTATTTTCTGCGCCTCTCCCTGATTAATATGTATGGGTGGTAAAGCATTTAGAAGTCCCTTTGGCCTCCTCAAACCCTTTGCATCCACCTTCAATGCCCTCTGAGATAGAGTAATTGTGCAACATTTGGGAAGGAGGGTATTAATTAGACTACGGGGTAAAAAGATATATATGAGGAAGGCCAAACCTGTTCACTAACTGCTGGAATACTTGCGTCTTCAGTGACAGTGAAGACATTGGCTGAAACACAAGTGATCTGCTGCACCCCTCTCCCTCCTTAGCCAATAAACGCATTTTCAAACATAACAGGTTGTGTTCCACCCATTGAGTCACGAGATTCAATGACTGAACACAATCACCAATTTGGAGGGATGGGAAACATTTCATTTTTAGCTTGATGACTATTCTGTTGAAGGGAACCTTTGTTCATTGGGTAAGCAGGGGGAGGTGGAGGGGAAGGAAATTTACGTAGAACGAGAACATAAGTAGGATCTTCGAAGCTCTCCAAATGTAATCTGGAAAGGAATACTTGTGTACTGAGAACGGGGATGTATCATTGACTGACTAAAATCCAGTGAGCTTGTCAGGATTTCCAGTATGAATGTGCACGAGACATATCTGCATGTTATAAATTTCAGTTTTAGTTACTGGCATATTTGTTGGTCATTCTGAGAACCCAGCTGGATGTTACTTTTCTGTGACTTGACAAGAAGGTCCTTGATGCACTACGCAAATACGACTCAATATGTTATGTTATTTATGTAGAGATTCATTGCACACTTTTGCTGTTTCTGGGCGCTCCCCATAACGTGCAATTTTTATCCAATTTCATTGTACCCCTTCTACCCACCACAGACGCAGAAAAGGCAGAAAGCTGAGTTGGCCTTGCAGTGGGTTGACTGCGTCACCTGCAGGTCAGAGGAGATGAAAGTGGTGACCTTTTAACTCACTGTTCTGTTTTTCTGAGATCATCAGTCTGAGTTTTTTAACATATGAAAACCTCGTAAAATGGCAGAAGCTGTTTATCAGTAAGAGGCACTTTCATCTGACATGTCACAAAAAAAAAATATTGCGTGTGTCTTCAACGAGTTACCCAACAGAGGCCTTCATTAGCACATATTTATTTGCTTTTGCACACCAATGGAAATAAAATAATTTTTCTTAGAACTATGGGGCATATTACCTAGGGCAAGTATCGTCGCTTTTTCGGCGAATTGTGCAGAGAAAGCGGTGATACTGCTAGAGCCCTATTAACAAGGGCATTTTAAAGCCTGGCGCAAGCCCACTTTGCATGTCGGCGATAAACATCGCTAATGACATGCAAAGTGGGTGTTCCCACGTCCAACCACATCTAAAATGTGGTTGGAGGTGGGAACACCCTATTACCTAGGCAGGCGTTGGGAGAGGGAGACCTGTGATAAACTCGTTTATCGCAGGTCTCCCAACGCCTGCTCTGACTAGGTGTTAGGGCATTGATAACATGGGGGAGTGGATCATAAAGCTGAATCCACCCCCCCCATATTATCAAGGAACACATGAGCGTGTGAAAACAACGTTTGTTTTCATGCGCTAATGTGCCATTTCGCCGACTATCGCCGGATTTCAATTCTTTCAAGACAAAGGATCTCAAAATTCTATAAATAACTACGTTCTGGCAATTCACAACCCTGTGGAAAACTAGCAATGTGCAAAATTACAAATGAATTTTATGAAACTTTCCAAAATGTTGAAACATTTATGAAAAAGTATGTGAAAATCACTGATTGGTACCTTGAATGAATAGGTGCAATGTTCTCAATTTCAAATTTTAAGTTGTGCACAAATTGCATTCAGTGTGATGACCGAAAGAATGCAAACATTGGAATACCCTTTCATTTTAATAGTTATATGCTCCATTCCCTTTTTTGGAAAACTTGGAATCAAGCGCAAATATTGCTCAGTTAGGTACTGTAATTGAGAAGTACAAATATTCCTCCTTCAAGATTTTTGCATCGGATAATTCCCAGTAACCCTCAGTCAGGGTTTTGCAGTAGTGCCTTCAAAATGCAAAACAGAAAAAGGAACTCTGGGTAAGTCTCAAATGAGGACAATATCATGGTCAATCCGCCAGCAACACCCCATGTTAGGCGTTCTAAATACCAGTTAGTTAAGCACATTTGACACCAGATTGCGCGAAAATACAGGCACTGAGAAAGGTGACCATCAGTTATCGTCTACCACTAGCCTAATGGGGTGTAGCGGCATTGGTTGAGTACAGGGTCGGACTGAGAACCAAAACCGGTCCTGGCAAAGTGCTCGGCCAGCCCCCTGGGGGTGCAACCGAGCTCTTTGCCTGAGCCGGTTTTCGGCCGATTTTGTTACAGGGCCGATGCTGCAAAAACGGCCCTGTAAAAAAAACGGCCCCCAGGACCCAAAACCGGCCCTCACCCTTGCGGCGCACCGGGGGATTGCCCGGTGCCCGAAACGGCCTGTCCGGGCCTGGTTGAGTAGCTAGTAGGACTTAGGTACCAATACAGAGCGGAGAACAGTTACGGCATGCTTAGCGATGTAAACACTTTATTTTAACCCTACCTACAAGTAGGCTCACAGAGCCACAGAAGGGTTAAATCTTTGTCACCATCTTCTTACAATCATGGTCTAACTACGCTCTTTGCATATACCAAGATGCTTTGAAGGTCAGCTAAGAGCTTCAAGGACCTCGAACTCTGCTCTCTCTTTATCAGCATGTACGCCGCCATGCCGCTGTGCTCTAGCGCGCGCAGCTTTCTTCACCTCATTAATATGTATGAACTATTGAGCTAGACTGCACATACTAACAAACGACTACTTTTTTTTTGTAATAACTCAATAGACCACGACTCTGGGTCAGAGCGGCACGCAATTTCATGCTGCACAGTCAAGGTTTTTCAACCTATTTTTGTAATGAGGCCATAGTGATGTAACGATATGTAATTGGAAATAATAATTGGGGAGAAGGCATATTTTTCTGTGGAACACGCTGATATTTCCGCGAATACAGTATACTTGCCTCAACGATTATGACAAATTAGCTGTTCTAATTAACATAAATAAATAAATAAATAAAAAGCATAAACCGACAATATTAAATCTCTTTCTAAACACTGGAAGGCGCTGATGGACTGCTTATAAAATCATTATTTGCATTTACAGAAAATGAATACAGAGCAGCGCTGTTTATCTTTATTTGCATTTACAGAACATGAATAAAGAGCAGCACTGTTTATCTCAATTTGCCAATGAAAACATGCATTTTTGTTTGAACTTAAGAAAAGACTAGCCTCTTTTATCTTAATGTGAATTGGGAAGATCGGTAGAGTTTATATAGGCATGAGCTTGTTAAAGTACAATTTAACTTTATGATAAGCAAATGCGGAATGTCAAATTGTAAGAAATTAGTTTATTAGTTGCAAGAGGAGAGAGTGCCACTGAAGTAACACAATCCTTGTCAGGGTGAACCATGAAAGTCTCTAACTAAACCTGTGCTTAACCCTCTGGTAGCTTGGCAAAACACCAGCCAGGATTAGATTAGAGACAATGTGTAAAGTATTTATGCATCCCTCAACCAGTAATAAAGTGAAAACACAACACAAGTGAAATCCCAAACCAATTTGGATAAACAGCATACATTTTATAGATGAAATGACATCAAAGCAACAAAAATTGAAAAAGTAGAACTGGAGTTTGGAATTTTAAAGTTGTAGGTGAAAATACCATAAAAAAAGCACCAAGTGCCACTCTCGGGTGACAGGTCGCGTTGGACTGTGTCAAAGTCACAAGTTGAGGCCGACCGCAATGGAGCGCGGGTTGAATACAGGTAGCAGGTTTGTTCAGGTGGAGGTTTTACCTTCCTCAAAGTCCAAGTCCAAGTGAAGATCCTCCGCAGGTTCTTCACATTGGTGGGCAGCGATGAGTTTGTTGGCACAAGGAGTAGTCACAGCAGGAGCTTCAAGTTAGTGAGATACACGTGCAGAGACTGTTCCCTTTGGTGGTAGATGCAATGACCATTGTAGATACAAGGAGATCGCTCATGGTAGCAAAGAGCCCCAAACATATGGATGTTCAGCTTTAACTTAATTTTAGGGGCAGGAGAAGTGCACTCCAATGCTACCAAGGATCCAGGACATGTGGGGGGGGGGGCACCTCATGGCGATCAGGAATCACTCCAGGCGATAGGCCAGAAACCAAGCTCAGGCAGACCCAGCCAGGTACAGTCAGTTCTGGTGCGGTGGGCAGCTGCAGGAAAGGCCTCTGGAAGCTTGTTGTGTCCCTGCAGCTCAAACAGGAGATTGGGCAACTGACTTTGGAGTCACTTCTAGGGAACCTAGGTTCAAGGCAAGCAGGTCCAGTCTTACTTCTTCAGACAGCAGACGTCTTCTGAATATTCCACAGGTCCAGGAGTGTTTTGTTAAGAGGTTTCTCAAGGTGCCACATTTATACCTAGTGCCAGCCTTTGTGTGGGGGTTATCTCTTGCCTCCTCTCAAACTGGTTACGGTAAGTTCTTCCCCTTTCCCTGGGTTTGGCTCCAAGCTACTAGGGTAAAAATGCAAGGACAGACCTGGAGTCAAATTCTTTTATGTGTGCTGCAGGCAGGGTTCTTTGAAGTGTAATCAGGAAAGGTCGCAATTCCTCCCCAGCCATTCTGTCAGGAAGACCCTTGCTCTCTCCGCAACCAAGCCTCTTTTGTCCTCAAATCCGGAACGAATACACAACAAATCTCAGGAGAGTCATTCACAGTCATGTGATCCTAGACACTGGCTGAAAGGCACATCTTGATTAGGCAGAAAAATTGCAACTTTCTACGAGTGGAATTATCAGAATAGTAACTTAAACTCTGACTTTACCTTCAAGACCATTTAAAATTGCAATTCAGACGAGTGAAAGAAGCCACGCCCAGAGCCCCGGCGTCATTGTTCACACCCTTACACTGGACTAGCATACGCCAGGCCAGCCCACTCCACTTATGCTCACAGGGGGGACGGCTACGCTACATGTCCAAGGTCTACCCTGTAGTGATATGCTGATCACAGGTCTAGTTGTCAGCATGCCACAGCCACTCCCTCACAGCTGGTGTACACCCACACCACACCCATCCCACACACGTGCTACAGGACATGTGACCCTGCCAATATAAAGGACCGGACGCACATGCTTGATGCAATTTCCAACCACTCTCTGGGTGTATTTGTGTGGTGTTCATGTAGGCATGAGGGCCCAGGGCCCTGCAACATCACATTCTCCCAACCTGGAGGTGACATGATGGCATTCGCACCACGATACCCAATCATACAGGGTCCATGACTTGCGGGGCACAGACTCGGTGGCACCAGATAATGCATCCAGCACAGGCACACCTCCAGTGGATGAGGACTTTCGGTGCACTGAGGTAGGGGCACCTTAAGTGCTGAGCGGGTGTGCACCCTCCGATGATGCCCTGTCCTGGCGATCCGCTGGCCACAGTGTAGGCCAGAGCTAGTGGGCAGCACGGGCGTCCCGCCATGTGGCATCGCCTCCAAGATCACAGAGTTAGTGGTACCTCAAGGGCTGAGCAGGTGTGCAGCCTGCGATGATGCCGGGTGTACTGGTATCCTCTACCAGGGCAAAATCAAGACCCAGAATCAAATGTGAGACCTGGTGGCCTGCGGAGCAGGGCTGCATGATGTGGAGGGTGCCTTGTTCACGGGGCCCGGGCTTGGGGTTTGTACCGACATGTGGTTGGCCCTCATTGCAACACACCGGTGTCCGGTGGCAGAAGGTGAGCAGTGAGGCCTGGGTGTGCAGGGGCGGCATGCACCGCTGGGCAGCGGGAGGGGCTGGGATGCAGCTGCCTGGGTCCACAGGGGCGGACAGGCGATGATGTTGTGTGCAATTGTATGTACTTTTCCATTCATGTATCTGGACTCTGTTTCAGATGACGGATCTGTTTGAGATGTGGGACCTGGTGAACTGCACTACACGTGGTTGGAGACACACCAGTGCCAGCAGGTGAGCAGTGAGGCGTGGCTGCGCAGTGTTGGCACTCTCTCTCCCTGTCCATCTCTTCTGTTATATGTGTCTCTCTCCCCCTCTCTGTCCATCTTTCTCTCTCTCCCCCTCTCTGTCAGTCTTTCTCACTCTCCACCTCTCTCTCTCTGTCTTTCTCTCTCTCCCCCTCTTTGTCCGTCTTTCTCTCTCTCCCTCTCCTTCTCTCTCTCTGTATCTCTCTCTCTCCTTCGCTCTCTCTCTCTGTCCTTTGATGAGTGCAAGTCACACCTTCTCATCTGGATTTTTGTCTTGCAGGATGTAACCTACAGATTGTCCCAAGGAGAGCCGCCATGTGTCTTCATTTCTGTTCTGTATTTATTTGAATACATTTTTGATTGTTAATTCGAAGGTGAATGTATGATGCTCATTTTTGTAGACACATGTATGTCACCAAATGTGATTGTGGGACATCAGGCGGATTATTTGGTACATGTTTCGTGTAGTTGATGTGGCATGTCTTTGCCCGGGGTGGGTGCCCAGGGAGGGGAGGTCCTGGGGGTGGTGATGGTAGGTGTTGTGGCCCTGTAGGGGCTCCCAGCTGCATGATTGTTGGCTCCATGGCATCTGTTGGCCTTCAGGTGTAGCTCTGGGCTGGGCTTCCTTTTCTGTGCAGGCTGTCGTCCGACTTTACACCAGGTCAGAGCAGGTGTTATTTTCCTGAAGCTAACGCGCTTTATCGCCTGTTTTGTGTTCTTATCGCCGATCTGGCTGGTTGTTAAGAATGTTGCAGAGTGGTGTTGTTGCAGCTTTTGGCACAGGAATGTCTACTTTGCATCTCATTAGCGATAGTTACGGGGTTCATCTGTGGCGATATTTGTTGCGGCTGCCAACCAAGGTTAACTGGTGATTTGGACTGTTTGCACCAGCTTGTGAATAGGGCAATATATTTATCGCCAATTTGTCTGCAATAAAGTGCAGTTAACTTGGTGATAACTCCTTGAGAATATGCCCCGTAATGTCTTGGGGTTTGGAAATACTCTCTAGTTGAGGCTACCTTTTCATGTCACACTGTTTCAGTAGGACATCTAAGCCAAATTTATAACAAAAAAGGTCACAACTCCATATTGCAATAGTACACCACAAAAGCAGCAAGAAAACATAACATAAAACTACAATAATGTAACGATAGCACAACAATTTATAGTCTGCAAAAAACTCACTACCAAAATGTAACAAAACAACACAATGGTAACACAAAAACAGAAATCAACAATGCTACACAAAGATACAACACAGCACATCCAAATAGCACAACAACACATTACAATAATCTGCCAGAATAAAAACCCATCACAATACAAATGTGCAGTTGTGTTGTGTTAGAAATTAGATCTCTGGTTGGCTGAGGTTTGCGCCAAAGCCAGGCAGAGACCACCACTCTAGTTAGGGCAAGGGAGTTATACTCCAAAGATAACCCCTGCTCACCCCCTTGGTAGCTTGGCACGAGCAGTCAGGTTTATCCCCGAGGCCATGTGTAAAGCATTTGCCTCACACACACAACAGCAACAACATCCCAGGCACACTACAAAAGGAACTCCACACAAGGTTATATCAAAAATAGCCTTTGTCTTCTCAAAACACATTAGAATATTAAACACATTATGTACACTGTGCCAACTGGCACTGGGCAATATTTACAAGTACACCTGACAATTGGCCACTGTCAAAACCATCACCGAGCAAACTTGGTAAAACTAACTAGATCATAAAACGTAAAAGTAAAATAGGTCATAAGACGTACAACCAGTAAACACTGGTAATCACTGTACTTTGTATCAATCTGTGACATAAACTACATTATGCACAGTACCACACAAGTCTAAATACATAAGACTCTAAACACCTAAGTATAACTCACACTAGGGGCGTAAATCACACATGGAATTATAACACAACCAAATTAGGTAAAACAACCTCATAATCATAAACCATATTTAGAGGTATCAAGAACATACTATACACAATACATTTCCTAGCATCCAAAATCATATTAGCACATAAATCACATTAGGGCCTGGCGCCCTATCAATGTAATAATCCCCCTGGCCAACTGCCCATCTCAAAAGGGGGCTCAAATGCCCTATGTCCATAAAGTCAGGGCTGCTGCCTGTGCAGCAAGGTCAAGGGTGTGCCACTGTGCAAAACCTAAACCGTTGCAGCTGCCCACTACTTGCTGGGCAGCTGAGGACAATAACAGGGGGCCTAAACGATGCAGCTGGCATTAAGTGCTGCGCAGCTGTAGAAGGCCTGGCTCCTCTGTGCCACTTCTGTCCCTCTCAGGGACTCTCACACGAATTGCGCCTCACGTTGCAGCTGCCCGCACTGGTGCGGCGCAGCTGGGGAGAGAACATAGGGGCCCTGGCCCAACTGTGCCCTCTGGGCCTTGCTGGGGCTCTCACTGGCCCGGGAAATAACTGTGCCCCATGGAAGCCACTCAGGTTCAGGAGGTAATGGGGCTGAAAATGTGGGAGCCACTCGGGTTCTAGAAATCAAATAAGCCCCCACAGTGGAGCCACGCACGGGCTCTAGGGGAACACGGACCCCCGGGACCTCAGGACCCCCCCCCCACGGGCCCTTGCAACAAAGGTGGCCATCGGTGGAGCCATCTAGGCTAGAACACAAAAGCTGGGAACCACCGGGCACCTGCACAGCACCTGCACAATCAAAGTGAAAAGGAGCGGGGTGGGCACCGGCAAGAGCCCATAAGGAGAGGGTAATCCCTACGCTGGGCATTCCTTTTAAAAGAGCTGCAGCATCAGCGCTGCGCCGCCCACATGCTTTCCTGGGTAAAAAATAAGAGAAAGGCAGTACGTGGGGGCTGCCACAGTCTTTCCAAGGTCCCCGAAATAACAAGCAAGGTAGCAGGTTCCCAGAAAAATAGTCCTCCAGGCATCCAGGGGCAGGGCAGGACCCAGGGAGGAAAGCCTTCCCCTGGGCCCCAGCAGCAGCACGCCCCTGGTAGATTCAAGTAGCAGAACAAGAACATTTACTTGGGGTCACAGCCGCGTCTTTTATACAGTAATTTCCTTTGTCACCTTGCACAGGGTTAAGGGAAAACCAGATGCAACTGGTTTGGGAGCACCTGAGCACTTGGTTTTGCTCAGCTCCTCTTCTTCTATTCACAGGATGGGCCACAGGGGGTGGAGCCAGCATTGTGGAGGGAAGGCCCAGCCTTATTCAGGTCCGAGGTGCAACTCCTCCTTCCCATCTACATGCAGATCTCCCTATTCACCACCGGGCAGACCCATCCTGCCTCCTGGAGCCAAGCACACTAGCCAGCCCCTGTCACTCACAAGCCAGACAGTCAATTCAAATTCACTGCACACAGAAATGCCCACTTCTAAAAGCGGTACAAAAGGGGGTGGTGATTGACGGAGCATCTGAACCAATCAAACACTCACACCCAGTCAACAGATCTGGGTTTAATTCATCACTGTTCTTTAGCCCACTCTGCCACCCCAGTTCAGACATGCCCATATCCAAATCAGTCTGACCCTGTGCCTCATGGGAACAGTCCAGCCCGAACTGCCAAGCCATGCCTTCCCTGGACCGGAAACAAGCTTCCTAGGACCGGTTTCTGGCATTTCAACCGTCTTCAGCCAGGCTTGCTTGAATCCAGTGGCAAAGTGAGCAAGGGACTCACGTCTGAGCATACCCTGCCAACTTATGGCGAACAAAGCGGTACAAAAGGGGGTGGTGATGGACGGAGCATCTGAACCAATCAAACACTCACACCCAGTCAACAGATCTGGGTTTAATCCATCACCGTTCTTTAGCTCACTCTGCCACCCCAGTTCAGACATGGCCATATGCAAATCAGTCTGACCCTGTGCTTCATGAGAACAGTCCAGCCCGAACTGCCAAGCCATGCCTTCCCTGGACCGGAAACAAGCTTCCTAGGACCGGTTTCTGGCATTTCAGCCGTCTTCAGCCAGGCTTGCTTGAATCTAGTGGCAATGTGAGCAAGGGACTCACTTCTGAGCATTCCCTGCCAACTTATGGTGAACAAAGCGGTACAAAAGGGGGTGGTGATGGACGGAGCATCTGAACCAATCAAACACTCACACCCAGTCAAGAGATCTGGGTTTAATCCATCACCGTTCTTTAGCCCACTCTGCCATCCCAGTTCAGACATGGCCATATGCAAATCAGTCTGACCCTGAGCCTCATGGGAACAGTCCAGCCCGAACTGCCAAGCCATGCCTTCCCTGGACCGGAAACAAGCTTCTAAAAGTGTCACTTGTCAGGAGGAGCTTCACGCGCAACCAAGATGGCCGCGTGAGCTTAGGGCTCCCGAGACCCTCGCAACCTCCTGCAATTATCCTGTCTTATATCCTGCTCCTTATTGCTGTTTTTGTGAAGACGAACCACGCATGAGGAGAAATCTGCAATCTGATTCTAAATCGGACCTCGGGATCCGTAGTTATGGCGCCTTAAAGATTGCGGCCTACCCCTCCATGATGCCCGGCTGTGGAGTTGTCATGCTGCCCGACCTGTAATTGAACAACAGCGGCTTACGAGAGGCGGGTGCGACCGGTCTGATTGGTTTCACTTTCGGTTTTGATTCCAAAGTGACCAGTAACTGTGGAAGATATTTCCCCTGAGTTCGCAGATAACGACTGGGTCATCCGCGAAGGTACCGCTTGTTCTCACCGGATACTGAGATCTTTTGTTCCATACACACAAGCCTGGATTGCTATTGCCTGACAAGACCAGGGATTGCCACTCTCCTGTCCAGCTCCACGGAGCCACGGCGACCCGTCTCAATCAATGGCGGGGAAGCCTGAAGGAGATAAGGTGAAGGCTAAGACTACTCGTCGAGGTGGCTCCATGCAATCTAATATTATGGATCGCTATACCCAGGTGAAGGGTTCTCCCGGGGGAGCCGGCACGAAGGAACAATCTACATCGTCAACCGAGCCGACACTACAAGACGTCATGGCCGCCATAGATGGCGTTAAATCCATATTGGGAAACCAAATTGAGGCCCTTGCACATAAACTTGATACCGTTGCGATTGATGTGAATTTGATCCGTGCGGACTTGGGCAAAACGAATGAAAAAGTCAAATCTTTGGACATTAAGACCTCCAGTTTAACGAGTGATGTCACTGCACTGCAGACAGACGTCGATCGCTTGAAAACCAGCAGCGATCTCATTATACGCCTCCGCCGATTATGAAGGGAGGGCTCGCCGAAATAACGTCCGCATTATAGGGGTTCCGGAAAAAGCGGAGGACCCGGCTGCGGATCTTTTTGTGGAGGACTTAATAATTCGCCACCTTGCTCCCAAAGGACTGAGTAAATTCTTTACTATTGAACGTGCCCACAGAGTCCCGGGTGGCCGTCCGAAACAGGGAGCTCCTCCACGTCCTATATTAGCCAGAATCCTCAACTTTCGAGACAGGGACGCTGTGCTGCAGGCATCACGAACTAATGGCCCTACGCAGTTTGAAAATTCTACAGTCAGCTCTTATCCAGATTTCACTCAATCTGTCCAGAGACAAAGACTTGGCTTTATGGGTGTAAAACGACGATTGCGAGGCATGGGTCTCAAGTACGCCATGTTATTTCCGGCCAAGTTAAGAATCGAGTATGCGGAGCGGACCTATTTTTTCAATCGTCCAGAAGTTGTTGCTGATTGGCTTGATACTCTACCGAATCAGCCTTCTCCGGAGAGCCAGCCTGGTGGAGCGGAGGGAGGACAAGCAGAACAGGAATAAGTGCCGGCGGATGGAGTCCTGAGGTCTTGTGCTGACCTCGAACTGTGGTTCGATGACTTTGACAATTGACCTGATTATTATTTTGAGGGGGTTGCGGGGTCAGTAGAGGGTCCTTTTCCTCCTCTGTGTTTCTTCTTGTAGCTTAGTTTGATGGGGGGAAGGGGCGACAGGCACACTGCAGGTTTGGGTGGGTTTCTGGGTTTACGCAGGGGTGCGGGGTGGGGGTATTGTAACGGGTTGCTTCTGGGGGGTTGGGGGGTTTTGTTGGGTGTAGTGTGTTTTTTATGCAAGGCAACTTATTTCTATCCTTTTTGAACGAAGTGCTGTATTCTACCAGGGGTTGGATCTTCCTTTCTTTCCGGGATGGGGGGTAGGGAGTTGAAATTGATGAGTTGGAATGTGAATGGTTTGGGAGATTGGATAAAACGTAGTGTTGTGTTGCAGCTGTTGAAACGTCTTTCCCCAGATGTAGTTCTCCTTCAGGAGACACACCTGATTGGTAACACCTGCCTAGCTATGAACAGGAGGGGCTACCGTCTGATTGCGCATGCTGGGTTTTCCTCTGGATCTAGGGGTGTTGGTATCCTGCTTAAGACTTCTCTCCCGCTTGAAGTTGACGCCACAGTACTCGATGACAGAGGGCGATATGTTGCCATCACGGGTAGGTGGGAGGGCCGGACCATTTCCCTGGTCTCTGTATATGTTCCGCCTGGCCTTCAGTCATCCACTTTTGCAGACCTGGGGCCGATCCTTCTGTCCCTTCCCGAGGGATCATTGATTATCGGTGGTGATTTCAATGCGGTTGTTTCCGGTCTTCTAGATCGACACCCGCCCAGGGACCTTGGGAATGCGCATAATTGGTTGTCTGATTTTCTGGATACCCTGGGTCTGATCGACTGCTGGAGATTGTTACACCCTACGCAGCGCCAATATACCTTTCTTTTTGGTGCACACGGTAGCCTCTCCAGGATTGGTTATTTCATAGTACCTGCGGGACAGGCCCTCTCTGTCACTGAGGTTAAACATCTGGCCCGTGGTATCTCCGACCATTCCCCGTTATGGCTTAGGGTGGAGCTGGGCTCTGAGATGGAGGGCCGTGTTACTCCGATTAACCCCTGGTACTTTCGGAACCCCAAGACTCGTACAGCTTTGGTGAAATCTATTGATCAGTATTTTCTGGCCCTGTCATTAATAGCAAGTGTCAAGAAACAGAGAGAAGAAGAGATAGTTAAGATTGAGGCGGAGATCTCTGATTTAGAGCTCGAGCTTGAGCGTGGGGTCACCGGTGCGGTAACGCACGACTGCGGTTGAAACAACTTGAATACAGGACATTGGTCACTGACGCAGCTAAGGCTATGGGTAGAGAGCAGCAGGGACGCCTATATGATGTTGGCGATAAGGCCGGTAAATTGATCGCGTGGCTGGACAGGAGGGATAGAGCTAGTAGAGTGGTACCCGTGATTGAGACGGCTGGTGGTGTTCGGGTGTCTGATCCTATAGAGATTGTTCGGCAGTTCGCGGATCATTTCCAGATGGTGTACTCTTCAGTGTCTGACAGACCTGAGGAGGATTCGCATCTCTTAATACGAGATATTTTGTTGCCGCGTCTCCCTGACGGGGACAGAGATCTGATTGACTCTGTAATAACGGCTGATGAGGTGGCTCTTGCGATTCGTTCGCTGCGTTCGGGGAAGGTGATGGGTCCTAATGGCCTACCTATTGAACTCTACAAGTTGCGGCCTGATAGGGTTGCTCCCTATCTGCGAGATATGTTCAATAAGTCCCGGGAGTGTGGCTCTCTCCCTCGTGATCAGCGTTAAGCAACCATTGTGGTGATTCATAAGGAGGGAAAGCCCAGAGACAGGTGTACATCGTACCGTCCGATATCCCTCTTGAACGCCGAGCCTAAGATCCTGGCTAAGATCCTGGCAAACAGACTAATCACCGTTATCGGCGACTTGATCCATCCGGATCAATCCGGTTTCATTCCGCACAGGAACACCGCTCTTAATCTTTGGCGTTTGCATGGTGTTCTTGCGAGGGCATCGACGTTGCGTGAGCCGGCCATCTTGGCGTCTCTGGATGCCACGATGGCCTTTGACACTGTTGAATGGTCATACTTGTGGGCCGTGTTAGTTAAGTTTGGTTTCGGACCAGGTTTTATTGGTTGGGTCAGGCTGCTCTACGAGGACCCCCTCGCGCAAACTGTTGTCAATGGTCGAGTATCGGCTCCCTTCTCTCTCGAGAGAGGGGGACTCGTCAGGGTTGTCCTTTATCGCCACTCTTGTTCGCTCTGGCCCTCGAGCCCCTTGGCGCGTGGATTAGATGGGAGCCTTCGATGAAGGGTATTCGGTGGTCTCCTTCCTTTGAGGATCGTATTTCGCTTTACGCGGATGACATTCTATTGTATCTGACATCGCCACGAAAATCTCTGATGGTACTATGTGATGTTTTGGCCTCGTTCGGCAGAAACTTGGGCCTCATTATCAATTGGACGAAATCCTATTTATATGTCCTCTCAGGCGAGGTTCCCTCTCCTCCGCGTAACTGTCCCATTCAGATAGCTCACGCAGGGTTCAAATACCTGGGAGTTTACATCTCCCTGGACCCGATAACTCGCTATCGGCAAAATCTTCTCCCGCCCTTGTTGCGTCTGAAACAAGATGTCGCGAGCTGGCGAAGGCTCCCACTTTCACCTTTAGGTCGTGCCGCGCTCTTTAAAATGATGTCGTTACCTCGTTTTCTTTATGCTCTTCAGAATGCCTATGATATCATCCCCGCTAGCTATTTCCGAGCGATCGAGGACCTTCAAAGACAGCTGATCTGGGACGGCAGACCGCGTATCTCTCTTGCTAAGCTGACGCTCCCGTGGTACGACGGGGGTATCGCCCTCCCGGATATAAAGCGCTACTACTGGGCGTCCCACCTGGGAGCTATTAACCATGGCATATATGGCCCCACGCCTCACCCTGCTTTCGCTATGGATAGATGGCTACATCCCGGTGGCGATTACTATAGGGCGCTGTATTCAAAGTCTGCCTTCGGGGTGCTGTCCGGCCCCACCAAGATAGCAGTGCGTTTATGGCGAGATGCGACCAATGCAACGGGGTGGACTGATCGTCTGACTCGGGCGACCCCGCTCTTTTGTTCGGACAAGCTTGGTAGACTCTGGAATACCAAGGGGTTCGACAAGTGGGAGCTCATCGGTATCAGCAAGGTCGGCGACCTCTGGGTTAAGGGGCAGGTAAAATCGTTTGAGTCGTTACAGGAGGAGTTTGAATTGAATAGTTCCGAATATTTCCGCTATGTACAGGTTCGACATGCCCTGCGCTCGGTCTTCAAGGCCGGAGAGGTGGTTCCGGAGTCATCTCCGCTACAGGACAGGTTGTTGGATGGTTATGTGCCTGATAGCACCATCTCCCTCGTTTATAAAAAACTGATTATTGATAGAACGGACCTCCTCACATGTCTCCGAAAGCAATGGACCCGAGACGGCCTTGAACTGGATGATGAAGACTGGCAGTCTGCGATCTCCTCTCCGAAGGAGGTCACGATCCCAGCTCGACTCCGGTTGATCCAGCTTAGGATTCTGTATAGGGTTTACGTCACGGGCCCTCATCTTATTCACATGGGTTTCTCTGAGGATGGTCTGTGCAAACGTGGTTGCGGGCAGGTGGGGACATTCCTCCATATTATTTGGGAATGTTGTGAAATCTCTGCCTACTGGAGTGAGGTGCATGATGTGATGAATGAAGTTATGGGGATTACTCTTCGGCCGGAAGCCAGGCGCTGTCTATTGAATGTGTGGGAACCAACTGATCATAATGTAGCTCAGACGCAGGGGGTAACCCTGGGGACCATGATTGCTAAAAGGGATATTGCCCAGTTGTGGGGATCCCCGAGGGCGCCCACGTTTGCGGCATGGAACGAAAACATGGACTGGTGCATGTTTAGGGAAAAGACGGTGTACCTGGCCCGTGCTAAACCCCGAAAGTGGAGTAGAGTGTGGGGACCCTGGAATGAGTACCGCAGACATATATGTACACCACCTGTACTAGATATCCCAGATGTTCTGTTATCTCCCTGAGCCTACCTTCCAATATCGTCTTCTTATTATCTGTTATGGATTTCTCCCTTCTCCCCCCCCTTCTTTTCTTAACTGCCTTGATTATGGACTGTGATGTGTTGTTTTTCCTTCCCCGTCTTGGAATCAGTACTGTAAATGGTGTTTCCTTTTGCCTAGCTGTTTTGTGTTTAAACATTTTCAATAAAAATAAATATTAAAAAAAAAAGTGGCACTTGTCACATTAAATCTGCGCACACAGTCGCGTAGCATTTAATCCCACGAGTTTGCACATACCATACTCGCCCCTGCACTCCTCTCACATCAGGAACTACCATGGACACACATATCCCCCATGCATTCCTATGGGAGGGCAGGCCAATCTCACCACACGCACGCACTTTACACTGGCCCACAGTGCCAAAGTGCGCAGCGACCAGAAATCCCTACTATTATGTCATATTAAAAGGCAAAAAGTTCAGGGGTGAACCTGCCAAAAGTGCTAAGTCCAACATGTTGTATATGGTGTCATTGAACTTTTATGTTCCACTGTTGTGGTGTGGTTTTATTGTGTTGTTCTGCATTTGATTTTTTTTTATTCTTTAGGTTTTTCCCTGTTATGATTTTGTTGTGTTTTATTTTGGTTTGTGTTAAGTAATTGTTCTGTGCTCTGTAGTTACTTTACTGGCATTAGTCAAATGCTACTACATTTCCAGGAAAAAGAAGTACATTCCTTGAAAGTTCAATTGACAAACAGCTATTTAACACTGTCAATGGTGATAGCCCACTGCTGCTTCAATTCTTCAGACATTTAGGACACCAGTCAGCACAAAATTATGACAGAGAATTTGCCTTTTAAGTTAACACTTCAAGCGCTCACTTTATGTGATACGTCCTCAAGTTTCAAACTAGCACTCACACTATTAACTTTTTCAAATCTGGTCCTAAAGAACCTAAATGTACACTGCACAACAACGCATTCTATGATCTCAGGAACTGCCACAGCCCGGGCAGGTAAGAGCAGTTGGGCTGGGTGGGGAGGGATTTCGATGGATGATGACGAGGGAAAATTAATAATTTATTCATATTTCCCTCAACATTCTCCATCAAAAGCCCCCTCCCCCCAGAGCTCTTACTTACATGGTCCGCGTCTGCTCTGGAAAGAGTACCAGGCAAAGACACTATTTAAAGGATACTAGTAAAATGGGAGTTAGTTATATGAGGCTCACTTCTTTGGAAGTCCAACGACTCCTCCCATGACATGAGGAATAATAGGCGCCTCGAAGGATTGATGCTCTCAACATGTGCTTAAATATTATGGCTGAGTCCTAATACAGAGGCCTATAAAAGACATCTTTTAAACTGAGTAGCTATAAATAATACCAGTTCCAACGCAGGAAGGAATCTGAAGCGCTGCACACTGCACAGTGTTCCTCCTGACAGAAAGCTGCTTTGGAAGCCATTGCTGTCCATATATAGGCCTCAAAGGGAGAGTATATCATACAGCTGCCAGCAATGGGAAGAAACGTGAGACCAAACCAGTTTTTTTTAAATAGGAAAGTATCAACTACAAAAAAAGATAAGGAACACTGTATTAACTAGCAGTGTCTTGTTTCGAAATGAGGTGTTTAAAACATCCAGCTCTTCAGTGCTTTTCACTCTTATTGGTCCAGTGGCTAAGCTCATCACTTTGGACATTGGAGACTAGGGTTCAAATCCCACCCTCTGCGTCTGACCGTACTCGGGTGATTCTGGTCAAATTACATCTAACTTTCTCTAAAAATTTCGTGTGTGAAATCCAATTGTAAATATTTGGAATTTGCTACATGTGTATTATTCCAAAGTCATGAATCCACATTTGATATCAATCTTGCATAACGTCCTCTCCCATCACCATCCATAATGTACAGGGCTCAGTGGCGCTGTATAAATAGCAATTGAACATAGTAGCTTTGCTACATTCCCTTTGAAATCCTTGGTGACTTCAATACACTGTTTCATCCATCACAGATGTTGCACAATGAGGATGTATCATCGGAAACAGAGGGGAAAGATCTCGAGGATAACCAGCAGTGACCCACCACTTCAAGGTGGGTCAGACAAAGTTACCAAGAAAAATATAGGGGCATATTACCAAGCAATAGCGATAATTATTGCTATTGCTTGGTTAGAGACAAAATGTTACCGCTGAGCTGCGGCGATTTTTATCGCAGATAAGCCTTGGTATTACCAAGGTTTATCGCAAATGCGATAAAAAACGGCCGCAATGCATGAATATCGCTGAAAAGTCAGCGATATTCATGCATTACCGAGCTAATGCTCTTAACCATGTTATCCACCTCTCATTGGATAACATGGCTAAGAACTGCTCAGGGCAGGTGTTAGCTTTTGGAGATACTCGCGCTTAGCGTGAATTTCTCCAAAAGTTGGTAATAGGAGATAGCGATGGAAGCGACTGTTTCCAGTCGCTAACATCTTGGCACGCCCACTTTGCATGTCATTAGTGATAAATATCACTGACATGCAAAGTGGGGCCCAAGATGGTCGCTATCTCCTACTAGCTGTCGCTAACTGGTGTTAGCGACAGCTAGGTAATAGGGAGATAATTTTATCTCCGCTTTCTTGGCTTTTAAAGCCAAAAAAGCGGAGATAAACCCCCTTGATAATATGCCCCACACTCCTCCCAAGAGAACTGGGTATCACCTTGCCCCTTGATGTCTCTGATATGGACTGGCAACATCATCGACTACTTCTGATTTTTACCCATTACAAAATGTCTTCTTATTTATTATGACTGGTGCAAGTAAGTGAAAATGAATTGACTGTTATTAGCACTCAGTGCTACATTTCCGCTCTCTCGCAGAACTATAAGTGATCAGTGGTACTAATACAGACTTTAATTGTAGTGAATGAATTTAAGAGACTTTGAAGGATCGAAGGCGGAATGGGCCTTATCAATGGTAAAAATGTTGTTGCCCTGCAGGGCACAGTAGATGTCAGAATGGTATTATACTGGCAAATCCATTCAAATCCTTTCAGGCGGAAGGCCGAGAAGGATGCCAAGATTGAACAAATGCAATAGTTAGGCCATTTTAATAAAGTGGAAAGCTTCAAATTTAAGATAAGTTGCTTATTGTTACTGTCGGTAAGAGTTATGAGCCTTAAACACGTTTTTATCCAGATTATACAGACGAAATCATAGAAAAAACGAAAGTAAATCAAAAAATGTTTGAGAATAGCTAGTACGGGTATGATACAGAACTGTCAGCATCTGATGCATTACGTCTACATTCGTGGCACATGCATATTTTTCCACTAACAGCCACTTTACTCTATCTTTGCCTGCTAGACATCAAATTTCTGAAGATCAAATCATCCAGGAGGCAGGAATATTGTGGGGCCAAAATATCAAGGCATAAATATCGTGAGCAGAAATATCGGGAAGACAAGCGCATATGTAGGTAATTATAGCTTTGCAATACTTAATTTAATAAGTATGTACCCTGATTACATATGTCTTCATGGTACATATATGTGGAGTTAAGAATAGTAAAACTGTCGTTCCCTATATACATTTACCTTCACAATATTTTCATTCTATGTATTTAGGCCTCGATATTTTGACCCCACGATATTGTTTATTCTGTATTTATGCATACAATCATTTATTAATTTTCTAACTCTGAATTGGAGATTGGCTGAAATTTCCCTCTGGGAGGAGATGCAGCAGGAAGTTAGCCAAACTTTCTTATAAGGCACTGCATGGCATGGCATTTAACAATCTCAAGCATGAGGATTGAGTCTCCTCCACCGCATAGTATACCACAGGCCAATTGCATTATCCAGGGCAAACCCAGAGCCATGTGCTCAATATGTCCACAGTGCAGACTGGGACCTCCCTGTGCTGTGGACAAGGCAGCAAAGAAAGACAGAGTGCCTGTGTCCAGCCCTTTCATTTATTTATTTTTTTGCAGAGTTTTATATAGCGCGAACTAGACCCGAACTGAATCAGGTATCAGAGCGCCCAGAATGACAGGAGGTTTTTGGCGTCGTTACCGAGACTCGAACCCAGATCCCCAGGTCCGAGGTCCGAGGTCGAGCGCCCTAGCCGTTAGGCCAACTCCTCTTCATTGCTAGTGGCAGACCATCCAAATTAAAAAGAGTTAGCTTCATGCACCCACAATGCATGTAGTGTGCATATTTAACTCTACGTACTGGGTCACCAGGATGGGTCCCTAGAACAACTGTGCAACCTCCCATAAACCACCCACAATGCATGTAGCGTGTGACTATACTTCCATTCAGTGGGTCATCAGGTTGGGTCTCTAGAACCACTGTGCAGCCTCCCAAAAAGCATCCACAAACAATAGGCATGATACACCCACAAAGTATGTAGTGGGTGACTATACCTCCATGCGGAGGTCATGGGTGGGGTCCCTAAAACCACACTGTGACCTCCAAATAGTCCTCAATGGGGAGCACTAACTGCACATTGCTTCTTAGAATGTGTATTTAGTGCCTTTTCTCACAGCCTGCTTATCTCTGTGCTTTCATGGCTAACACAGCCCAGGTGGAGGGATAATAGCATTCCACTATTTGGATGGATTTAGCAAATATGCAAATTAGAAATGGTGAACTCTCAATCAATCATTTTTAGAGCCCGGCAAATGCCCCACAGGTGTCTCGAGTCGCTGGAGTGGTTCGCTGCTGGGTGGAGGTTTATTATGCAAACAACCAGGTCTTTAGATCTCTTCTGAATTGTTGGAATGACGGTGCAGTCCTGAGGTACAGGGGGAGGTTATTCCAAGCCTTGGCTGCCAGGTGCAAGAAGGAGCATTCTCCACTGTTGGCTTGACGGACCTGTGGGATGTCTGCGATGGAGAGAGAGGCGATCAGAAATATCCAGATGGTTGTCAGAAGGTTAGGTGTTTGTTGGTGTATGCTGGTCCTTCGTTGTGCATGGCCTTGTAGGGGTGGGTCAGCATCTTGAACTGGCATCTCTTCTGAATCAGAAGCCAGTGTAGTTGCTTGAGATGGGGTGTGAAGTGGGTCCTTCTGGGGAGGTTGAGTATGTGTCTTGCCACTGAGTTCTGTATTGTTTCGAGTCTCTTCAGGAGGCGTGCAGTGATTCCTACATAGAGCGTGTTTCCATCGTTCAGTCTGCTGGTGATGAGGGCCTGCATGACGGTCCTGGTGTTTACCCACCTGAAGAACTTGTAGAGAATGTGAAGGGTGTGGAAGCAGGTGGAAGAGAATGCATTGGCTTGTTTCTTCATGGATAGCTTGTTATCCAGGATGATGCCGAGATTGCTGGGGTGGCCTGTTGGGTCGGATTGTGTATCAAGCTCCACGGGCCAGCATAAGTCATTCCAAAGTGAGGTGTTGATCCCACAAATGAGGACTTCCATTTTTCCAAGTTTAGTTTGAGACAGTTATTCTTCATCCAGTCAGCAATGCTCATCATGCATCTGTGGAAGTTAGCTTTAGTGGTGGAGGGATCATTGGACACAGTGGATGAGCTGTCTTTGATTAGCGTAGGAGACAATTCTGAGTCTGTGTGATCTGACGGTGTCGGACAGAGTGGGCATGTAGGTGTTGAAAAGGGTCAGGCTGAGGGATGAACCTTGGGGACTCCTCGGAGGATCTTTGTAGTATTCACGCCCACACACGGTAGGTGAAGTTAAAGATGTTTATTAGAAGATATGTAGATAAGTTGGAACAGCCCCACCAGGAGCATCCAGCATGATGCTCAGCCCAATGACAACTGAAGGCCTTAGCCCACTGATTCCCAACATTCTCATGCTCATCAAAACTGCAGCATTCTACAGACTGGGCTAGTGGTGGTGAAAGCATGTATATAATATAAACAAGGTGCAAGGATACTACATTATCCCTTTTCTTCCATAATGAAAGAAAAAAAGGAAGGAACACTATTCAGAAAGAACCAAAGAAGTGAGGAAAAGGAAAAAACATAAGCAGCACAGAAATGTGAAGAAATGACTGACAAAGAAGAAAAATATACAGAAGAACCTACCCATCCTCCTTTCCATAAATAACAAGAGAAAAGAAATACCACAGCAAAAGAAAACAACTAGGAGGAAAACTAAGCAGGAAAATACTAATGACTATCCGACAGACACACCTACTGGCCAGACAGGCATGTGAGAAGGAAAGACATAGAACAAGAACAAATGTATGAAATAGTTCAACTCTCAGAGATATACAGTAAAGTGCAACATCACGAGAGTGTGAACAATTTAAAAACATGAAAAGATGGATAAAAATACAACAAAAGATGTCATTATTACCCATCTTCCCACCAGAAAAATATTATTAACCGAAGAGATAGAAACATTTCTACGTAAGGAAACAACATATATTATAAATAAGACCCATGAAGTCATCCCTCTTGTAGGGATAAATGACTTAAGACTTGTGTATGAGACTAAAACCCATGACAATAAACATTGGGTCTACTACCAATAACCCATCACCCAACCATATGAAAGGTTAACAACATAGCAATGTGTGAATAAAGTGAAACAAGGAAAGAGGGACTAAAACCCAAATTCCTGCCCCAAAAACGAGCAACAGTGAGTGTAAAAATACTGCCCCTCAAACCAGGGACGGTGAGGATACTCCCCATGTAGAGAGAAACTCCATGTAAAAATAAGGATAATGGAACTCTAACCCAAATCCTTCCCCTCAAACCAGGGACGGTGAGGATGCTCCCCACGTAGGGAGAAGCTCTATCATCATATTGATATTGTTTTATTGAAAATGGGGAGAAGTATTAGTTTTACTGTGTATCTACTTTGCATCTTCTCTGTTTTCCTTTTCGTTCAGTTTTCCTTGTGGTGTCATTCATATTATCATCCCTGGTTTCTGGATCTACACTTCCTGTTGTCGTCTTTTGTCTCCAGCCTTCTCTCGTTCGCATTTTCATTTTCTTTCCTTCCCTTTTAGGAGGAAATCTGTTGCTCCCTAGTAATTCAAGATGCTTTATCCCATGAAGATAACAAGTAGTAAGGTTCAGGACATCATGTAGATTAGTGGTAGACCAGAGCCCCACAAGGAGCTGCCTGTCAGCTGCTCAGCCCATGACCAACTGTCACTCTGCCTCTCTCAGTCCCAACAATGAGGCATCATCAGACTCCAACATTCCAATGAGTCAGAGCACAGGCACTGGCTGAGCAGGGCTGGTAAAACACCTTACAGTATAATATGCAGGATACTACAATCTTCTTGGGCTTTAGGGTGATTGGTGGGAAATTAATCATTTGGGTTCTGCCAGGGAGGTAGGAGGAGACCCATTTGAGGGTGTTGCCTTGAATCCCAATGTGGTGGGAGAGAGTGTCAAACGCAGCGGACAGGTTCAGGAGGATGAGGGCTGCTGTTTCCCCGTGGTCCAGGAGGACTCTGATGTCATTGGTGGCTGCTGTCAGGGCTGTCTCTGTGCTGTGGTTAGCTTGAAATAAAGATTAAGAGAGGTTGTGGCCTTCTAGGTGTTGGACGAGTCCCTGATTGATCACCTTCTCAAGGCTTTGTGTTTCTCCATCATTGCATTGAATGTTGCCAACTGTGTTGTGCACATTGTGGCAGCATGAACATTTGCATGGCAATGTGTGCTGTCATGCATGCTGTACAGACTAGAGATTTAATATCTGCGACCAAGAGGAATACAACTGCACTCTATGATTAGATCTGTGACTCGAGGACAAAATGTTAACAGTCATTAGCCAGGACACCATGAGCAGTTCTACAAACAATTCGCATCCCAGGCATGTTTTAGCAGCACACTTGTTACAGTGAGCTCTTCTTTCTTTATTAAGCAGTATCATGACAGGCAGGAAGTGGGGCACATAGAGTTGTGTGTTATTATCAGCGCCTGGTGATAATTAGGAGTCACAGTAGAACATTCAAGGAAGACAGGTGTGGGAAAAAGTCTGGTATTGATGGCCACACCCCAACATGCAATTTGTGTATAACATCAAAAAGTAAAATAGTTAATATTCTAGCATTAACATTTTGAGGGTCAACAAATCATACTGACACAGGAATGGACATAATGTGAGGCACTGCATATCATGAGGCACAAGTATTTGTATTTGTGCATGACGTGTTTTTAATGGATGCCCATTTTTCTGAAAGACACATACATGATTTGCTGATGTTGAGAAATACTGCTTTAGGTACTACGACAGTCCTACAAGGGCTGGATGTACTGGAATTCTGAATTAATTTTTGGGAAAATTATATGGGAAAGAGCAGTTTGGCCACACTTTCTTCACATTTATTGACGCAGGATCTATTGCTACACCCACGTGTTTAAAAAGGTTTGACTCACTAGCTCTTCGAAAAACGTGGATGCTATTTATGTCGAGAGTACCTCATCTGCAAACCTAATCACCTCTTGATACTCCCAATTTTGGCAAGGATAACAAGGTACAAGGAAGTATGCGGTCTTTCCCAAGATCACACAATTTGGTGAACTGAGGAGTTTTGATTTGTACCCAGGCCACTTATAATATCAGGCCAAGCTGTGCCATGCTTTTTCGCCAATGGTCTTTGGGTAGAACAAACACCATGTGGACTATTGTTTTCCAAAATGCTAAATACAGCGGTAGGACATTGAGCATGAGAAGGATGGAAACAAACACGGTTATTAATAAAATGTGGTAGTGAGGACAGTTTCCGTTTCACCACTTTTTTTCTTTTTTTTAAACGTAGTGAATTCGTTTTACCAACTCTAAACCTTGTTTTTCAAGTGAAACGTATTGCATTTTATTACATTGAGCCCACATTCGGCCAAATATATACATTGGATACTTCAGGTACATTAGCAATGTAAAGATGAAATTAACTAGAAATATATTAGCACAGTTACCAAAGCATCATATTGTACCCTCAAAAAGTAAAGTTGTATGGACTTACAACTTACTTCCCTCACTCTCCCACGAAGCCCAACACAGTCACCAAAATAGTCTGTCCTCCGTCAAGACAAGTGGGGGGCCTCAGTGGCAGGAGGATAGCATGGGGCCCCCTCGGTATACCTTGTAGGGGTCTATATGTTTTTATTACACCACTGGTAACACAGAAGGAAATCATCCCAGATAATTGGGATACTATAAAGAAAGAATCATGGCTGTTGCATGACTGCGCTAGATAATTGCGGATTTGTTTTTTCTGAGAGAGACAGAAATAAGGTAACGTTTAAAAAAGATTTTTACAAGTCCTAAGCAGGGCCATAGAGTGATGTAAGACCTTATTAGATCCTCCCCTAGTGCTACCACCATTTTATTTTTCTAAAGGCCTTTATTAGCATTTTTACGTGTAAGGAGGATAGGGAACAACCCAGAAGATGAAATTACATTTTGACTGTAGTGTTGACAATTCTCGCATCTTTGATGGTCTTCAGCATTGCTGATCTTGAAAGCATGAAGGCCAAACCACGTAATAAGTTGTACAGTGGTATTTACAATTTTAGACCTCAGCTTTATTTAGTTCTCATAAGCGATAGAGAGGAAATGAGAGCCTTAACACAATTGCCATGCACTTGCAGCTTAAGAAGGAGGTGCTTGGAATGGAATATCCAAGGTGACGCAACCTTGTCTACATCACTGTGTACGCAACGACTCACATTTTGTAAGTTCTCTTGCCCAATCCCGAATGAGTAGCAGACTGCTGCACTATGATGCAGGATACTGAATGAATGCCAAAAGTTAATATATTTCGGGGATTCATTTTTTTCCCATTAAAATAAAAATACACTGTACAGGACAGGGATTTTTTTAAAAAAAATGTTCTTCTCTGTTGTAAAATGAAATCTGTTTCTGGTAAATCTAAATAATAATAAAAACACAGGAGAATAAAGTAAGTGTAAGAGTGTCAAACAAGCGAATGACCACTCTCAGATAGCACTTTCTTCTTATTTATTTATTTGTAAAGTTGTATATAGCGCGAAGAAGATCCCGAAGGATATTAGAAAGCTTTACAAAAAGGATGGAAGGAAGGTAATAAATGCAATATCAAACATCAGGTACGAATAAAAACAATTTGCATTAAACACTATTGTTTTGAGAAAACTCTTGTATTTAAAGAGCGAGGGATACTCATAATGAAGCCTTACAATTGTAATCAGTAAAGCACATGGGAATTTGTTTTTGAATACTGCACAATTTTAGACTGTAGAAATGATCAGGAACACTTACTCCTTGATTACGTTTGGACAAATAATTTGTAAAAATCCCCAAATCAGCATATTATCAATCGTTAGAGAGCAGATGACACCACTCAAGCATTATTCCACATACTTCAGAAATGTGTGTTCAACCTAGGAATACAGTTATCTCTAGCGTAGTGGGAAACATTCCTGTGAAAACCAACACATGAGAAATATCCATGTGGAGAAATATCGCTCGTGAAACAAATTTGCCACATTTTTCATGAATTTGTCCACAGGATTTTTGCCTTCTCATCCTGCTTGTATAATGCCAAACCATCCAGAGTCGCAGTAATTCGATTTCTTTCATTTTTTTACGCTGCGAAAAAGTGTAAAAAGCTCTCATCGAACAAAATAATTACCCATGTCTAATTATCACCATTATGACATCTATCAGAAGTAATTTGAAGAAGAAAGCTTTCAAAAACTGAAAATTTTAAAAGGTGGAACTGATAAAATGCTTGTTAACATTAAAAGGGTCCTGTAGCAGTGGTTGACCTAATTATATCTGTAAGGTGATTAGCGAAAACAAATGAGGATGGAGCACCAGGAGAGGCAAAGAGTGGGTGTATCATTAAACTAAGAATGATCCTGGGAAAATTTGCTTCAAAAGTGGTTGGTGTGAGATAAAGTGGTTGGGGTTGAGATAAAGATGTCAGCGTGAGGGTGGGCTCAATGAAGAAATGGTGGTTGGTCCTTACGAATCGACCACAGTGTCACTTTGGAAGAGGAGGATCAAGGCGAAAATGTGGGAGAGGAGATAAATAAGTGTTTCGAGATTTAATAATAGGGGAAAGAGGATGAGGGATCTTTCGGAGAAATAGTTAACGAAGTGTCTGCTCTCCCCTAAAAAACATAGAAGAATTTCTAAATGCAGGGATACAGGTGTTGTAAGCAAAATCACTTGTGTGGGGAGGGGCAGCGTGGGAAGCAAAACTCCAATTTTTGTGTGAAATACTTGTCACATTTTTGTGAAAATTATGCATATTTCTCAGAATGTAATTGACTGGTGTTTTGCTTGATTATTTAACGCGAGGGCATACTTTGCAACAAATAAAATAAGATACTGGCATTAGGCAGGTTAGAAGAGAAAACGTCTCTCAAGTGCAGTGTTGCAAATCTTCTGCTCTAACCAGCATATTGCGGTTGAAAATTATATCAAATGTTGCACCCGTGAATGAACAAGAAGTTTGGCAAAATCCACATAATGCAAAATAAGCACATTTCACGAGATTTCAACCACCATACCACAGTTTGGTTTATTTAATCAGTTTCACCAGTGCCTTTGCCTTTGTCCCCCTCAACAGTTTGAAGCCAAACCCAGGGGAAGGGGAGGAACTGACCAGAACAAGTTTGAGAGTAGGCCAGGGATTACCCACACACAAAGTTTGGCACTAGGTATAACTGTGGCACCATCAGAACTCCTGAACTCTTGGTTTGCATCAGAGCATAGTCCTACTGCCTCAAATCTACAGAAAAGTGCTCTCCAGTTGAAAATGCAGATATTTGGGGATTTTTACGACTGCAAATTAGTTAATTGCGTCAGCAATAATCACTGAGTCTTACTCCATGGTGAAGTTCCAATGATGGAATGCTCTTCGTATCAAACAGCAACCTCCTGTGTTTACCAGAAATGTGAAGCTCCAGTGATGACCACTCCTTGCAGCAACATCGACCTCCTCACAGTCCCACCACCGTGGCGCTGTAGCTGCTGCTCTTCTCATGGACTTGGACATTGAGAAGGGAAAATCTTCAGCAGGACAAACCTGGTCCCTTTATTTAATCTGTGCTCCATCGCAGTCGTCCTGAACTTGTGACTTTGAACTGGTCTAGTGCAATCAGTAAACCATGAGTGGCGCTTTGTGCATCATGGTGCTGTTTTTACCTGAAACTTTAAAAATTCATAACTCCAGTTCTAATAACTTGATTTTACTTGTTTTTGTGTCATGAAAATTACTCTACTTTTTAAAATTGGCTTGGGATTTTCCTGTGTTGTGTTTTTAGGGTATTACTGTTTAAGTGCTGGTAAATGGTTTACACATTGCCTTTAAGTTAAGCCTCACTGCTTTAGTTCAAATCTATTGTAGAGTGAAGCACAGGTTTAATTAGTGCCATTTGTGATTGACCTTGACAAGGATTGTGTTTATTACTTGAGTGGTTCTCTCAACCCCCTCAACTGATAACCCAGTTTCTTACACTTGGATTTTAAGTTCATTTAATTTATGCATGTAGCACTATTTTAGAAACTGCATTTAAATGCATTAATGGAAAGATTATACTGAAAGGCTTATAACGACTAATGGGAATGTAGCTAAAGGTATTTGGAAGTGATGTATTTCAACTTTCTTTTTGATTGTGTTAAATTAGATCTCAGGTGTTAGACCTGGCATCCTTGGTATAGTTCCCCATTTTGCCTTGTGGTCTCCTGTTTTTCTGACTTCATTTTTTCTAGATTTAGGAGTCTGGTCACTTTACCACTGCTCATCAGTACCACAATGCATATGTTCTGCACTCAAAACATGATAACATTGGCTTATCCACAATTGCCATATTTAATTTGCCTATAAGTTCCTAGTAGGCTGCACTATATATGTGCACTATATATGTGCTCAGGGCCTGTAAATTAAACAATACTAGGGGGCCTGCAGCACTGATTGTGCCCTTTAAACATGGCTCAGGCCCGCCACTGCAGAGCCTGTGTGTGTAGTTTTAAACAGCCATTTTGACCTGGCGAGTTAACCTACTTGCTAGGCCCAAGCCTTATCTTTTATTACGGACAAGTCTCCCCTAAGGCAGGTCTTAGGCAGCCCTCTGGGCAGGGCACAGTGTATCTAAAAGGTAGGACATGTACTGTTGAGTTTTACATGTCCTGGCAGTGAGAAACTGCTATATTTGTTTTTCACTACTGCAGGACTATCTCTCCCATAGCATAACTTTGGGATAGCCTTAAAACATCTTTTACATGTCATTTTCAATTGGGAAAAGGGAGAGATTTGGAGTTTGATGTCTCTGGACTCACAATTTAAAACCACAGCTTATGGTGAATTCCGATTTTAAATTGTTTACAATTGCAACCATCAACTGGTGTAGGAGACAACATTACAAACTCAAATATGTTGCTATTTGTTGGACATACTCCCACTTTTCATGCAACCTTATAACATTGCCAGCACTTTTCAAACATTTTATACACTTAACTGTATCAATGTTGAGTTTCAAGCAGGGGTAGTATGTGGAAGATTCACTGGTGGAGTGCACTGATGGGGATCAGCCTCTTGTGCGGTAGATTGCAGAAGGAAGCCCATTTGTAGTAACAGTAACTTGTCATTCCTGGCTAACCCTTTCCATATCTGGAGGCGGTAGGAAAAGGTAACGGGGCAAATTGAAAGGAACAGGAATAACTTTGCCCAACTGTAACGGCACCCTGACTATAGATGTAAATGTGTCATTCACACCGGAAACCATATATGTCCTTTGCCTTGTGGAATGTGCGAGGTTCACACTTGGTTTTGGATGTAACCCAGCTCACATAAGTCGTGTGAGTAGTTTCTACTGGGTGTCCTCGTCCTTAGCGCTATTTACTTATAAGCACTGTTTTGGCATTTAATCTTTAAAAATTCATATCTCGACTTCTATTTATTGGTATTTTGTTGTTATGGTTTTGGTTTACTCAAATAAAAATTCTCTATTTTCCTAAAGTGGTGTGGAGTCTTTTTGTGGTGTTTTCACTTTGTTACCATAATTTAAGTGTTACACAAATACTTTACACATTGCCTCTTAAGTTAAGCCTGACTGCTCTGTGCCAAGCTACCAGAGGGTGAGCACAGGTTAATTTAGGTTGTGTTATATGACTTACCCTGACTATGATTGTGGCTCCTGCTTGGACAGGGTATATAATCTGCCATCCAGGAACCTCAATTTCTAACATCAGCATGTTCTGTCATTTTTCATTTTAGTTTTTTTTAAAATCACTATACAACCTATTTTTGTCTGTCATATATTTAATATCAAGAAAACATATCAGCCTATTGACATATATCCTCCTTCTGCAGAAATATTCTGCAAATCTGATGGTGATGTGGCCAAGGGAGTTTGACTGCACCTTCCAGCCATCCAAAAACAATAAAAACAATTCAATTGGGATGTATAATAAAAACACTGATCAAATACTAAAGTGTGTTTTGTACGGTGCTTCTTATCACTGTAGTTTGCCATTTCTAAGTGTTCGAAAGTTTTATCATTACCCAACTAAATGTTACTAAATTTTTCAACCTTGTAAAGATGAAATGCTGAGTTTACCATGGCCAGATATGAACACATGAACTTCCAATTATATCCTACTCCATAAGCCACTGCTTAACTGGATGGGCCATTTTACCAGATAACAATGCTCTCTCTTTACTTTAGTAATTGAGCTGTGGGCACTGCACTGTTTCTGTATTGCAGTGATGGATGCCCAGTGCTCGGCATCCGCTGTGGGGCCTAACATACTTTGTCAATGTAATTAAAATAGAAAAATAGATATATATGTTATCTTCCCAGGCACCTACCTCCATCAATCCTTTTTTCTGCCATGTCAAGCTGCGGCATCTTTAGAATGTGTCTTTGTTTTGGCCTGCCAGCTAAATCCCTCTCTTCTCTGAGGTCATTTGTTGGTTTTTCACAGCCTAACTATCCATGTTGTCTGAATCAGGAACATGCACAACAACCCAAAAAGTCCTATTGGTAAACACTTGGGCCGCTACTGGTAATTACTTGGACCAAATTCAAGTCCACCGTTTTTTGCCCTCTACAATACTTCAGTTATAGACCAGTCATATACAAATCAAAATTGATTTTTTAAATCAGACGGGGTCCTTTCAGTATTGTGAGAAAAATATGATGATCTGGAATGCATCCTGAAGTAATTTCCAGTGCATGTGGTTAATTCAAGCATTTCAAACAAAAAGTAGTTTTTTTTAAGTGTGACACCCTTAGTACCATAGTTATGCACAGACATGTGTCTTGAGATGCGTCTAGAGACCCTCACGGGCGATTTGCCGCGCTTTACAGATCCCTAATTGATAGATTTTTCCTTTGCTCACTCATCCTTGGGACTAATGCTTTATCTTCCTCAGGAGGCCGAAACCAGTTTGGCGTTGACTGGCTTCTGTTTCTGTCTATGGGGGATCTGACCTGGCAATTCAGGCTGGAGGGTTCCTATTGGAGCAGGACCAAGGCTGATTTGCATATGGCTGGACTGAAATACCAAGTTGGACAAAAAAATCATAGAATGGGATGCTCCCCTAGTAATTACCAGTGGCTGACATTCATTCAAGGAATCCAGCCATCACTTTTGTTTTTCCTGAGCATTATGATATTGGTGCACTTTAAGGTCAATATCTTCTGCGTAGAAGTACCAGAGGCAAGTTATAGCCATTGACTAGCATGTGGTGGTCTTTCAGTTGTATAGTACCATTGCAAGCAATGTTGGGGTACCTGGGTCTCACTGCTGCATTCATTTGCATTTGAAGGAAGGCACGGGGAAACACTGGAGCACTAACAATGATTCAATAGGTGTTGATCCCAAGACCCAATAACTGGTACATGGAAATGGATGCCTGGGTAGTGGCCGACATTTAATACACAGGTAAGCAATGACTGCCATGTATTCACTGCAGCTGTTCCTATTGCAGCAGACTGACTTTGATTTGCAAGTGAATGGTCCCTGAATAACTAAGGAAAGCAAAGACTGGACTATATAATGTCGTCAGCCACGTAACAATTATCTGCCAATTAAATGAACAACAGCTAATTACTAAGAAGGCTTTCTTTAGATTGTGGAGCAATAATAAATGATGCCATTGCACAGATCCGTGTCTTCCACTACCAGGAAGCACACAATGAAAACGTTGGACTGCAACGTGACAAGCAGGGCAGGTATCACCCTTTCTCGTGCATTTGTATTCCTTCATCTTTCTGGTTTCATTGCCTCCTCGCTTTTTTTTATAGCTCCTGATGTCATACCATTGTTCACTATGGGCCATATGTATCAACAAACCATTTTGCGATTCCTAAATAGCGATTTTTAAGGAATCGCTATTTAGGAATCGCAAAATGGTATGTATGAAGAAATTCGCTATTTTTTAGCGATTCCTTAATCTTCATTAATAATTTCCAATGCATTCCTATGGGCCAGGAGGCCCATAGGAATGAGTGCGAAATAATTCTCAAATTGCGAATTCGTAATTTGCTAATCGCAATTTGAGAATTATTTCAAGGGTGCAGGGGTGTCTCAAAGACACCCTGCTGCACCCCTGAAATGTACATGTGTGTGCAATATGGCGCACATACATGCCCTATGGGCATGTGTGTGCATCACATGCCACCTACAAAAATGCCAAATTGTGCTTTTTTTGAAGAATTCGCAAGTTACCATCAACTACAAGTTGGTGGTAATTTGCGAATTCTTAACCATAATTCGCAACACAAAAATGCTACATACATAGTATTTAAGGAATCGCAAAATTGCGATTCCTTAATTGCTATGCCAAAATATGGAATCGCAAATCTTTGCTATTCCTTATTTTGTGAATATTTCATACATACCAAAACATGCAAAAAGGCCGTTTGCGATTCTTAAAAGGCTTGATACATATGGCCCTATACGTGATGGAATGAGTATGAAGAAGAAAAGGGCTAAACCAACATTACAGCGTGCTGGTCTTCGAGGCACCTGAAAACTTTGTGATCGCCTCAAATATTTGTCTAAAATCGGAAGACTGGTCAAGTCTATAGGGCATACGAAATGGTGGAAGACAATGGGAACCACATGAGAAAGCATGCCACGCCCACTTGGCAGAGCAGCACATTTCACCACCAGAACTTTGAAGCCTGATAGGGAAGGATTCGAGATGAGAAAAGTGAATACTTTGTGGGGTTGGCAAGAGTAGGCCAAAGGTGTGCCGTGGGAGGTGTTGTTTCTACAACAAGGAGTGTGCTTCCAGGCACATGCCGCCCAACCATCTACGGACGGTTTTCTAATTCAAATCATTTGCACCTGGTTCGAGGCACTTTATCACATAAACCACTGGAAGCACTAAGTTAACACATAGTTTCTACCACAGTTTTGGGATGACAAGTGTTTTTAATAAATTAAAATGCAGGAGCAGTGCTATTTTATCCACGTAGACAGTGATTAATGGTTGTTTGTTATAGGAACTTGCTGGAGTTGTGGCAGCATTTGTTGGCCTATTTAAAGGAAAAAACAGGCCAATAACAATAACAAACAGTACAATATAACAACCCAATTAAAACTTAACAGGGCATGACACAGCACATCAAATCACTACAAAATAGTATGAACAGAATACACAAAACAAAACATGACGTTGTGATAAAGGAGCACAAAACCGAAACAGGCCACATCACCAGGAAAACAAAATGCCACACACCAAACATTCTTGCCACACATTAGCTGCCTCCAGAAATCTGCCAACTAAAAAATGTTGTTTTTTTGTGTTCCGCCCTGGAATTCAACAGAAGTAATAGGAGTGGGTGTGGCATTCACAAATAACTATTTTCAATGGTGCATGCACCGCCAAATATAGACCCACTGGTGAAACTGATAATCTGATGCATTGTATTATGCTTATATGTGAATAGCATGACAAAGCGGTCCTTGACTTCTAGCACCCCTTGAATGAGGGGCGGAAGTGTACTGAAGATGTTGCCTTGCTTCAAAAGAAAAGTAAGGCAATTTTGAGTCCAAGAAGGAATTAAGCTCTAAGTCCACTGTCCGCAATCTGTTGGACTTATTAGATACAAAGTACAAGGCAGTTTCTAATGGATACTTCTACCCGAAGTTCCTCACCTTCTGAATATTCCAATTTGGATCGAGAAACTCATCAATAGCTATCCCACGCTGGAATTGGGTGTTCCACCTCAGTTCTGCAGCTAACAACTTGTGGCATTACTGGAACCATAAAGATCCCCTGTAGCTGTGATGACATCAGTTCCCTTCTTCTGTAACATTGATGCATTCCTCAGCTTTCTACATTCTTTTTAGGAGTGTAGATGCTGTTTAAAATGTCTACACAAAAATTATTCTAAGGTGCAGTTTTTTAATTGGACTTGTCATTGGTCCGGATTCACTCCTTCTCAAGACTGTGGTGGCCTGATGTCCACCATGGACCCCTACAGCATATGTTTAAAGCGCCTGAGATTCAACCACAAGATCAGGGCCTGTTTGTCATGCCAGAAGATGCATCCTAAAGTGCTTAAGGAACAGGAGGCCAAAAAGTGTATGGTCAGAGCATGAGAAGACTAACGAGGGCACCGTAATTCACGACTGAGGTTGAAGTATCCAGATTCACTGCCACCTTCAAAGAAACTAAGAAGAAACATAAGAAGCAGGGAAGGCAAGAATCTTGTTGCCACATATCAAGAAGCAAGTCACCAAGACCATTGATCAAAAATTTGTAACTGAACATGCAGAGAATCTAGAGCCTGTGGCCTGATATGACCCAGTGCCAGCTCCAGAGACAATAAAGCCTCAGCACACACCCTAAGGACCCAGACCAGTAAGCTTCACCCAGAGTTGCCAACTCCTGGGACAAATGCATTGTTGTTTCTGAACATGATGATTAACATCTTCAGGAGACCCCTTGCCCCATCTTGAGTGCAGTCTGACATATTTTGAGGGCTACTGGCACACTACCACTTGATACCTCCACTACTTTTCTCTCATTACCTCCATTTTCATAATCAAATCCAACCTTGGCACCGGCATAGCCCCTGCCATCGGATTGACACTGAGGTTGACACCGCAACCATCGAGTATCCTGAGCTCTTCCCTTTGGCGCTGGACCCCAACATCTCCCCCTGGCTGCAACTGATACCTCCAGTCCTGCAAAAACAGCACCACCACCTCACCTGGCACCACCAGTGCCACAGCCGACAGTGAAGCCTCTTACACTGCTACCACTGCATCTGACTCCGCTGGTGCTGCAACCATCTTGGCTGGAGTCTCTGCCTCTGATGAACCTACAACTTCATCTCTCGAGAAGAGAGGCACAGAGACTGACAAAGTATGGCCAATACTTTTACAGAGAAGAAGTTCCTCACGGAGGGTATACAGCCTTTACAACAAAACTTTTACAACAAACTACCATTACAACACAACTTTTACAACGCAAACCATTACAACGCATAGCGCTGGGGGGCGCTCTAGGATAGGGAATAGGTTTAATGTACTATCCAACACCTTCCCTACTATCCACGGGGACTGGAGTTGGAATAGTAAATTAAACTATTCACTATCCAGCGCCCAAAAGCATTATGCGTTGTAATGGTATGCGTTGTAAAACTTGCGATGTAAAGGTAGGCGTTGTAAAAGTATGCGTTGTAACGTCATACATCCCTCACGGTGACCTCAGTGCAAAGGATGATGGAGATGGTTAGTCCCCTTTGTATCCAGACTTTGCTGGCCTCAGAGATGCAAGTGGGCTAATAGTTACCTAGAGTGTGATATGCTATCCTCGACTAGGCTTCCACCACCTGAGGTGACCACCTACCTTTTAGTCATTAGGAAAGCAGAGGACATATTGGACCTTCATCTTCCATCCACAGAAGTAAAGTTCGATATCATCAGTGAGGTCCCTCATTCATCCTCCGAAATGTCTGAACCATTACTGCCTTTTAATGAGGACCCAAAGGAGCCTATACTAGCCACATAGGAGAAGCCAGAGACTTCTACTTCAGTTTCTAATGCCCCTCCTTCCTCTCCTCACATACATCTCCTGAGAGCCTGGCAGGACAGGCTTCTTGCTCCATGAAGCAGACATAGGGAGCTTTTCCTACTACACTATCTGACAAAGTCTAAGAAAATTGAGTAATTCTCAAAAAAGATGTTTTCTGCTGGAAGCATTGCCCTCAAACCAATGAATGTGTTCTGTCTCCTTGGCAGATTCATTCTTGCTCTGCTGAATTTCGCACAGGCCGTAATTCCCAAACTGTCACATGATCTTCAGACCTACTTTGCTAAGCTGATAGGGGATGGTCAAGCAGCACTGAAGCAAGTCATCCAATCTGTCTTGGACACAGCTGATTCAGTTTCAAGGGCTACGGGAACATATGTTTCCCTATGCACCCGTTAATGGCTGCAGAATTATGGTTTGTCACAGAAAGTTCAAACCACTCTAAAGGATCTCCCATTTGACAACTCTAGCCTCTTCTATTTCAAAACTGATTCTGCATTGGAGAGATTCAAGAACAGCATTGCCATGGCCAGATCTCTTGGTCTCCAAATTCAAACCAGCGACTACTGCCAGTTTCAGTGGTTGTGAGGCTTTGAAGCAGTGGCTTTGAGCAGCGGTTTCTCCTTTAGGAGCCATCAGCTGTACGCTCATCAGCTGCAACATAAACCATGCAAATCCCATCTACAAACACAGAAGATGCGAGCCTGTGCCCTCCCTCTCCTTCTCTCTTCCTATTTCTTCTCATCTCCCACAGCCACCGCAGGGAAGCAGACCCAGTTTCACCTTGCTTGAACACAACCTGCCTTTTGGAGGACAGGTACTCTTCTTTCCATGATATTGGAGGACCATCACTTCAGAACAGTGGGTCGTGCAAATTTTTGAAATGAGTATGCCCTACCCTTTCATCCAGCACCCCATCCAATCCCAGCTCATCAAGAAGCACTCTTGCCAGACCATATGTCCGCCCTCCAACAGGAGGTTTAGTCCTTGGTTCTCAATGGCCAAGTGGAATTGATACCAGGACAGGAAAGGGGTCATGGTTACCACTCTTGGTATTTCCTGGTCCCTAAACAGAATCACAACCTCTGCCTGATTCTAAACCTCTGAATTCTCAAAAAGGAAAAGGTAAAAATGCTGTCCCTAGCTCATGTTCTTCTTGTGCTGGGAATCGATGACTGGATGGTGCCTGTCGACCTGCAGAATGCCTATTTTACCATCCCTATCCTGCTGTAGCACAGGAAGAGTCTTTACTTCACTGTCAACTCGGAGCACTACCAGTTTGCGTGCCGTCTTTTTGGCTTCCCTTCTGCTCCTCAGGTCTTCACAGAGGTAATGGTGGTGGTTGCAGCCCATCTCAGATGGGCTAGAATACCACAGTTTCCTTGCCTGAATGACTGGCTCGTCAAAGTCAGCTCTCCAGAGAGGGTGTCTGGCCGCTTGCCGGCCACAATTAAATTGTTGTTTGACCTGGGCTTTCTGATCAATAAGCCCAAATTGCCCTCTTAGCGCATTCTTTTCATTGGGGCAGTACTGGTCACCACATCAAGTTATGCCTTCCATCCTCCTCAGAGGGTTCAAGATAGTGAGGCTATGATTCTGATGTTTCAGAAAGTATCGATCATTCTAGTCCTGTCGATCTTAGGCCTAGCTTCCGTGCATGCTGACACATGAGGGCCTTCAAGTGGTTTATCCCCAACAGCAGTTCAAATGTCATGGAAACCTCCAAAGCTGTATTAAAATCTTCAACAACACTGCACTGGATCTACGTTGGTGGAGTGTGGCCAGCAACCTTACACATCGAAAGCCATTCCACCCTCTACCTCCGGTTACAAAAGTCATCACAGATGGGTCCACTCTCTGGTGGGGAGCCCATCTTGAGGAATTTGAGATCTAAGGGCCTCTGGTTTCCAGAAGAACAGATGTTGTACATCAATCTGTTGGAATTACAGCCAATATGCCTGGCTCTTAAAGCCTTCTTCCCTTCCATTCCTTGTCAGTTGATTCAGATTTTGATAGACAACATGACCGCAAAGTAGTACATCAACAAACAAAGGGAGTGGGGCTGCATCTTCTCTGCAGAGAAATTTGTAGCTCTGGCCTGGGCTCAGGGCCATCAGATTTTCTTAATCGCAAATCACGTGGCCAGAGTGCTCAACGTGTGAACAGACAGTGTCAACCGGCATCATCTTGCCAACCATGATTGGTGTCTTCATCCAGAGGTAGTCCACTATATTTTCCAGCAGAGCGAGACTCCTCAGACTCTTTGCCACTCCAGAGAAGGCTCACTGACCAAATTCTTTTGCCTTTCAGTATCTGATGCAGGGATTTTTGGGGGGACATATTTCGCTTCAGATGTAACTTTCCACTTTACTACATGTTTCCACCTTTACCCATAAATCCTTGGTTTTTGAGGATGATTTATCTCAACTGGTTCAAGTAATCCTAATTGATACAAACTAGCTACAAAGGGTGAGCTAAGCAGAGCGCATTCATTTCTCCATGTGCCCTCCACTCAGTTTCCCTTACAGGGTAGACCTCCTCTAGTAGCCGAAGGGGCAGGTTCTATCAATCAATCAATCAATAAATTTGTATAGCGCGCTACTCACCCGGAGGGTCTCAAGGCGCTTGGGGGGGGGGGTCCGCTACTGCTCGAATAGCCAGGTCTTGAGTTGCTTCCTGAAGGAGAGGTGGTCTTGGGTAAGACGAAGGTGGATGGGGAGGGAATTCCAGGTCTTGGCTGCCAGGTAGGAGAAGGATCTCCCTCTCATGGTGGCTCTTCGGATGCGTGGAACGGCGGCGGGGGCGTGGCTGGTCGATCGTAGTTGGCGGGTTGGAGTGTAGAAGGTCAGGCGGTTGTTGAGGTACCTGGGGCCTAGGTCGTGGAGGGCATTGTGTGCGTGGGTGAGGAGGCGGAACGTGATTCTTTTGCTGACGGGGAGCCAGTGCAGGTCTTTCAGGTGTCCGGAGATTTGGCTGTGGCGGGGGATGTCCAGGATGAGTCGCGCGGAGGTGTTCTGGATACGTTGGAGTCTTTTCTGCAGTTTGGCTGTGGTTCCGGTGTAGAGGGTGTTTCCGTAATCCAGTCGGCTGGTGACAAGTGCCTGGGTGACCGTCTTCCTGGTTTCGGTGGGGATCCATCGGAAGATCTTTCGGAGCATGCGTAGGATGTTGAAGCATGAAGAAGAGACGGCGTTGACTTGTCTGGTCATCGACAGGGAGGAGTCCAGGATGAAGCCCAGGTTGCGTGCGTGGTCCGTTGGTTTGGGTGCGCTGCCTAGGGCCGGGGGCATCCAGGAGTTGTCCCAGGCAGATGGTGATGATCCAAGGATGAGGACTTCCGTCTTGTCTGAGTTCAGTTTCAAGTGGCTGTTCTTCATCCACTCGGCTACTTCTTTCATCCCTTTGTGCAGGTTGGTTCTGGCGGTGGCGGGTTCTTTGGTGAGGGAGAGGATCAGCTGGGTATCGTCGGCGTAGGAGATGATGTTGAGGCTGTGTTGGCGTGCGATGGCTGCGAGGGGGCTCATGTACACGTTGAAGAGGGTGGGGCTGAGTGATGATCCTTGTGGTACGCCGCAGATGACTTTGGTGGCCTCGGATCTGAACGGGGGGAGGCGGACTCTCTGGGTTCTTCCGGCGAGGAACGAGATGATCCACTCCAGTGCCTTCTCTTGGATTCGGACGTTGCTGAGGCGTTGTACTAGGGTGCGGTGGCAGACAGTATCGAACGCTGCGGAGAGGTCCAGGAGGATGAGGGCCGCTGTTTCCCCGTTGTCGAGCAGGGTTCGGATGTCGTCGGTGGCTGCGATGAGGGCGGTCTCGGTGCTGTGATTGGCTCGGAAGCCGGACTGAGAGTGGTCAAGGGATCCGTTCGTCTCGAGGAAGGCGGCCAGCTGTCTGTTGACGGTCTTCTCGATGACTTTGGCAGGAAACGGGAGGAGCGAGATGGGGCAGTAGTTCTTGAGGTCGGTGGGGTCTGCTGATGGTTTCTTCAGGAGGGCGCTGAGTTCGGCATGTTTCCAGCTCTCCGGGAAGGTGGCGGTGTTGAAGGAGCAGTTGATGATGTCCCGGAGTTGGGGCGCGATGATGGAGTCGGCCTTGTTGAAGACGTGGTGAGGGCATGGGTCGGTAGGCGATCCGGAGTGGATGGTGTTCATCGTGCGGATGGTGTCTTCGGTGTTGATTGGGGTCCAGTCGCGGAGGGTGGTGGTGGGGTGCGTCGGTTCCGTGGTGGGGTGCGTGGTCAGTTTGCCGAAGCTGTTGTGTATGTCTGCGATCTTGCTGTGGAAGAACGTGGCGAGTGAGTCGCAGAGGTCTTGTGAGGGAGTGATGTCGGTGTTTCCGGCGCTGGGGTTGGAGAGCTCTTTGACGATGCTGAAAAGGTCCTTGCTGTTGTGTGCGTTGTTGTCTAGTCGTTCCTTGAATGCTGTCTTCTTGGTGGTGTGGATCAGCTGGTGGTGTTTGCGGGTGGCGTGCTTGAGGGCGGTCATGTTGTCTGTGGTCGGGTTCTTGCGCCAGGCTTTCTCGAGGGTGCGGCAGTTCTTCTTGGAGTTCTTGAGGTCGTCGTTGAACCACGGGGCTTTCTTGCTTCCTGGCCTGTTGGGAGGGGTCTCAGGGGTGCGAGGTCGTCGGTGCAGTTGGTGATCCACTGTGCGAGGTTGTGGGCTGCGTGGTTGGGGTCCGCTGATCTGGCGGGAGGGTTCTGATTCAGTGATGTGGTGAGCTGGTCGGTGGTGATCTTGTTCTAGTTCCTGCGGGGAACCTGTTGCGGGAGGTGGTGAGTTGTGGTCTTTCTGAAGCTGAAGTGGACGCAGCTGTGGTCTGTCCAGTGGAGTCCGGTGGAGTGGCTGAAGGAGATATGCTTGCTGGAGGAGAAGATTGGGTCAAGCGTGTGTCCGGCGTAGTGGGTGGGGGTGTTCACCAGTTGCTTGAGTCCGAGGTTGGCGAGGTTGTCCAGAAGGGTGGTGGTGTTGTTGTCGTTGTTGTTCTCCAGGTGGAAGTTGAGGTCCCCTAGGAGGATGTAGTCAGCGGAGGGGAGGACGTGTGGGCTGATGAAGTCTGCGATGTCTTCGCTGAATATCGTGCGGGGTCCTGGGGGTCTGTAGATGAGGGTGCCTCTGAGTGTGGTCTTGGGGTCGGTGTGTATCTGGAAGTGGAGATGTTCGGCGGTTGTGAGGGTGTCTTCGGAGTTGGTCGTGATGCAGATGGTGTTCTTGTGGACGATGGCGATGCCTCCTCCAGTCTGGTTGACGCGGTCCCTCCGGGTGATCTTGTATCCGTCCGGGATGGCTATGGCGATGTCGGGTGCTGAGGAGGCGTTCATCCAGGTCTCCGTGAGGAAGGCGACGTCCGGAGATGTGGTGTCGAGCAGGTTCCATAGTTCCACGCCGTGTCTGTGGACGGAGCGAGTGTTGAGCAGGATGCACTTCAGGTGATTGCTGTTGGTGCTTGGCTTGGCGGGTGCAGGTGGGTTGCAGGTCCGGATGCAGGCGAACTTGCAGGATTGGCAGGGGAAGGGTCCCTGGGTGCGTCCTGGGGTGGCTTGGTGGCAGCCGGGGAGGCGTCAGGTGTTGAGTGCGCTGAGGGTGGCGTCATCGTACGTCCGGCGGGTGGGATGGCATCTGCGAAGGCCAGGGGGTCTGGCGCTGGGCACGGTGCAGGCGCGGACGGGCGCAGACGGGCTTGCCTTTGGCGTGCCTTCGGCGCACCATTGGCGCACCATTGGCGCGCCCGCTGCGCATAAACGCTGCGCGTACGCATGGTCTCTGCCATAAATGGAGAGTGGGAGGGGCGGAGCGCGGGAGGAGCAGCTGGGAGGTGGGAGCGGGGTGGCGAATGGGAGAGGGTAGAGGGAAGCCGAAGGAGAGGGGGTGGGGCCGCGGGGGAGCAGCGGTAGGGAGCGGGGTGGACCAGCGGGGCGAGGGGCCTGGAGAGTCCGCTGGCACAGGACAGAATCAGGGGCAGAGGACAAAAGCGAGGGGAAAACAATCAGGGGCAAGAGCAGCAGGGCAGGAGTACAGCAGGAGCGGAAGGCACGCTACGAGGGCACAGCAGCAGACCAGAGCAGAGCGGGAGAACAAGTGAAAACACAATCAGGGGCACAAGAGCGAAACGCAATCAGGGTAGAAGAACAGTGGGAGCAAAAAGGCGGCAAATGCGAGCAGGCGGCAAGGGGACCGGGTGACCTACAGGAGGAGACACGCGGCGGGTTGAGCGACCGGCACGGACGAGGTCAGGCTGGGTCACCTCTACACTCTAGTCTACAGAGTTTACACCTGCATGCCTGGAGATTGAATGGGGCAACCTGAGGTTTTTTCCCTGGGCCCTGAAGTGGTGGATGCTATGTTATGTTCATAAAAGCAATCCGCCAAAAAGGTCTATTCAGGCAAATGGAACAAATTCATCACATGGCGTTCTGATAACTCCACAGATCCTCTTCAGGCCAGCTTATCCGACATTCTGCGATTTTTCCCTCTCAGTCACTTAACAGGGCTGCATGGTGGGCACAGTTAAACGTTATTTGTTTGCTTTATCAGCCTTTCTATGTTTGCCTGACCAGACACTCCTCTTAAAGTCACCCAGTGTTCTGACATTTTTAAAGGGGCTTACTAACAATATTTCTCCTACTCATTTATTAGTTATTATGTCCCCAATGGGACCTCAATCTTGTTCTCACATTCCCTTTGTGCTCCCCATTGGAACCATTGCACAGCTATCCTTTAAGACTACTAACTTTTAATATGGTCTTTTACTTCGCTATTACATTAGCAAGATGTGTTAGTGAGCTACATGCATTATCTGTGAAACCTCCATTTACTATTTTATTCCCATACAAACTGGTGTGCAGAACTAGGGCTGCCTTCCTACCAAAGGTGGATACCCTTTTCCACCTAGCCCAGTCCATTACCCTCGCCAGCGTTATATCCCCCTCCACAACTAATGAACGAGGAAGAAAGACTTCACCATCTTGACCCCAAGAAGACAGCCAATTTACATGTGTACAGGTCCTATGAATTCAGGCTGGACAGCCAGCTCTTTGTGGGATATTTTGGAAATATGAAGGGCAAGGTAATGCATAAAAGGACATTATACAGCTGGATAATTCTATTCATCAAGATCTGTGCTGCCATGGCACACATGGAGCCATTATTTATGCTCATTCCACCAGAGTCATGTCTTCTGCTTCCGGCCTAGTGAGAGACATGCAAGTTGCAGACAATTGCAAAGCATCAAACTGAGCATCCCTCTACACCTTTGCAAAGCATTATTTTTCAGATTCTGAAGTGAGGAAGAAAGGGCACTTCACTTGCTCAGTGCTCCAGGATTTCTTGGTATACCCGACCATTCACCCACCTCCTGGTTCGGGACTTCTTGGGGATTCCATTCTACAGAGTTTACACCTGCATGCCTGGGGATTGAATGGGGCAACCTGAGGTTTTTTCCCTGGCCCCTGAAGTGGTGGATGTTATGTTATGTTCACAAAAGCAATCTGCCAAAAAGGTCTATTCAGGCAGATGGAACAAATTCATCACATGGCGTTCTGATAACTCCACAGATCCTCTTCAGGCCAGCTTATCTGACATTCTGCGATTTTTCCCTCTCAGTCACTCAACAGGGCTGCATGGTGGGCACAGTTAAACATTATTTGTTTGCTTTATCAGCCTTTCTATGTTTGCCTGACCAGACACTCCTCTTAAAGTCACCCAGTGTTCTGAAATTTTTAAAGGGGCTTACTAACAATATTTCTCCTACTCAATTTATTAGTTATTATGTCCCCAATGGGACCTCCATCTTGTTCTCACATTCTCTTTGTGCTCCCCATTGGAACCATTGCACAGCTATCCTTTAAGACTCCTAACTATTAAGATGGTCTTTTTCTTCGCTATTACATTAGCAAGATGTATTAGTGAGCTACAGGCATTATCTGTGAAACCTCCATTCACTATTTTATTCCCATACAAACTGGTGCATGGTAATGCATAAAAGGACATTATACAGCTGGGTAATTCTATTAATCAAGATCTGTGCTGCCATGGCACACATGGAGCCATTATTTATGCTCATTCCACCAGAGTCATGTCTTCTGCTTCCGGACTAGTGAGAGACATGCAAGTTGCAGACAATTGCAAAGCATCAAACTGGGCATCCCCCTACACCTTTGCAAAGCATTATTGTTCAGATTCTGAAGTGAGGAAGGAAGGTCACTTCACTTGCTCAGTGCTCCAGGATTTCTTGGTATAGCCAACCATTCACCCACCTCCTGGTTCGGGACTTTTTGGGGATTCTATTCTAAAGGTGAGGACTCTGCAAGTAGAAGTATTCATCAGGCGAAAAAGTTACATAACTATGGTAACACTTTTTCCGGCAGATAGTATATCTACCTGCAGATTCCACTCTGACCCACCCACCTCCTGGTTGCATGGCTGGTTATACCACATATTTATTTGAGGTGGCTTGAATTTACAACAGAAAACTGAACCTATATTACAGATGTTGGTTTCATCCGACTGCCTCAGAGGCACGTTAAATGATGTAATCATGCCAACGTTGGTAGCTTTATGGTTCCAAAGAGATCACAAAGTGTTGTGCATGGTGCTGAGGTGGAGTCATAGACCCCTACCAGTGTGGGCGAGCTATTGAAGAATTTCCAGATGTAGACTGGCGCCTGGGATATTTAAAAGCTTAAGATGGAATGGTGAAGTTTAGTATGCCTGAACTCACAATGTAATAACACGTTTTTATGTAGGTGGTTTTTGCATTGTGTGTTCAGAAGCCACTCTTTTAGAAGTGGCTGAGTTTTGTGCTCTAACATTTCTGTTTGTCTCTGCCTGGCTGTGGATTGACTGTCTGGATTTGAAAGCGATAGGATCTGGGGAATGTCTTGTCCCAGGGGAAGAGGTGAGATAGCAACAGGCTGACCTGCATCTGGTGTGTAGGGGGAGGCGAAGCCCTTAGAGGTGAAGAGGCCTGGGTTGCTGCTATAAAAACAATTGGCTCATCTCCTGCTGAGTGATTGAGAATCCAGACCCCCACTAATCAAAGGAAGAAAGATGTCAGTGGCAGGGAGGCACCAAGAACTGGTTTGAACAGGGGTCAGTTCCCCCTAGAGCACAAAGACTTCAAAGACATTGAGGGGTATAACTATGAGAGCTGAAGCCCCTGTACTTTGGAGAATGGCTTGGTCAAGTGTGAACAAGACTGGAGCTACTTCGTGGTCAAGAGGACCTTTGCCAAGGAAGAAACAACTGAAAAGACAGAAGGATAGGACTGACCCTTGCTGTGTGATATGAGGCTGGCCTGCAGTTTGCTGTTTCAACCAATGAAAGGCTAAAGGGACTTTGCTGTGTGCTTTGTCCCCCTGCTAGAAGGACTTTGCTGTCTGCTCTGTCCTGAAGTAACTATCCCCAAAGGCCTGAGGTGAGCTGGCTCCCTGTTTGGAAATACAGGAACATAAAAGTTTCCAGGAGAGTCCAAGCAGCGCTGTGGGAGTGTGCCTGTTGCAGTCTGAGACCCACGTAAGAACTGACTGTTATTGTGGTCGCCCGGTGTCCAAGTGAGTCTCAGTGACGCTGTGTGCGTGTGCTTTGTGCAGCACTAAGATCTTCAGGAGGATCGGCATATGATCGGGGGCACCTAGAATCCAAGCAAAGATCAGCGACGTTGTGTGCGTGTGCTTTTTGCAACCTGAACCCCGTTGCGAGGATTATCCAGTGATCGTGTGCGCCAGAATCCAAGTTAGTCTCATCGACGCTGGGAGCGTGTGTGTTGTGCACTGTGAGACCTTCGTGAGGATTTGCCTTGTTATCTTGTGCACCGGAATACAAGTGAGTCTCATCGACATTGTGAGCATGTGCATTGTACACTGAGACCTTCGTGAGGATTTGCCTTGTTATCGTGTGCACCGGAATCCATGTGAGTCTCAACGCCGCTGTGTGCGCGTGCATTGTGCACCGGGAGACTTTCGTGAGGATTTGCCATGTTTTTTGTGCACTGGAGTAAAGTGAGTCTCAGCGATGCTGTGCATGTGATCTTCGTGCAGTCTGACACCTGTGTGTGGAGTGCTCAGTGATCGTGCACCCGGAGTGAAGGAAGACTCAGCGACGCTGTGTGTTTGTGCTTTGTGGCAGCCTGAGATCTTCGTAAGTTCAGCGGCCCGGACCGGCAGTCCCAGGCGAGCTGTGTTGCCAGCCCGAGCTGCTGTTGCCATTTCACAAAGCTGCTTGGAGATCCAGCCACTGGACAAGAAGAGGAGAGTGGGTTTGCGCACCCCAGGTAACGTGTGTCAACTCCTGGGGCCGGGCGGGGGCTCGGAGGGAGACTCTCTCTGCCTCTCTCTCATGTTGGCAGCGCAAGCCTCTGTTTCGGCTCATATCGCAGCCCGTATTGCCAAGGGGAGTGTCAGTACAGGAGCCAGAGTGCGAAGCTGAACTTTGGAATTACATTGTACTGTTGGGGGCAACTGTGAGAGGCTGACTGAAGGTCAGAAGAGAAGGCGGAGAGACCGCCTAAGGCCCGGTGATTGGGGCCCGAGTGTATTACGTTGTATTCTATTTCTGATAGCGGAGTCACGTATTACACATTGCAACATTTCTGTATAACAAACTACTTAATTGTCGTATGACGCATTGCCTTGTTCCTGCATAACTACCTTGATAGCGTATTGCACATTGCATTATTCCTGCATAACGAATTACCTGATTAGTGTATACGCCTTGCCTCATTATTGCAGAATGACATATCTGGTGGTTGGATTACGCATTGCACTGTTTTATCTTGCAAAGTGCCTGATTGTTGCGTTACGTATTGCATTCTTTTCAATGCAGAGTGTCTGATTGTTACGGTACATTACAGTATTTTTACGTTGCAAAAGTACCTGATTCTAGCATTACGTACTGTATGACACGTGATTAGGAGTACAGAAGAATGTTTAGAAGTGCTCATTGACATCGCCAGAACTTACATGGGCTGGCTGGCATAACAACCGGCTAGGATTAATATTACACAACCTCATATGTTGGTTGTATATCGTGTGGTCTTATCGTATATCTTTTTACATAAAGTTTATACTTGTTTTATAAAACTCGTGTGGTGTCATCAGTGGATTATTGTGAGCGTGGTTGCTAATACTTTACACATTTGCCTTGAAGATTAGCCTGGCTGATCATGCCAAGCTACTGCGGGGGTGAGCGGGCTATCTAAGAAGGTGACCTTCCTTTCCCTGACGTTGGAACGTGGGTCCCTACTTGGCCCAAGGTACCTACCTCAGCCAACCAGGGATCCCGGATCTAACAGAATCCATCGGAAAGAGCATTACTAAGTACATTTTACTTTTAAAAAACAGCATGATCTCTGGTTTAAGCAGATCCCAAGATTATGAAAGTTTCAATAAGAGGCAATTTCTATATCGCATTTTAAAAATAGCATTGCACTCTTGTTTGAATGTTTGTATTTCTGCTTAACCTATAGATATTCTCTTCCTTTGGTGAGCCATTAATGCCCATTATCTCCTCTTAAATCGTAGATGTGAATTGTGAGAAGTTGGCCTGATGTATGATGTTCACTATTCTAGTGAGCACCTTGTATCAGTCCAAACAACCCTTATGGTGGGTGGTTGTAAGTCAACCTTATAGACAAGCTATCCTAGGGGTAGCATGGACCTAAGCAGTCTTAGGCTTAACTCAAGAGGGTATGTAAAGCCAGCTGTTTTACCATATGCAATCCTTTTAATACCAAATTAAAGGACACCACACAAGTTTTATATTATACAAATATATGTAATTATTACTAGAATAATCCTCTGTACTCTTTATGAGGACAGAAGCACAAGCGTTTAAACAAAAGCACAGTTAAACATACAAAAGTTGTACAATTATGGATAGGCCCGGTGGCCACTCAAACCATATATTAAAATAGTGGTATAAGAACCACGTCACGAACAATGGTAAGGCCTAGGGCCTTCAGATTCGCTGAGACTACACTGGACTAACAGTAGTTAGGACTGGGGCGGCCCACAGCATACGGGTGCAGTGTCTAACGTGCACGCGTGCACCAATGCAAAGTCAATGGTGCGTAAAAGTTACAAAGTTGCAGTTTTGGAAGTCTTCCGACTGGACTAGAACTTAGCCACTTTAAACTAGGACACTAGAGGTGTAAACAACTACAGGAGCACCGGTGTGTTATCATTACCTCACCCACAGGAAGCGGGTGCATAGGTGCCAAAGTGTGTCGGGTTTCGTCGTGGAGTTCTATGGAGCTGGAGATGAAGATGCTGCAGGCGGCCAGGAGAGAAGAGTCCGGTTGGATCCAAGGGTGGATCGAAGATGTAGAGTACCTAAAAGCAGAGGGGACAGAGTCTGGGTCACTAGCCAGTGACCAGGAAGGAACCAGGCGATGTCAGGCGCAATCAGGTAGTTGTCGAGAAGCTTGTCTCCGCTGCCACGTAGACCCGGGGGCATCGACGATGACGAGGAGTAGAACACGGACTGTCCCTCAAAGGCTCTCGCTGTCGGCGGTGTCGGCTTCCGGATTGGAGTCAACAGGCCTAGGCAAATGCAACCCACGCAGAAATCGAAGATGGCTTTTGGATCAGATCAGCAAGATCTGAAGGGCTGCTCCTTTTCAGGGGAACCAGGGCCAGTCTGGAGCAACCAGACCAGCAGTGTAAATTTGAAAGTTTGTCGTCACAGAGGCCACTAGCCAATGGGCAAGTGACCGGACAGACGCGTCGAGCAGGAAAACGCAAAAGGGCCCCACGCAGCATTTGGTGAGTGTGGAGAGGTGATCTTCGGTGCAAAAGCTGCTCGGGGCTGGGGCTTCTCAGACCCCAATGCACAGCTTTGAGGGTGCCTCGGGAGCTGCAAGGAAAGCACTTTCTAGGCTTTCCAAGATGGCCGGTCCCACGTCTCACATCACCTCAACGGGTCTCAGCTTTGCTGGGGCAGTGGATCGGGCTGTTGGATGTCTGGGAATCTAGTTCTTGTTGATCTCTGTTGCTCGAGCTCCGGCGGGAGCTGCAACAAAGCAAACCGTTGGGCGCTTGATGCTGCCTGCTTGCACAGAGTGGTCACTCCTTGACCACAAGGGAGATTCTTCAGTCTTCTACGTCGAGTAGGATGTCGAAGGGTTCAGAGTTATGTATCAAAATTTCAGTCAGGATTATCTAAAGTCTATGGACACAGCTCCTACCTTTATTCCAAATCAAGGGGCTGTATTACCTGCTAGGTCCCTCCTATGGGTGGGACCCAGGAAGGGGGTGGTTACACCCCTTTCCCTTTGTCCAGTTTCGTGCCAGAGCTGGGGCTGGAGTGCCCCAGCACCGGTTCGAACTGGGCTATGCATGGGACGCCTTGTGCGCCCCAGGCAGTGTCTAGTTTCACTCGCCCTGCCTGCCTCAATCTACTATCTCCTGTCTGGGGTGGTGTAACACCTCCCTGTGACAGGAAACATTTTGTCCAGGCCTCCCCTGCCGGAGTTTCGGTCTGCAGCAGGAGGCCAGACTTGTGTCTGTGGCAGCAGCATCCATTTTGTGATGCTGAGGCTCTGGTTAGTTTAAACCGCGTTTACTGTTACCCACATGTCTTATCCCTCTAGAAGGGTGGAATGCTACCCCCGTTGCCAGAACTGGCAAGGGGGTCATATTCCAAAGCGAATGACACCTTACACGACATGTTTTGATAAAGCAAACCAAAGTTAGCAATAACCGCGAGGATTATAATGCACTTAAGAGTATATGGTATGGCAGTATCCCAGAACAGCTATAAGGACATGGTTCCGAAAGCTGCAGACAGGCTCAGCTCATGCTAGAGCACCATCTCACATAAAACCAAGCACTCTGCCTCCAGGATTGTTAAGGCCTGCCGTAGGAGTGACTTATAGGTGTATATGTGTCCAGATATAGGTTTAGACATAAGTATACTATATCTAAGCAAGGGGTGATTACACGACCTTGCCCCAGCTGAGTGATCAGCCAGTTGTGTCAGTTTGGATGGACAGCCAGGGGTGGCAAAAGATATGCTGCAGCCCCTGGTAGGCCTTGGATGCACCTATGCCCTGGGTACCTATAGTACACTGTACAGGGGCTCATAAGGTGACCCAATATCCAATTAGGTATGTACCTAAGGTACATGGAGTCCATTTTACAGAGAGAGCAGATAACCTGGGGCCCTGATTAGCAGGGTCCCAGGCCAACTAAGTCGAAAACCAGCTAAACACAAGGGAAAAAATCTGGGGTAACCATAGTCAGGTATCCACCCTCCTACATAATCCCCCCCCCCCCCAAACGAAAGGAGATAAGGCTATCCTTGGCCAGGTAAGCCTATATTACCTGAGTGACCATATAAGGAGGAACCTGCACTGGCATGGTTACCCCCTGTCTCATGGTCCACCAAGCAATCCCTCACCCTAAGGGTATCAGAGGGTCTCCACCATGGGGAATTACTACCTGTGGTATGTTTTGGCAAAGTAAAAGGCTGGTGTTGAGATGGAGTATTGAAGTGAGGTTCCACTAATGTAGGGCTCAACTTCCTCCAATCCCTATCCACCATGGGTGCCTTTCTTTCCATGACTGAGTTGCACTGTGCTCTCAGGGTCAACCTCTGGCTGCCTACAGCTGGAGGCTGGGTCCCTTTTGTTGGCTTACTGGAGGGACAGGTCAGGTTTGGGGCCTTTGGGTCCCAGGTTTGGCTGTGCCCAACAGTGTCCATCTGGGGGAGGTTCCTAACTAGTTGTAAGGGAGATCCCTCAGATGTTTTTGAATGTTTCACCTTTCTAGGGCTGCTAGCTTTGGTGCCCCTAATCTGCTGATGGGGGTGTTTTATTGGACAGGGGGCCCTTTAGGGTCCACTGGCCTCCTTGACCTCTGCAGCCCCGGGCTGGCTGAGGCAGGGTAGAGAGGGGCAGGTTACCTGCTCCAGACTGGGTCCCACCTTGGAAGGGTCCACTGACATCAGGGGCTCTGTCAGGCTAGGCCTGACTACCTCTGGGGCAGTTTCTTCACTAGGGGTAAGATCAGTTCCCTGAGGAGGCTGATGCTTTCCTAAAGTCTGGTGGGAGGGAGATTTCTCTTCCTCCTCAATGCTCTCTGTTTGTGTGGAGTGATCCATAGTTTCAGGCTTCACAACACATGAATCTGTTTGAGTTTGGGCTGTGGCCATCACAGCCCCGCCAACCTTTTCAGGAAGGGACTCAGTTTGGGTATGGGCTGTTACCATCACACCCCTGCTAATCTGTCTAGGGAAGGAGTCTGCTTGAGATGGGGCTGAGACTAGCACAGCCCTACCAACCTTTTCAGGGAGGACATCTTGGATTGGGGCTGTGGCCATCACAGCCCCACTAACCTTTCCATGGAGATTTACCATTTTAGAATGGGTTTCTTGTTCTACCTCAGCCCAGACTGAGATTTCTAAATCATTTCCCAGTAGACAATCTACAGGCAAGTTTGTAGACACTGCCACTCTCTTTGGGCCAGTGACACCTCCCCAGCTGAGATTTACTACTGCCATGGGATGATTTGTCTGCACTCCATCAATATTGGTCACCTGGTATGTGGCACCAGGTAAAAGTTGCCTTGAGGGGACTAGATTCTCAGTCACCATAGTGATACTAGCCCCTGTGTCTATATAGGCCTCAACTTTCTGACCATTGATGAGGGGCTCCTGCCTGTACTTTCTCAAAGTGTTTGGGCAAGCAGTGAAGTTGGCAAACCCCATGCCATTTTCACAGACAAGAGTAGCTGTAGTAGGGGACCTGGTTAGGCCAGAGTCCACATGAGTTCCAAAAGTAAACCCAGCCAAATTCTTGGGGGTGCTCCCACCAACTGGGGATTACTACTAAAAGTAACAGGGGGTGTTGGAGCCTTACTTGGAGGAATATTTTCCTTATTGTTATTCTTTGGGCACCTGCTATCAGTTTTCAAGTGGCCAGGCTGCTTACAGGCATGGCAATAAGGTTTCTTTTGGTTAGAGGAAGTGTTTTGGGACCCACCCCCACCATTGGAGTTTTGAGGCCCTGTGGGAGACTTGTCCTTGGATTTATCCCCCCCCTTTCTCTTGAGCCTTGGTATTATCCTTATTTTGGTCACCACCCTGATTCTTAGGCCTCATCCTGGTTCTGACCCATTTGTCTGCCCTCTTACCCAATTCTTGTGGAGAGGTCAGATCTGAGTCCACCAGGTGCTGGTGTAAAAGCTGGTTTTGACAATTACTAAGGATCTGCTCCCTCATAATCAAATTATACAATCCTGTATAGTCATGTACTTTGCTGCCAAGTAACCAACCTTCCAGAGCCTTAGTAGCACAATGTACACAATCAGTCCAGTCCTGAGTCTGAGCTTTTTGGGTATCTCTGAACAACAACCTGTATTGCTCAGTGGTTAGGCCAAACCCATCAATAAGAGCATTCTTCAGGACAGTGTAGTTTTTAGCATCCTCAGGTCTAACAGTGCGGAGCTTATCTCTCCCTTTCTCAGAAAAGGAGAGCCACAAGATTGCTGCCCACTGGTCTTGGGGGACCTGCTGTACCATGCAGGCCCTCTCCAGAGCAGTCATCCATTTGTGGATGTCATCCCCATCTTTGTAGGGGGGCAAAATCTTACTCAGGTTTCTATGATCATAGGACCTGTCTTTATCTCTAGGGATATTGCTGCCAGCAGTGGAATCTAATCCACTTAATTTTTGTTCCCTTGCTAAAGCAAGTTTAGCTTGGGCCAGGGCTGTTTCCTCTCTCTCTATTTGGAGTTGGACAGCTCTCATCCTAGCCTCATGCTCTTTTTTCTGGGGGGAAGTCATTCCCCTTTGAGAATCCCTTGAGGCATTAGAGAGGAGAGATTCCCTGGAAGGAGATCTTTCCCTTCTATTGCCTGGATTAAGCCTACTATTAGGCCTGGAAAGGTGGAACAACTCTCCATTCCCTAGTAGGCTTAGGTTTGCCTGGCTAAGTCTTCTGACCTGACCCTGGCCATTACCTCCATTATCTGAAACATCATCTCCATCTACCTCCTCTTCCTCTACTTCTGGGGTGATGGGATCATCTTCTATGGGGGGGTTTTCCTTCTCCTTGATTTCCTGAGGGGCCTGCAGAAGACTTCTCAAGATCAGCTGTCTCTACGACATGTATCAGGATTGGGATGGTAGGGTTGTGACCCGTTTTCAGCCCCCTTGAGGTGCACAAGGCACTCAAGTCTCTGAAGCTGAGTTTTTCATAGCTGGAAGGTGCCTTGGGAAGGTCACCTGTCACAGGTAGAGAACTGGGCTGTTCACCTGTGCCAGACATGACTAGTGAGGTGTAAGTGTGTGCACCTACCTACACTACGTTTTTACCTACTAGAACCTTGCTAGTGAGTTGTAGTCAGGGTGTGCTAAGCCCTTTGGTCTACAACTACTAAGTTCAGTAGAACGTAAGTATCTTAAGCTTTGTTTATATGTACCTATGGTACTTAATGTGATCTTTCAAATGATATCAAGATTACAATTGGTAAAACAGCAGCAAGCTCAAATCCCAACCGCTGCACACCAATGTGAGAAGTTGGCCTGATGTACGATGTTCACTATTCTAGTGAGCACCTTGTATCAGTCCAAACAACCCTTATGGTAGGTGGTTGTAAGTCAACCTTATAGACAAGCTATCCTAGGGGTAGCATGGACCTAAGCAGTCTTAGGCTTAACTCAAGAGGGCATGTGAAGCCAGCTGTTTTACCATATGCAATCCTTTTAATACCAAATGAAAGGACACCACACAAGTTATATATTATAAAAATATATGTATTTATTACTAGAATAATCCTCTGTACTCTTTATGAGGACAGAGGCACAAGCGTTTAAACAAAAGCACAGTTAAACATACAAAAGTTGCACAATTATAGATAGGCCCGGAGGCCACTCAAACCATATATTAAAATAGTGGTATAAGAACCACATCACGAACAATGGTAAGGCCTAGGGCCTGGAGAATCGCTGGGACTAAACTGGACTAACAGTAGTTAGGACTGGGGCGGCCTACAGGATACGGGTGCAGTGTCTAAAGTGCACTCGTGCACCAATGCAAAGTCAATGGTGCGTAAAAGTTACAAAGTTGCAGTTTTGGAAGTCTTCCGACTGGACTAGAACTTAGCCACTTTAAACTAGGACACTAGAGGTGTAAACGACTACAGGAGAACCAGTGTTTTATCGTTACCTCACCCACAGGAAGCGGGTGCATAGGTGCCAAAGTGTGTCAGGTTACGTCGTGGAGTTCTATGGAGCCTGGAGATGAAGATGCTGCAGGCGGCCAGGAGAGAAGAGTCCGGTTGGATCCAAGGGTGGATTGAAGATGTAGAGTACCTGAGAGCAGAGGGGACAAAGTCTGGGTCACTAGCCAGTGACCAGGAAGGAACCAGGCGATATCGGGCGCAATCAGGTAGTTGTTGAGAAGCTTGTCTCCGCTGCTACGTGGACCTGGGGGCATCGACGATGACCAGGAGTAGAACACGGACTGTCCCACAAAGGCTCTCACTGTCGGCGGTGTCGGCTTCCGGATTGGAGTGAACAGGCCTTGGCAAATGCAACCCACGCAGGAATCGAAGATGGCTTCTGGATCAGATCAGCAAGATCTGATGGGTGGCTCCTTTTCAGGGGAGCCAGGGCCAGTCTAGAGCAACCAGACCAGCAGTGTAAATTTGAAAGTTCGTCGTCACAGAGGCCACTAGCCAACGGGCAAGTGACCGGACAGAGGCGTCAAGCAGGAAAATGCAAAAGGGCCCCACGCAGCACTTGGTGAGTGTGGAGAGGTGATCTTCGGTGCAAAAGCTGCTCGGGGCTGAGGCTTCTCAGTCCCCAATGCACAGCTTCGAGGGTACCTCGGGAGCTGCACAGGAAGCACTTTGCAGGCTTTCCAAGATGGCAGGTCCCACGTCTCACGTCGCCTCCACGGGTCTCAGCTTTGCTGGGGCTGTGGATCGGGCTGTTGGATGTCTGGGAATCCGGTTCTTGTCGATCTCTGTTGCTCGAGCTCCGGCGGGAGCTGCAACAAATCAAATCATTGGGTGCTTGATGGGGCCTGCTTGCACAGGGTGGTCACTCCTTGACCACAAGGGAGATTTTTCAGTCTTCTACGTCGAGTAGGATGTCGAAGGGTCCAGAGTTATGTATCGAAATTTCAGTCAGGATTATCTAAAGTCTATGGACACAGCTCCTACCTTTATTCCAAATCAAGGGGCTGGATTACCTGCTAGGTCCCTCCTATGGGTGGGACCCAGGAAGGGGGTGGTTATACCCCTTTCCCTTTGTCCAGTTTTGCGCCAGAGCTGGGGCTGGAGTGCCCCAGCACCGGTTTGAACTGGGCTATGAATGGGACGCCTTGTGCGCTCAGGCAGTGTCTAGTTTCACTCGCCCTGCCTGCCTCAATCCACTATCCCCTGTCTGGGGTGGTCTAACACCTCCCTGTGACAGGAAACCTTTTGTCCAGGCCTCCCCTGCCGGAGTTTCGATCAGCAGCAGGAGGCCAGACTTGTGTCTGTGGCAGCAGCATCCATTTTGTGATGCTGAGGCTCTGGTTAGTTTTAACCGCATTTACTGTTACCCACATGTCTTATCCCTCTAGAAGGGTGGAATGCTACCCCATCACCAGAACTGGCGAGGGGGTAGTATTCCAAAGCGTATGACACCTTACACGACATGTTTTGATAAAGCCAAACCAAAGTTAGCAATAACCGCGAGGATTATAATGCACTTAAGAGTATATGGTATGGCAGTATCCCAGAACAGCTATAAGGACATGGTTCAGAAAGCTGCAGACAGGCTCAGCTCATGCTAGAGCATCATCTCACATAAAACCAAGCAGTCTGCCTCCAGGATTGTTAAGGCCTGCCATAGGAGTGACTTATAGGTGTATATGTGTCCAGATATAGGTTTAGACATAGGTATACTATATCTAAGCAAGGGGTGATTACACGACCTTGCCCCAGCCGAGTGATCAGCCAGTTGTGTCAGTTTGGATGGCCAGCCAGGGGTAGCAAAAGACATGCTGCAGCCCCTGGTAGGCCTTGGATGCACCTATGCCCTGGGTACCTATAGTACACTGTACAGGGGCTCAAGGTGACCCAATATCCAATTAGGTATGTACCTAAGGTACATGGAGTCCATTTTACAGAGAGAGCAGATAGCCTGGTGCCCTGATTAGCAGGGTCCCAGGCCAACTATGTCGAAAACCAGCTGAACACAAAGCAAAAAATCTGGCGTAACCATAGTCAGGTATCCACCCTCCTACATGAATCCTACTAAAAATGTATAGAACTCTATCTAGAGGGGTCCAGTTTTAAATTAATTTTTGTGTATCCAGTAGAGTGAACTGAATAGTTAGTAGAGCATGACAGGAACTGGAATATTTGTTACTAATCAGAGGTACTTCAAGTATACTTTTCCAACCCATAGTAGACGAGATTCTAAGTGGGAGTCATGTATGTTGGCAACAGGTTTCCAAGTTTTGAATTTCAACCATGATGGAACCTGCTAAATGATAACTAAGACTTTAAGAGCTCAACATCCACACAATAGGACAAGGAAGAAACGGCCTGATTTAGAGTTTGACACATGGGTTACTATGTCATAAATGTGACGGATATCCCATCTGCCTTATTACAAGTGCCGTGGAATACAATGCATTAATAATAAGACGAACCGGATATCCATTACGTGTGGGGTGGAGTCACCCTCCCGCCAAACTCTAAACCAGATCCTAAAATTTGCATTATCATTCTAAGTACTGAGGGCCATATGTATCAAGCAAATTCGCATTCGCAAATGCAGAAATTCGCAGAATTTTGGCATTTGCGAATGCAAATTTGCTAAATGGAATGTATCAAAGAAAAGCTGGTGCAAAACAAGGAATCGCAAAATTTGCGATTCCTTATTTTGCAATTGCATTTAAGGAATTGCACATTTTGCGATTCCTTTAATGCAATGTATGTAGCCCAAAAAAATGCAAATTGTCCTTAAGGAATTGCAAATTACCACCAACTTCAAGTTGGTGGTAATTTGCGAATTCCTTGAAAAATGCACATTTGTGCATTTTTCAAAGTGCCATATGAGGCACATACATGCCCTTAGGGCATGTATGTGCGCCACATGTGCACCCATGCTTATTTCAGGGGTGCAACAGGGTGTCCTTTGGACACCCCTGCACCCTTGAAATTATTCTCAATTTGCGATTCTCAAATTGCGAATCGCAATTTGAGAATAACTTCACATTCATTCCTATGGGCCTCCTGGCCCATAGAAATGAATGGGAAATGATTCCTTAATTGCGATTCGCAATTTGCTAATCACGATTAAGGAATACTAAGGATTCGCAAAAAAATTGCGAATTTCTACATACATCCCAATTTGCGATTAAATCGCTATTTCAGAATCGCAAATCTGGATGATGATACATATGGCCCTGAGTAAATGCGTAGGGAGCACGGCTGCTATTCAAGGGGAGCATGGATTTTAAACCTCTGCAATGAGAGGCACACAAAGAGGCTGAGATCAAATTCAAATGTGGGAGCCGAGAGGCTTTCTGGAGCTCTGCTTGAACTGGAAGTTTTTATACAGGCGAGATGATCAGTGCCGTTGACATGTTCATTCACATCCGACAATTATAATTTCAAAAAGTTAAGATACTGGGAAGGCTAAAAGTAACACTTGTTGCTTGCGGTGCTTTAGAGAAAAACGAATAAAGTATAAGGCACTGTGCAAAGCTAAGTTATCACAAAGAAAAATATCAGGAAAATTATTTTGGGCAATTGAATCATTTGAATGGAAATAGCCACACAGTTATACTGACTGTGCAGTGACCACCTTCTCAGTGGGGGCTGTTTCTTCAAAACGTTTTAAAGAAAATAAGAAAATAAATTAAGAGTAAGTGTATCAACAACACTGTGCATGTGCCATGGCAAACAGCATAGGAGCACGAGTTAGACTTCCATCATTACCGTCTTGAGAACAATGTCAAAAATCCAATGGATACGACACCCTTGAAAACAATTGCTCTGAAAATTGGAAATAAGTGGCAGTACTGCACCGTTTAAAATAGGTGTCAGTTTGGGGCGAGATAAACATCCTTAATAAACTGGTTGCGACTCCTCGATTTGACAAAGGTTACTCAAATAACGTTATACCGTATTAAACACTCAGTGCAGGTGTGCAACCATCTGTGTTTACTTTCGAAGAAAGCGAGGAGAAATGAGATGTATTAGCAGTCAGTGCCAACACTGATTAAAACTGAGGACTGTCAGCAACTCATTGGCTCAGTCTTTTTTTCTGTGCCTGACTCTCTCTCTGGTGTCTTGTAAAAAGAGCCTGTGTGCGCGTGCATATTTTGGAATGGGAGAGAGTCCATGTTTTTCCCAGATGATTCTCATCACCATTGAGAAGAGTTGGCACCGTCTATAATGCCGATTTTCCTGACACGTACATGGGTATTGCTGTAAGGGCTTTGTAGGGACAAACCATGTGCTGTCCAAACAAGCATTTGCAATGCAATAGGTCTCGCAATTGCGAGAGTTTAAGCTATTTACATTGTATAAATGACAATGCCTTTTATTTATCGGTTTTGATAATTAGCATTGTCATGTGTGATGCCAATAGCCCAAACTCTTGTAAATGCAAGACTTGCTTAATTTTGAAGAAGCGACCGCCATTGTAACAGACTGCTTGGAAAGTGAAAGGGCAGGTGAATGTTGCAGGAAAGCATGTCGTGCCTGCAGTAGGAGAAACACATTAAAGAAAATAGTGCTTACAGACGAAATAAGACAGACCATGTAACAACTGAAGTAAAAAGGTCAGTCCTCATGGGAGGTTACAAATGAACATAAGGCAGTACTAAGGAGGTACTCACAAGCCTATTACCGAATCAGAAGCCAGCATTTACAAAGGACAGTGACACAAGCCAATGAAAAATATGGGCGTAGAGTGAGCAGAGCTTCAAGTCCATACTCGATACAGCATGCCTTGCAGAGCAGCGCCTGAGCTGCCCAGCCTCAACCTAAACTGGGGAAGGTTATAAGATGGGTGCCTGTAAAAAGAGACCATCTTATATTAGAGAGGTGAATTCTAGGAAGGATTGGAAATACAGAGGGGTAACTGGTGTAGATTATTTCTCTGCCTTATCACTTCAGCTGTCAGCAGCGCCTGCATCTCCTTGATTGCCACCTTGGAGCCTCTGCATGCCCACTAAATGATCAGCTGAGCTGTGAGTGCACCATTGTAGTGCGGTGTAGTATTAGACAGATGGCTCTTGACTGGGTATGTATTGTTTTGTAAAAGCATTGGTACCTTCACTATCGTTGTAGTAATTAATGAGTGTTACTATTACTCAGGGCCACTGGAATTATGCAGCAGGTGAGGGGAAAATTATGTGGATGGGTTGAGTAAAATATGCTGCTAGTAAAGGCAAACTATGCAGCATTATGCAGCACATTTTGGGATAGTTTTACTCTATTATTTGTCATTTTTATTCGTGTTAATACTGTCTGGGTATTGGATGCAACCATTAGTACCAGTTTAACACCCAAACACAGCAATAAGCTACAGAAAGGTGACATGTTAACCTTTGTAAATGGCCACCCACTGCACAATAACATGTGTTGCTGCATTTTTAGTAACTTTCAACCTGTTTGAGCTAGAAATAATCTTTTTTTGTTAAAATCTGTAGATTATGCAGCAGATTATGGATTATGTGGCAAATGCGGCAAATGTATAATTATGCAAAAATCGCAGCAGTCACATATCGTATAATTCTAGTGGTCCAGCTATTACTCGATTTACCCTATTTACAGTACTCAATTTAAGCATCTCGAAAGGATGGAAGACTGAGTCAGTCTTGCATATCTTATGCATGGGATTCACCCTAGAGGGCGTAAAAGATTTGACATGTAGGCACACCCCCTAATCTTCAGAGTCCTTCTTTTAAGACTGTAATGCATCAAAAGTGCACATATACTTCAAAATATTCCTTCTTAACTTTTCCCATTCTATTTATGTGTCTCATTAAATTGATGTTTTATACTTGGTTTTATGTAGTATGTCACATTAGTGGGTGGACACATATTTGCTTTCAGGGTCACCATAAAAATATCTGCTTTTGGATCATTAACTCACGTACTAGTTATTAGACACTTATTTAGACAAGGTCAGGATGGAAAAAATGTTAAAATAAAAGCAAGTACATTTCTAAGCATTTAACAATATGCTTCAAATCAGGGTGAAGTGGCATTATTGCATCTAGTTAACTTCATTCTATCACTTGTAGAAAAAACATGGAGAAACAACTTTTCCACATGTTATTTCTAATTAAATGTAGAATCAACATGCTAGTTTGTTGTGGTAACTCTATTGCCTAATCTTGGTTTTACTGTGAAGCACCCAACCTTTTCCCTTAGTAGACATAGGACTGTTAAACTTACACTAAAAGGTAAGTATCTTTTAAAAGCAAAAATATCTAAGTAAGCACCTTCCTCAAAATAAGTCTTGGAATTTAATGAATACTTTCAGGCGCTCTTTCCTATTTCTTATTTTCAAGAATTGTTCTTAGCTTCAAGCTCTATAAATATTATGTTTGTATCTTTTCATTTCTCACCAACGAATATCCAACTTTCTCCCGTTTCAAGGAAATAGTATTTTGTATCATGTGCCTGGCATTAGAAATTAGTTATACTAAAGCCAAGCTGAAAAGTAGGGAGCCATAACATCAAGGCGTAATAAAAACCTTCTTATCTTTTCTGACTGCTGAAGTCCAAATAACCCTTTTTAGACTCTGCTCGCCCATTAGACAGTGCATGCTGTATTTTGGTGAAAAGACCTATTGCCAGCTTACAGTGGGCTTAAAACCGGCCCATTGCTTACCATTAGTTGGCTTTACTGTCACTCTCATTTGCTACCTTTTTATTCATTAGATTGTGTGAGCTCTCCTTTGTTTTTTCTGATTGTCCCTGGTCCAACATCATGGACGCATTACTTGTATCCAAGCACTGGTTGCTTTTCAAACACTACTTTTTTCTTTTGGGTTTAGCATTACATGTGACTGCATGTGTTTACCTGCTGTCTCTCTTGTGTACTTTTCTCCCCTAGCCACATTCTGTTGCCCTCTGTTGCCTGTGTTCTTCACCCACGTCCCATTCATTTTGCACTCGCCCTTCTATACTTTTCCCCCTATGCATTGCTTCCGTTACCCTGCCTGCTCCCTCCATGCTGTTCAGCCGCGGTCCATGCAGGTAAGAGCAGTGGGGCAGAGAGGCCAGAGGGGGGGGGGGGGGGGATTTCGACGGACGGTGACCAGGGAAAATTAAATAATAATTAGTTATCCCTCATCATCGTCTGTCGAAATCCTTCCCCACCCGGCCCCACCGCTCTTACCCACACGGGCCATGCTGATGCTGTTTTCCCTCACCTGCCTGTCAGGTTACTCCCCCATCTACACTTTAAAAAAAACGTCTGCACTATTTATCTTATTCTTTACTAATCCAAATCGTCAAATAAAATAAAGTGTGTTGCCTTATTTTGAGGCACGTGCATGTGTTGCGTATGCGCCTACAAAACGATGCAGCAATGCCTCCTAGTGCCTTTTATATGGTTTCTTTAGCCGTGCTGCACAGCATGGGGGATGCTGTGGGTCATGGCTAGAAACTGTTGTCAAAGCCAATAGGTCCCAAAGATGAGGCCTGTTGGCTTCACCAGTGCTTGTTTAAATCTCAGCCCATGTCCTCTTCTTTAATCTCTCCTTAAACCGCACGCTATCTGTTTCCTCCACCTGTCTCCCATGGCAGAAAGAAAAATAAATTGGTAATGCAGAAAGGCACGACCCTCTCTTCCTCGTTTCATTCACATGGCTCGCTTTCCTTCTCAGCCCTTTCAAATCTCTTCACAGTGGCTTCGATCCTAGTCACGTGCAAGCACAGTGCTGCCAGGGCGCTTGACTGCAGTTTGAAAAACAGGCAGGATAAAATCTTTGTGTACTCGTATCTCTGAGTCTAAATGATACCAACACAGTAGACGCCACATCAAATAGGAAGCATCAGAAAGTTCCTCCTGCGGTGCCTCGAAAGCACAGACGCCCTAACAAATGCTGAAAAACAAGCTATGGCAGAGAGGAAGAGTCACACGCGTTACCCACTGCCTATTCTTGTCATAAGGATCTATTGCATTGGATAAGGGCAGTGCCTTAATGTGGGCGGTACTGTCTGGTGCTGAGTACCGGCACATTTTTTTATTTTGAGAGGTAGGGTACCTGCACTTCTCAAGAGAGAGGTAATATTTTTCATTGGAAAGTACCGGCACTTCTCATAAATAACGACGTACTCTGATACAGAGAACCTGCAATTTTATTTTTTATTCAAGCACTGGATAAGCTGGAGTTGGTAAGAAATAGTGGGCCATATGTATCAACATTCCGTTTTGCGATTCCTAAATAGCGATTTTTAAGGAATCGCTATTTAGAAATCACAAAATGGTATGTATGTAGGAAATCGCTTCTTTTTAGCGATTCCTTAAAATCCCTTAATTAAGATTAGCAAATTGCTAATCGAAATTAAGGAATAATTTCCCATTCATTTCTATGGGCCAGGAGGCCCATAGGAATGAAGGGGAAATTTGCGAATCGCAATTTGCTAATTGCAAATTGTGAATATTTTCAAGGGTGCAGGGGTGTCTCAAGAACACCCTGCTGCACCCCTGAAAATGACATGTGTGTGCATATGGCGCACATACATGCCCTAAGGGCATGTATGAGCGTCACATGGCACCTTTTGATTTGTAAAAAAATGCTTTTTTGAAAGAATTCTCAACATACCACCAACTAGAAGTTGGTGTTAATTTGCGATTCCTTAACGGCATTTTGGAATGTTTTTTTCCTTGATACATTGCAATTAAAGAATCGCTAAATTTGCAATTCCTTAAATGCAATTGCAAAATAAGGAATGGCAAATTTAGCGATTCCTTATTTTGCACCAAAAATGTTTCATACATACCATTTAGCGAAAATGGGTTCGCAAACGCCGGAATTCTGCGAATTTCGGCGTTTGCGAACCCATTTTGCCTTGATACATATGGCCCAGTATCTCCTTTCTTCTGCATCTAAAACACTACGAATCACATTATAAATGTGTGTAATACATGTAAGCCACTTTGCACATGCCCAGTTTACAGATTCTTTAAATTACTGAAATCATTTTATAAAAAACTCTTTCAAGGGATACATTGTCTAACATCTGAATGCTGACTTTTAAGTATGGCTCAGAACAGGAAGTAATCACATCTACGCAACATGAAGCATGAGCAGGTAAGTGGCGTGTTGCCGCAGCTTTCGACCAATAACAGAATGTTTTTCAAAAGACGTCCTGAATTACAACTTTATTTTTAAGTCTGGAGTTGATAAGCTTTGCCTAATTCTGAAAAGCACTTATTCCATATCAGTTAGGCAATGGGTGCCCAAACCAGACTAGGCCCCTGAAGTACTACCATCTAGCCCAGGCACGCAGCGTTGTGCTGAGTGAGTCCTACAAAATCTAGGCCCAGGTTTTTCGCACATATGAACTTAAATTTCATACTACTAGTGCAAGCAACATAGATGGATACCACAGCACAGGAACGGAGTGTACGAAAAAAACACCATATTGCTTTTGCTAGACCGCGCCTGTGCCGCAATTGCCATTTTGAAAGAATGTAGGGGAGTGTAACACCTCATAGGATTTGGGAAACGTGATTCCATCTCACTTACCTACGTCTTACTCACATGTTTTGAACTACATTTTTTTTTATGTTTATACTCTCGCTTTCTTGTTTAGTGCATGGGTATTTTTAAGGTTCTATTTATTTTCACAGTTGCCCATTGGTACATGAGCCAATGCAGGCATATTTATGGCTTGGCACTGAACCATCAGTCTTTGGACATGATGAGGTCAGAAGAGGGCAAAAAGCCAGCCACCCAGGTTGCTAAATCAAACACCTCTGAGGGGATGGTAAAACCACCTCAGGTGTGAGACAAAAAGATGTCACCGTTCATTTAACCCCCTTAGTCAATGGCTATGTCTTTCAGTGCTTATCCATAGTATTACCCCTCTTGATGCCTCAGTCACACACTGCAGAGTAAGTGATTAGAAGCTGAGACACGCATCCAATGTGCCTAGCAAAATTCTCCCACAAAGACTTGATGGATTTCTTTGATAAGAAAGTTAGAGCCGTCCATATCTCGCCACCCACCAGCAACTCCCTAGATACGGTTGAGTTTCTGCCATGCAAGGTGCTGCAACCATGGTCATCTTTCTCTCTGATTTACAAACAGAACCTGCAATGAACAATCTCCAAAGAAAAATGCTTAAATCACCTTCCGAATGCAATTCTGGATTCTATTAGCAAATTCATTGTCACACATCTACTCCCCAAATGGACCATCATGGTCAACTCCTTGCTACAACAGGACCTTTATCCAGAATGACATAAAGGGAGTCAAATATCTCCTCTCTTGAAAAAAACAACCTTTCAATCCAGAGAACATGAACAGCTACCTCCCTGTCTCCACACTCCCATATTTAGGCAAAGTCATAAAAAGTTGCATTGTGTTCCAACTCGCTTCACATGTTCGTTTGAACAAACAACCACCTAGACACTCTTCAATCAGGTTTCCACCAGGGCTACTGTACAGAAACTGTGACCCTCCAAATAAATGTTAAATGAGTTAAATGTCGTATACTTGTAAAGTGCACAGCTGCCCCAGCAAAGGGGCGTCCCGGCGCTGTATACCACTGGGGAACCCGTCCTGGCTTTCCCTGTGGGATGGTCCCTACTGGGAATCCCCAAGGTGGAGCCAGGCATCCCCGGCGTTGATGGGGCCGTTGTGGAGATTAGGCAAGCTAATGCCCAGAGTTGCCGAGTGGGACCCCTGGTTAGAGTAGGCACCGAGGCGAGAATTGTCGAGTCTGCTGACCCTGGTCTACAACCCTGCCGCGTCGGGAATTGAACCCTGGTCCCAGGCCGACTTCTGCTCCCGGGTCTGCCGCCTCTAACCAGTGAGCCACACCACTCCACACAATAGTCGATGATTCCCTTAGAATCCTCGACTCCGGTAACTCCTGCCTCCTGGTTCTCCTAGACTTATCAGCTGCATTGAACATTGTCAACCATCTGGACCTCCTTCACACTCTAGAACAGTGCATGGGTTGTGAAGTACAGTCCTCAACTGGTTCGCCTCATACCTAACTAATCATTCCCAAAGTGTGAAAACTGGTAACACATTCTCAAGACCAGTCGGTGTACATTGAGGGGTTTTTCAAGGTTCAATTCTCTCCCCAGCCATCTTTAAGCTCTACCTAGAAGCACTATATGTGATTCTCAGAAACTCTGGGATTCTCTTCCACCTCTATGCCAACGACATCAAAATATACATGAAAATCTAATCCTCAGAAGATGTTGTCCTGCTTTCAAAAATATTGCTAAAGATTTAGAACAGGATGCCCAACCTCCATTTAAAACTTAACCCAACTAAGACAGAATTTCTTTAGATTATGCCTCTGAAAGTAAAAACTTCAGTACAAAAATGGATGGCTAGCCTTCCCTCCCTGGATGGCTGCCACACCATTGTAAAGAGTGCCCGATCACACCAGCAAGCTTATGCTGACAGATGGCTCAATGGCCATAAATACAACATTTGTTCCACAGGAAATCATTTAGAAGAAATTAGGCATATTGGCAGGGAAATAAAATTCAAGGAACTGTGCTGTCGCAACAAATGGTATGAAATTACTTCAATTCAACGGTTAGATAATTCAAAGCAATAAAGCAACAATTCCGATCAGTGGACAGATGCTACGTGTGATGGCGTAGTGAAAACAAGTCTCATCGGCAGCGGCTTCGACAGCCATCTCAGTCGCAATCAGTTCGCCAGACAGAGATTTGGATAATGTTTCTCAGTACCACTTCATGCAGTTTGAGGGACAGGAGGAGCACAACCTAACAACAGCAAAGGTTCCATTACCTAAGGGGAACCACTTGATTGTTAGGACTCACTACAGCAAAGGTCAGCAGCAGGTTCTAAGGTAGGTCCAGTAGGTACTTTTCGGCAGGACAGTTGCAGGTTAAGGGTCTCTGGAAGCTTGTTGTATCTGTATCACAAACAGGAGGTCAGCCAACTGACCACTCAAGTCACTTCTGGTGTCCTGGGTTCAGGGCAAGCAGGTCCAAGCTTTCTTCAGGTTATTTAGACAGGAGGGCAGTCTTTTGCATTTCTCACAGGTCCAGGAGTGTTCTGAGGGAGGTCTAGGGAATGCCACATATATTCTCTGTGCCAACCTTGTGTTTTTGAAAAACTCTTTGCCACTCACTAGCCAGTAGGGAAAAAGCTTCCAGGCATGACCTGCCATTGTTTACATTACTTTCTGTGTTTCTTTTTGTTTTGTAAACTATCTCACAGTATCCCGGTTTCGATAAATCCAACATAGCAGAACCTTTTTACCCCTCGTGGTCAGATATCCCTGTGCCCACCTAGTGGTGTGGCTATGATAATCGGCAAACCCTCCCTTGTAGCTACTCCAAACACGATCTGGGGTAGCACCCCATCTCACTGGGTTTGGGGCCGAGTTATCTAAGAAGACACCAAGGAGGCAGAACTAGGCTTGATCAACAGCTGCCAGAGCCCGAGTAGGCATACTTTGAAGCCTAGGAAGGGGCTGGGCACAGGCCCCAGGCCATCCTGCTCAAGGAACAAAAACACATCCCCACAGCCAAGCCCTTTGTTCACTGTATGGGAGCGATCCACATCTCAGAACAGGGAAGCCCTCGGCAGTCATGTGATACTGGCGTAAAGGCTCTTTTGGCATTAGGTTGAAAATAACGACTTTCTAAAGTGTAATCTCCAAAATAGTAATTTAAATCCATTTTAACACTTAATTTGGATTTTAAATCACTATTAAAATGATATCCTTGAATCATGTTTCAAGCTTCTCCCACACTTAAATTAAACACTATAAAGTCCACATTTGTAAAGCCCACAATCACCCATAAGGGTCTCTAGGCGCTGGGGGGCGTCCGGAAGATTAAGCAAGCTATTGTCCAGAGTCACATGGTGCTGGGCTAATCTGCCGCCGGAGCCGGGGATCGAACCGTGGTCCCCAGATTCCAGCGTCAGTCGCCCTGGCCGCGGCGCCACACCTCTCCCTCTATAAGTTGTTATAGTTCAACCCAGTGTTTTCCTATGGAAAAGTCAGCCCTGCTACAGTGTAAAATGACTTTGGACGTCTTCCACTGTCAGAACATGTAAAACATTCAATAAACATGCCCTACATTGTAAATACCATGCATCCTGCACTAGTAGCATTTAAGTTACAGGCCGTGGGTGCATGTGGTACCATTTATTAGGGACTTATATGTAAAATAAATGTGCCAAAATACGGGTATGCTATTCCTAACCTGTGTAGAGCAAAGAGCACAACGCTTTACCACTACCCCTCAGGAATAAAGTGTACAGATTTGTATAGCCAGCAAACACAGGTTTATCAGAAGAAGGCAAAACTCAGGTGGAATCTTATACACAAATTATCATTTCCAACACCGTCACTCTGGGTATGTGTCGATTTCTGAATCACTCAGTACAAGAAGTTAAAGACTGAGTCAGGATTCTGACATACAGTAAATATGAAAGCAATATCACCACAGTCATGGAGTTTTCCTGTGATATATTCAAGCTATAGCCTGGTAGATTATATTATAAAAAACTGACAAGTAATAGGTAAGAATAACAATTTTATAATACTGATTTGCACATTCAAAAGAGGTAATGTAACACTATGGTAATTTAACGTCCAGAATTACCAATCGCTGAGGTGTCAGCAATTTTGTATGACAAATTACTGATGTACATACACTGCAGTCTGCAAACTGAGGACCTGTGGGCATCATGTACAGTAAATACATTCGGTAAAAGCGATTGGAATTTGCACACTGACTTTTACCAAATGCATTTTTATTTTGTGAACCAACCCATGTATTAATAGGTCTGTAATAATTGGGTGTGCCTGAACAGCCAAAATGGTGCGCATGCTTTAGCAAGCTCCCGCCCGTCACCGGCGAGGTTTGAACTTACCGGGTGTTGGCGTGCCCGGTGGGTCAGCGTGGGGCCTGAAGGTCTCCCCGACCACGAAGGAAGTCCCTAGATGGCTTCAAATTCAGTGTCTCGAGGAATGAAGGAGGCAGGAGTTGCAGCACTGGAGGGCAGCAGAGCTCCAATATTGCGGGTCAAGACAAAGAGCGGACATTCATGTGCTAGATATACGGCAACCGCGGGGCATCTGTGTGTGAGCACTCACCCTCACAAAGGCTGAGTGGGGGGTGTGTGGCTGGAAGACATGGCGCCAGAGAGCTTGTACAGAGCTCAGAATTGAAGCAAGGGGAAGCCACAGATCATGAGGACAAGATCACTCATCCCATGGCCTCCCGAGTTGGGGAGCTGTTCTGGGTCTAGTCAGCAGGCAAAACAATAACACAACAGCAGGACCCAGCGGGCCCAAAAACTCTGTGTAACTCTGGGGTGGAGGTAAGTTGGGAGGGGCCCGCTGTTTTCCCCTCCGACAGTTGTTATTTGTGCCCACCCAGCCCAGAAGACAGGGCACTCAGAAGACTCGAGGGCCAGGCTGCAGGAACAGTGTTAAGGCCAATAGTGGCACTAGGAACTAGCAACTTTCTCTGGTCTGTGCCTGTGGAAGGACCCCAGGTGTGTGGTGAGGAGGCCTGTGTTAGCTACAAACTGTGTGTTTGGATTGTACTGCTTCTGCTGCCCAGATGGGTTCTGCTGGAGTAAGCGGGTTGGACCCCCTGACACCTACACAGTTCCTAGGCAGGCGGCACTGCTGAAGCAGGCAGGCTAAACTGTGATATGGCCCCAAGAATATAGACAAGTATACAGTGCAAGTGGTGAAGGAAACTCCTGGTAGTGAACACAGATCTGTGGCTTCACCATCTAGGGAGAACACGTGTTAGAAATGGGCGGGTTGTGACCCTAGACAAGAAGGGACCCTTCCTAGCCAGGATAAGGGAGTTACACTTCTGAAATAGCCCCTGCTCACTCCCTTGGTAGCTTGTCACGAGCAGTCAGGCTTTTCTTAGAGGCAGTGTGTAAAGCAATTACACATAACATACAGTAATACGGTAAAAACACTCCAAAAGGACACCACACCAGTTTAGAAATGTATCCAATATTTATCTGTGTTAGAACAAGACAAAAACGATAAAAATACAGCATACAGTTATTTAAAAATACTCATGAAGCAAAACTAGACTTTAAAACAGTTCCTTGAAGTGGATAGCTCAGTCCGGGGCTACCTCACTGATCTGGGTCAACAAATGGAAAGTAGAGTGGTGGGGCGTGCGGTGCCCTCAGGTCACTGTACAGGCAGTGGCTCCTTGGCAGTCATCCAGCGGCATCGGTGAGACCAGGGCTGTGGTACGAATTGGGGCAGTGCTTATCGCTATGCTGACAGTCACAGTGCAAGCAATGCCATCCGACGTAGATCGGCGGTCAGTGCAGCTGTCATCGGTGGGCCAAGGATGCAGTGTGAGACAGGGTGGTGTGTTGTGTAGCTTACGAGCGGTGCCCGTAGACCACGATGCAGATCACGGCGACTAGGCCAGCTGGTAGCGGTGTCGTCTGTGAGACCAGGGCACCAGAGGGAATCGAGACAGTACGGTGTACGGTGCCTACAGGCCATGGTGCAAGCAGCGGCTCAGTGGCAGCGGTGGACGTCGCCGTCGGTGAGACCAAGGTTGTAGTGTGAAGTGTAGCTGTGCCCTCTGTGGTGCCTTCAGGTCACGGAACTACAGGCAGACTTGGTGACGGCGTCGGGTTGCGGTTTCCCTCTGTGGCAACTGAGACATGTGGTCCCAGAGGCGGTACCCAAAGGAAGGTGAAGTCTTTGCTGTTCCCGAGATTACTTGAACAGGGGGAAAGCACTACTTCAAGCTCTTGTAGACACTCAGAGAGGATTGTAGAAAGTTCAGTCCATTCCTTTCTCTGCCCAAGATAGAAGCAGCTAAAGCAGGCCCACACAGCAAAGTGGTAGTCTCTCCTCACAGCTTATCCAGCTCTTTTTCTTGGCAGGTCCCTTGATCCCAAAAGAGTTCTAAAGTTCTGGGAACAGGGCCCCAATATTTAAACAACATTTCCCATTGAAGTTGTTACCCCCAAAGTTCCATTGGCATACATAAACCAGCTCCACCTGGCCCAGGCCAGGTTCACTCCAGGAGATGGACAGCTTTGTAAGAGGCAGCCACAGTCCATTCAGGTGCAAGCAACAACTCCACCTCCTAATACTTTAAATGCAGCCAGGTCTATTCAGCTTGGCTATGAGTCACCCAGGAAAGGCAGGACATACCTCAATCCTCCCCCTTGGGTCTGTCTAGTGTGAATGCACAAAGCAGCCCCTGTCAGTCTAAAGCTGTCAGTCTAAAGCACAGACAACTAATACACAAAACAGGCAGGCAGAGGCACATGGATGGTTAGACAAGGAAATACCCACTTTCTAAAAGTAGTATATCTAAACACACAATATAAAAATCAAATGCCACATCCACCAAGGCAAAAGCGCGGGCTAGAGGGAAGAAGGAGACACGGCACAGGACGGCCGCCTGGGGGCCTGGGGGCCGAGTTGCCCATGGATTAAGAGGGGCCTCGTCCGGTTCAGCTCATGAAGATGCACTGTTGCTCGCAGCTGGACCCTAATGTAGACTGAGACTTCACAATTGTTTTGGGACCACACAGATCGCATTGCACGCCAGCACCACTATATCCTTTGATTAACAGTTTGCTAGACCTGGTCCCACAGGGGAGGGGCTAGGGCTCCAATCTGGTCCATCTGAGTACACTGGTTCCCAGTGAATTCTGTGTTTATGTGAGGTTTGGCCGACAGATGCTTCTTTGGGCTGCAAGGTATAGGGAGGGTTGGGATTATGTTTTTCCATTTAGTTTTTTTGGGTTGTTTAGTTTGTGTTGTAGTTCCATGATTCTGGGTGCAAAGAATGGTCCTTATATGCTCACACAAGTTTTCATGTGCTCATGTCTGCCCAGCTGTCATTGTTGTATCCCCACCTGGGTGCGGCAATCACCATACGATGGGACTGTGAACATTCCTGTGGGAACACTATCAGCCATGACACAGAATGCAAATGGGCTTTTAAACAGGATTAAAATGGCTACTATCATTTGCACGTAGACATAGATCGGTTTCCTGCTCCTCCAAGAGACCCACTAGCAGGGACATCATTGTCAGTTTCTGGCCCATAGGCGATATGACAGTGTGTATCATGTGGGTTACACCAGAGGATTGCTGGGCTGGCCATCCTGCTACTTAAAACCCCTGCCATTTTTTGTGTCTCAGGTTACAACAGATGTCCACGGTTGATATGTGATTCTCGAGGGCTCCGTGGAGGGCACCTACTATAACCTAGTTAGAGAATAGGTCCCATGAGCCCCACTTCAATCCACACTGCTGGCCCCTGGCAAACTTTTAACCTTCCTGCTTCTTGGGGTGAGGATAGCGAGCGGTGATTTCACTGATGTCCTAGATGAGTGAGACTGGTACAGGCCTCTGGGCGGCCCACGGAGGAAAGGAAGGGAATTGGAGGACTGGGTGTTTGGGCTGGGACTGAGTGATTCATGGTGCATCTTAAACCCTGACTGATGCCAATACACCCATCCATCTGTGGCACGTGGCTCATTGTCCCACATTGTTTACCTGTTACTCTCAGTCTCTGGCCTCCTACGGACCAAGAGGTTGCAAATCCTCCCCTGAGGAATCTCAGATCATGCCTCGGTGGTAACTCATTTTGGGACATCGACACCTATATGTTGACTTACCGCCTAACTTCTTACTGACAAACATTTATCTGAGTACTTATCTGATGAATTAAAAGTATTATTTGACCTCAACAAAGGAGTCAGCCAGGATGCTGTGAGGCGGGTGTCAGACCACAATAAGGAGCATCACCCACTCCTGTGACAAGGGAAAGATAGCAAAAGGCTGGACCAGATTATGGATCTAGAGGCCTCCATATTAGCACAAGCGAGGGTGGACCCAAGTAACAGTATGGATTTGATGCAGTCCTGGTTGACAGTTGATAGGGTGTCCTTACAATTGTTAACCCTGGGGGAAGCACGCAAATGCTGGATAGCCTCCACGCATAAAGTGTATTAATGGGGGAACAAATCGAGTAAACTTTCGTATTAGCTAACTATGAAAGATATGGAGTCTAGAGTGGTGCCTCGAATAATGGATGGGGCCTGTTGCCTAGTGGAGAACTACAGGGAGATTGGGGTAATCTTCGCTCAGTATTATGAAATATTGTAGGCAGAACGGGTATGCCCAGTCTGCGAGTTCACTACCCTACTAGTTGCCGATCTCCCGCTGACTCAATTTACCACGGTGGGTAGAGCCACACTGGACCACATACTCACACATGAAGCGGCGGGCAAGGCTCTATTAGATCTTACTTTGGTAAAAAACATTAGGCTCGGATGGGTTACCGATGGAATATTATGTGAGTCTCTACCCAGAGATCCTTCCCCAACATTTTGGACTTGTTTGTGGAGGAGGTTCAAGAAGGGACACTTTCCACTAGACCTAGATCTGGCAACCCTAGTCATCCTATCTAACTAGGGGTGTCCACTGAACCAATGCTCCTCATACTGGCCCATTTCTCTAATCAATATGGATGTCGAACTTTATACTAAACATCAAGCTAACTGTCTCTTTTGGATGATACCCAGGCTGGCCTACCCGGAACAATGCAAGTTTATTCCACGCTGCCGCACAGGGTACTGTATAAGGAGAGTACATCTGGCACTAAACTGTAAGAAATCTCTGAAGTGGGGTCAGCATCTATTCTGCTGATAGATTTTGAAAAAGCATTTGATTCATTGCACTGGGTCTTACTGGATGAAACCCTTGTGGCATGGGGCTTGGGGCCACAATCTTGGCTTATTTAAAAGTCCTCTATGCAATCCCAGGGGCACAGGTGTGCAAAAACCTGGTTTTACCTTTCAAGTTTCCAATAAAGCGAGGCACTAGACTGGGCTGTCCCTTATCCCTCCTTACATTGAAACCTTGGTGGTTAGGGTATATAAAGCATTACACAATATAGGGCCTGCTTTCTTGACCCAAAATCTCATCCCTTACCACCCTGCTAGAACGTTGCGTTCATCTTCTTTACAGGAACTACTGGTACCTCGCACAAAATCGGTAGCGTGGGGTGACAGAAGATTCCTGGTAGCCGCCCCGAAATTGTGGAATACTGTCCCACTGACCATTAAAAAGAGTACCTCTCTCTGGATGTTTCGCAAACAGCTCAAGACCTGGCTCTTTAAACAATAATACTTCAGTCTCCTTGGTGGTTATACACTGCAGAAATCTCAGCGCCGAGATGACCGAGGGCCTTCGTTCGCGCTTTATAAGTGTTTTAATAAATAAATAAATAGGGTCATCTGCGATGCACAGATCCGAGGTTTGACTGGGGCCTAGAGACGGAGGATTGGATAGCTTTATAAGCAGATGATTTCCCGTTATTTCTCTCCCAGCCTGCTGAGACAGGGCCCTGTTTACTTCATAGCCTTGACACGTTTGGAGCAGCCTCTGGTCTGGGGGTTAACTGGGACAAGTTCCCCATATGGGGGAACTGCCAGGGTGAGATATGGCATGCAGGAGTTCCCATCCACCTTCTTATATTTTTTTATATTTCGGGATTTTATTTCTCCTAGGAGCCAAGTCTTACCTGGAGCTTCTACCTTTGCCGTCTAGTGTGGAAGGCACAAGAGGATTTGACTTAGTGGGGCAAATTACCCCTAAAACGTATGGGAAGAATAGCTCTATTTAAAATTATGAAACTCCAGCAGCTTCTGTATGCCCTTCAAAACTACTCCCTCCATATTCTGCAGTCCTGGTACAATTCACTGGCAGCCATGGGGTGAAGGTGTATATGGGTGCACAAACCACCAAGGGTTCTTGGCTATTGTGTTCATACCATATATGAAGGGGGGCTTGCTATGGCAGAATTGTACCTCTATTACTGGGACGCCCAAGTTCTGAGCATCAAAGACTGAATACTGGGGGGCTGGGGGAGACCCACCTATCAGGGAGAATTGACTACTTAATTTAAACAAAGTAACAGATGTCCTTTATGGGACACCCCCACCAGCAACAATCCAGGAAATGAACCGGATGATGTTTGGGGTGTAGTGGGAGGCACTGCAGTGGATCGGTTGGAACCGGAAATTCTCACTTGAGAATCCCCTGTGGCAGAGCAGGTGGCTGTCCAAAATGGCAAATCTGGAGGGCTTCCTCGGATGGGACTGCATTGGGATCTCATGCATGTGAGACCAGACCCATATCAGGACCTCTGTGCGGACTTCCACATGCCTGCTCCCCAGTTCTTCTGGTATTTACAGCTACAGCATGCACTTCTTGAATGTTGTGGAGAACTGCTGGATTTTCCAGAATGTAGTTCACTGGAAGAAAGTTTACTTCTGGGACCTTTGGGGCGTGGTGGGATTTCTCAGATCTATGACTTTGGTAACATACTTCCTGGACCTGAGGAGTCCCCTGAAGGCGAAATGGGAAAAATGGGTGTGGGATTTTGAGGAGGCTGACTGGCACGATGTGTGTATGGCTCCCGGGAAGTTGGCAATCTCAACGAGACTCCAGCTCATACAGTGGAAGTTTCTCCACAATGCTTACCTGATGCCCCTCCCCTTGTGGATAGCCAAAGCCAGTGCATCTCCCTCTTGCACCCAATGCCAGGACCCCAGGGGTGATTTCTACCACATGTGTTATTCACAAGTACTAGGACTCTTTTGTGTCCACTTTAGCTCTTGTGGTGGGAACATGCATTAAAGTACACCCCAGCATTGCATTATTGGGCAGTCTAGATGATCTGGGGGGTCCCCAGTGTGATAGAACATTGGTGGGGTTGGACACGCTGAAAGTGAAGAGGAACATAGGCAGTAGAACTCCCCAGTGGCTCCATCTATAGTGACCTGGATGAAAGGCATGGGATGGTGGGCCAAGATGAAAGAAACTATCTACACTGCATGGGACCGTTGTAAGTATGAGAAAGTTTGGAATAAATGGTGAATATACGACGCATGGGCGGCTGAAGCCAGAACAGAGTTGTGACACAGCTTCTAAGCAATGGTGTTCACAGCTGGGGGGAGGGAGAGGTATGGGTTGGACCATGTACATATTGTTTACCGCAGTAGACCAACTGGTTGTATTGTATGCAATAAAGGAAATACAAGTGGTTATATAAAACAAAAAATAGGTTGGTTCACAAAATACAGAATCTTAGTGGGTGGCAATTCGAACTGCCTCATGAATATTAATGAGGGATGTCCCAGATTGCGACCCACTATGATTGGCTACAACCACAGTCACGCCTTCTGGTGTCAGAAGATCACATTGGCTGTGATTGATTTTCAATAAAGTAGTTTTTTTTTTAATGCAACTTTTTTCCCAACTGGCAAACAGGAAACATTTATAAAGAAAAATGAAATGTTTTCCAAACATATTTTGTCAGTAAGTAGTGGTTCTGTGCTCCACTGCCTACTCCTAATTTAATTTTTTTAAACATTCACAAAGTTGAAGGTGTCCCATGGTGACCCTTTCCTGTTAGCTGATGAGTTACCACCTCATTTAGGTGGTGGTAAAATAATGTTTTGAGACCAGATTTCAGTTTCAAACCGTTAATACATACCATAAGAAATCGGATTTCTAAAGGGATACTCTAAACAATTGTTTCCTAAATCCATTTAACGATTCGGAAAAACCTCTTTCAATTTGTTAATTGGGCGTTGTACATTTAAAAAAAGTTGTGCTGTTGCAAATTGCATGATTTACTGAATCAGAGGGTTTGCCAATGCTAAAACCATTAGTGCATGCGCCCTCAAGTTATTTGAAGGTCATGATCTCATCTCCTAAAGGAATGCACACTAAAATGTTAGCATTGTATAACTTGCAGTTTTGTCCTCATCACCAAACATAATATACAATTTACACTTTTAGAATTGTTTAATGTTACATGTTTTACAAAGATGTACTCCATTTTGTCTACAACTTCATGCAGTGAGCGGTAGCGCTTTGTTCAGGGAAGAATTGCTCGCCTGTATGACACACCCTGCAAAGGCCATCCAGTGAGGCCACATTTGTGAATAGTGCACAGTCAGGGTTGGATTGGGATAAAAAATCGGCCTAGGCACACCAAAAAAAAGTGGCTCACATTTGCGTATTGCCTTTCTACAAAACGATGCTTCAGCGGAATTTTATTAAACGAAAGGGGGCGGGGGCATGTTTTATTAACTTCACTTAGATTTTTAAAAAATGCACAGATTTAATTCACACTGCTGAACCACACATGAATGCAAGTGACTGGAGACCAGTACTGCACAGACCCCCTGCCCCCGCTCAAGCAACATACATTAATGGGCCAGCCCCGGGAGAGAAAGGAAGTGATACCTCTGCCCATCTGCCTCTAGAACGGCCACTCAGGCGCCCACTGGCGGCATCCTAACAGCATAGGCAGCCCCCAGGCGGTCTAAAAAAGCAGCCCACAACTAGAACTCGGCAACCGGCCCTTCGGCCATTTCCTGAGTGCCTGAGTTACCAATCCAACCCTGTGCACAGTGATATGTCTCTTTGGTGGTGGCACCAGTTCAGAGACATATATGTATGTTCTGGGTGGGTCTCAATATAAGTCAACGCCTAGCCTAGCTGTGGAAACAATTAGCTCAGCGTCGCTTTCTTTTGTGCTAGTGCCACACTGTCTGCAAGGTAATTCATTCAGATTTTTCACACCACAATCAGGTATGTCAGGAACCTTTGAGGGACCAAAGGCCAAAACCTTTTTCAGTCCTCCCTTTGCTAGCTGATCCAAGGAGCAGTTCGTGATTAAAGAAACATGTCAGGGCCGGCTCTAGGCTCACGGAGGCCCTGAGCAGGGAGTGTAGGTAGGGGGCCCGAGGCCGCCAAATCCCTGCCAGGGGCCGCCACGCAAATATGTATCTAAGGATATATATTGGCGTGGGGGCCCCTGGGGTTTGGCGGCCCTGTGCAGGTGCACAGCTTGCACATGCCTTAGGCCGGCACTGAACATGTACACTGACTGGCACTGCCTTGTGGTGTTGCTACGTTAGATGCATTAAGGAGAAGCAGGCCAGGCTTTCTGTGTTTTAAAAAAAAAAAAATACGAGTAACAAGAGAGCTGGGCTCAAAAATACGCAAGGCCCGGCGCAAAGAATCCTGGATATATCCCCCTTGTATTTGCTGTTACAGCAATCAAGTAAAAAGTAACTTAATTGGTTAGGAAAACATTGTATTGCTATTTCCTGATACTTTCGTAGGTATAAATCTGTCTTGACCTAGCAGGCTGAGCTCAGGGTAAAATTTGACACAGTCATACGACTGAGGAGCTACTTTCAGCTCGGCTAAGTCCCCCGCAACCAAAAAAAAAGGATTTTCTAGTTATTATGAGGTTCTTAGCTTGCCTTCAAATGTTCTCTTCAAAGATGAGAACTGGGTTGCATATATTGGACAACACTACCCCAGAGACCAACAAATCCAAAGGAAACTCCTTTGTAGATTCATTGGTATATTCCTGTTAAACAAGACAGCATAACTCCACTGCCCGCGCAACACAGTTGAACATGTCCCACCATTTATAAGCAAAGGAAATAAATGTTTTGTATCTGGTACCTAAAACAGGGTAAAGAAAGCGCATGGGACTCTAATATAGACCGCAATGGAATAATAACTTGCCCAAGTCAAGCATATGCATGAAAGAGAAGGAAGTGACCTGAAATAGAAATGTTAAATATAGGTTGACGAACATGAAAGTTAAATATTGCCCATCAGTCTGCCAAAAGATAAAGTATGTAAGAATGTGTAATGTAACCAATAAACCTAGAGAATTTGGCGTGGCCCAGCCACCTTCTTTTTTATTTCTTGCTAAATTAATGTCGCACTCAAGAGTTTGAACTCACACCCCCTCAATGAAATAATTGCTAACAAACTATGCTACAAAAAACAAAAAACGATTATCATGATGTTTAATTAAACAGGCTTTTGACGGCCTCGGTGGAGAGGGTGATTGATGGGTGTGGATGTCTGTTGCTGTATTGACAATTTAGTTTAGTTTGCACAGATGGCCTCGAAGCATATCTCACTTCCGGCTAGGACGGGAAGCGCTTACCTGCGCTGACAGTGATGGCTTCAATGAACTGTTCTCTCCAGCTGTTCGTTCCAACCACGAGAGCCAGGTTGGTCTTCTTAATGAGCTTGTCCACAGTGCTCTGCATGTGGGAAAATAGCAGGAATAAGAGATACTCTGGAACTTGGGAGATGCAAAAAGGTACTATTATGTGACATTTTTCATTCTAGTGAAAAAAAGTACAACATTTCGCGACTTTGGTCAGAAAGCTCATGCTCATGTCCCAAAGGCAACCACAACTAAAAATACAGTTTAAAATTTGTTTTCAGATGTGCACTGATGTGGTGACGAATGTACCCTAAGACAGGCATGTTCATTTCAGTGGAAATACACAATGCAGGAAAAGTCCCACTCCTAATAAGTTCCAAAACTGGAACATTCTTACATTGAAAACTGTTTGCACTGGAAACGCCCCAGACTAAAATCCTACACTAAACTTGCCATTTTATTGGGAAAACGCACCACACCTGTCAACCGTTATATGTCCCCAGGAGTCTTCATATAAGTTAAAGTTCTCCCAAAGCTCCACATTCACGAAGTTTTCAGTGATTTACTCATGGTCAGTCCAGGGCGACAATGCTTTGATTGTGTTTTAAGCCTCGCATCTGACCACAACAAGATAGCTCCATAACATGCCTATGCTGTTACGCTGGTTACCAGAAAGGTAAGAGAGCATTATTATGCTTTGCATTTACGGATCTATGTTGCAGGACTAACCAACATTTGATGGCCTCTCTGCGCCACGAAAGCTTCTCCATTTTACAGTCTGAGTTGAACTGATCTTCCTTTGTGGCAGACCTCGGAATCCCTGTCATTGCATTTCCTTCTGTTCTAACCCTCTAATGAGTCGTGCACCGCTCAACGTTTGATGCGCTCACTGAGCACATGGGTTTGCACAATTAAAATTTAGGGGCATATTATCAAGGGATTTATCTCCGCTTTTTTGGCTTTAAAAGCCAAGAAAGCGGAGATAAAATTATCTCCCTATTACCTAGCTGTCGCTAACACCAGTTAGCGACAGCTAGTAGGAGATAGCGACCATCTTGGGCCCCGCTTTGCATGTCAGAGAAATTTATCACTAATGACATGCAAAGTGGGCGTGCCAAGATGTTAGCAACCGGAAACAGTCGCTAACATCGCTATCTCCTATTACCAACTTTTGGAGATATTCGCGCTAAGCGTGAATATCTCCAAAAGCTAACACCTGCCCTGAGCAGTTCTTAGCCATGTTATCCAATGGGAGGTGGATAACATGGCTAAGAGCATTTGCTCGGTAATGCATGAATATCGCTGACTTTTCAGCGATATTCATGCATTTCGGCCGATTTTTATCGCTTAGGAGATAAACCTTGATAATATCAAGGCTCCTAAGCGATAAAAATCGTCGCTACACGGCGATAAAATTATAGCCGCTAAGCCAACATAGCGATAATTATCGCTAGTTGTTGGTAATATGCCCCTTAGTTCTTCTCAAAATGTCTGCTAATGTCTAGGAAGCAAAGCGGATTCAAGCTGGCTGTACGGGAAACAGCCTAGTTTGACAGCTAGACTAAAGCTAAGCTGTAATTTCCAATCAAGAAATCTTAAACTTGGATAGGAAATAGGAATTCTGCAACTCATCCTCCCGCACTCATACTCTTACCTTTTAGTTGCCTTTTTCTGGCATTTTAGTTAATGATCAACAATTACAGCTTGCATTATGTAACAAGGACCAATGGAATTATGTAGCTGTGGAGGACCAAATTATGTGACAGGGCTGGCTAAACAATGTGGCAAAAAAGGTAAATTATGTGGCATAATGCTGCACATTCTTAGACAGTAGTATTTCGCTATTTTATCATTTTTACATATATTAATAGTGTCTGAGCAAGGGCTGCAGCTCTTTAGTGCGAGTATAACTATATATATATATATATATATATATATATATATATTTATATATATATATATATATATATATATAGAATTCAGCAGCTGCAGGTGACTGATACCCTTTGCACATGGTCTATCACAGTGCTGTATTACGTGTGGCATTTTATTTAAGTAACTTTTGATCTGTTTGCACTAGAAACATATTTGGGCAACATCTGCAAATTATGCATCGTGTTGTGGATTATGTGGCAATCCCGGTCAATTAATAATTTATTGGAAAATGCTATGGGCGCAGTATTAGATAATTCCATTTGACCTTCATGTAGTTAGTTACTCGTTGAGTATTGCATCCACTCCTAAATGCTGTCAACAACAGATGTTACTTTTACCCACTTCAATGGTCCTCAATTTACCAGCCTCGAAAGATGCTTGACTAAGTCGGTCATGCCAGATTTGACCTTTGTGACCTGGAAATCCAGGCCTGATACTCAAAGCATTTTCAAAATTAGCTGTGTTGTACTCCAGGCTTAGCTGTGTGTTACACCTGAATAGCCATGCCTGATTAACAAAGCATTTTCTATGAGTTGGTTAAGTCTAGTTCCAGACTCAGGGTTTGCTTACTCTTAAATGTTCAGGAGTAAGACTTGCTTACTCGGGGTCTCTGTAGCTTTTCATGTCTTACTCCCGGTAGCTTTTCACCAAAAATGTTTTGAGAAACAAGTATTGATATTTAGGTGTAAATCATTGTAATGGTTTGCGTTGTAACAACGCAGTCGTTGTCACAACTGCGTTGTAATGGAATGCGTGTTAGCGCATTTGATGTAAAGACATATATTCATTAGCCACACCTAAGGCAGGTCTAAGACACTCCTTCTCATAGGAAAAGCTTGGTCATCAGACCTACTGTGTTTTCATAAAAGTGCTTCGTCTCCAATGGAAGTGATCCGTCTACTCCCCAAACTGTTCACTATCCTCTTGTAGCAATTTAATGTCAATGGTCTTTTTACTTTTAAGACATTAATCCATTGCTTGGGGGCATTGCCAGGGAGGTGCAAGCAGTAGACTCAATAATTAACAACAACCATTGTTTACTCTCAGGAACTCATTATGAATAGCCCAGTAAATCGAGGCCATTGTCCATAGCTCTATTTATGTAGGGCTTGAAATATTCACCTATTGGAGTTTCCCAGGTCCGAAGTTTACGATTCAGCTGGTCAGACCTACAGAAATTTAACGTGAGAAAAATATCCAGAAAGTTCTTGAACAAGCAAATTTGAGATGAGCAACATAAAGGGGCATTGTATGTCCCATTTTGCAGGACTGAGATCAGGGTCGGTGATCTTAAACTCGCCAATTAAAATCCAGTCAGCAGAGTACTTATTGCATGTTCCTTTGAGCCATTCAAAACACTTTAAGTGGATGGAGTGCTTCGTGTTGTAGTTATCACACTGTAAACATTAACTGTGAGGTGACTACTTTGCGTGAATTGTTGCATTAGCTTCTAGCACTAAGTCTCATTTGAGTCATTGAAAAATGGCGTGCGGCCTGTCTAGTGGCATAGAAATAAAACGATTTGTGTAGGAAGGAGACTTGAAACATAAGATGTTGCTGTGACGTAGTCTTATTGTTTTCTGGCTTATTACAAAATTCGAGGCGTACGTCTGAAGTTCTTACTACAAGAGTAGCCTACACCCGCTAATAGCAAAATCTATGGCAATAGAGCCTGATGTTTTTAGAGGTTTCCTGCACAACTAAGAAACTCACCTGCCTTTAAATAGCATTAGTTGTTATACAGACCCGAGGATTCATACTCGTGCTTTACTCACAGGGTGAGGATTCTATGCACTTTTCCACAAAACTTATTTTAGCTTTTCTTCCGTAGTTATTTTTGAGACTTGTGTCTGAGCTTGTTAGGCAGTGAGCAATTCTCCTTTGCCTTTTTTTTACACTGTAGCAACTGAACACTCATACATTGGTCACCAAGTCTCTTTTAATGTTAATTTGAAAACAAATATTAATTTCATTATAAGATCGGAGGGTACCAATATGTAGTAAGCTTTTATTGCTGCCCAAAATACACCCCTTTAAAGAATAGCAAAACATGATAAAACATTAGAATGTTCATAAGAGTCTGAGAGAGCGTAAATCAAGAAAATATAGAAGTGCACCATATTTACAAGCACGTTGCATTAGTTTAGTAAACAATATATAAGAGTGTCGAATTTATAGAGTGAAAGTATATAATAGTGTTTAATTAGAATAGAATACTTATATCAAGTGTGAGAAGCTAATGTAGATGTTTGTAGTGATGTTAGAATGATGTTGAAATCTCATGTTATGTGGCTGTGGTAGGGGAAAATGTAATGCTGCTAAACGTAGAAATGTGTAGGCCATATGGCAGTTCACATAGAGTACAAGATGCTGTTACACTCCTACACGATGGTGGATTTCAATGTTATTGTAATTCAAAGTAGTATTGATCCTAGAACTGAAATATGTTTTATAGAGGTTTCATATAATCATTGTGTGTAATAAGTTAGAATGCTGTTTAGAAGAATTAAATGTTTTGCAGAATGCACAGGCCCGTTCATGTAATACTAGATAGGCCTGAATAGACAAAAGTCATTTCTTTTGATCTGCATGTGCTCGTTAGAGAAAGGCTGTGTTAGGCACAAACTGTGGAGCCTGTTTGAATGGTTTACGACTTAAAGATATGGTGGAGGCCGGAATTTGGGGCCCACAGTACAAGTGTCTGTTTGCAGGTGCGAGGAGGTTTTAATCAAGAGAGTGATGAATAGACTTTTGTTCAAGAGAGCCAGGCACAGGCCTGGAGGAGTCTTCAGGAATTTCCTGGGGGTACCGTCTTGCCGGAGAAGGAGCCTGGGAAGCAAGGTCAACGCTAACGATGGGCCTAGAGGAGTACCAGCATGGAGCATACCAGAACCAACACCACGTGAGGGGCGTCTCTGAGGGGTGTCTCCAAAGGGCGTTCCTATTGTAAGTGTGATTTTGTATTAGGGACAGCACCCCTGGGTGGAGTTAAGGCAGATGATCTGAGGAACCTAAGAGAGCGGATGGGTAGGCAGATAGGGAATTGCGAGACATCGTTTTTGGAACAAAGACTAAGGGAAGTGTGTGATCTTCTTTGGAAGTCACCACTGCTGACACCTTTTTAGGTTAAGATCTTGCTAAGTAGGGATGTCACTTAGTCTAGTGTAGGGACAGTTTAACCTGATTTCTTTCCTTTCTGTAAATGACTCATAAGCTACAGCTTGTGTCTATTCTTGCAACTTTGATGGTTTTTGAATTGGTTTTGGTAATATTCTTCTGCCGACTAAGCGCATTTAGAAAATTCATGTTTGTATTGATACCCGTATATCTTTTGAACCTTATATTGAGATGTTTGTATCTCCAGTTAAGTTTGGCTTTGTAATAAACTTTTAAACCTTTTAAGCTTAAGTGGTTCTTTAGAGTGGTGTAAGTCATTAACTGATTGACCTAGTAGTGGATTGCCTTTTACTCAATGACAGGTACCAACGGTTCAGTCGACCGGAGTCGGGATCTAGATCTATAACAATAGACCAGAAATCCCGCGTTAACAGTTGGTAGCAGAGTGAGGATGGTTACCTTCTTGAGGAAAGTGATCTAGACTAGGTTAAGTTTACCCCAAGGCCCCTAGAGATCGAGAGGTGGCCCGCCGAAGAGGGTGCTGACGGCGCGGGAGAAAAGCAGCAGAATCGGACGAGAGTGAGTATAACAAGGGTCATGCGTGGACAGATTGCGGTGTTTTGTGTTGTATTTGTATTGTAATGTCATGCGGAGTTGAATGCCTGTAGAGTGAATGTGAGAGGGTTGTGAGCGCGCGCAACCTGGCAGACTGGTAAACTGGTAACCTGGGAAACGGGGAATCGGTGAACTGGTGAAAATCTTAAGTTCGGGGAAGAGCTTAAGTGGTTCGGGTGTATCGAACATCCAGAGTAGTTGTCGACCAGATAAAGGGGGTCATGAGGTACCATTGATCGCCCGCAGGACCGAGATAGGGGGAATGCAAGAGTGAGTGTGTGGGTAACGGACGCAGGTCGAAAGTTACCGTGTGCAAGTAACCGATACACGGAAAGACATTTCGTCGGTTAAGGTGACAATTACAGTTAGACTGTGGACGTACAGTCAAGGAAAGTGATCGCTTGGTCGGAAGTAATCATTTTTCAGAGTATGAATGGGACACATGCATGACCGAGAGACGAGCAGAGAAAGGAGGGGAACTGCTGCGAAAGGGGGACGAGTGATGTCAGCGAGAGCCGCGCTGAGACAGGTCGGTCGGTGTGAAGCCGCGCTGAGACGAGTGACGTCAGCGAGAGCCGCGCTGAGATAGGTCGGTTGGTGTGAAGCCGCGCTGTGATAGGGCGGTTGGTGTGACGTCAGCGAAGAGCCGCGCAGTGATAGGCCAGTTAGCGAGAACCGCGCTGAGATTGGTGAATTGTCATCAGGAAGTAAACGAACGCGGAGAAAGTAGAAATTCGTAGATTTTGAACATGAAGTGTTTTAAATGTTTGAGAGGGATTTTTAAGAGAAAAAGAAGAGAATCCTATTCCGGGGAAGAGGCACCGCCGGAGGGTACACCAGCTCACTATATGGCAACGAATGTTGGGTTGCATACTATACTGTGGCTTGTGACTTGGAGTAAGATTACAGAGGGGAATGAGGAACTGACTTTTCCAAAATATGGAACGTTTAGATTAGAAGTGTTACATCAGTTGAAAGCAGTTATGTCCTCATTGAGACCTTTGCCTAGACCAACACAGTTTGAGGCCCTTAATGCGTGGATTAGGGCGGCGCACGACAGGAGTCAGCACAGACGCCAAGAAAGGGTACGGCGATCAGTAAGGGCAGTGCAAGATGCCAAATGGGATGCGGAAGCTAAGAAGTGGAGGGTACAGGTGATTGAGGTGGATAAGTTGTACCCAATGAGAGAAGTTACAGGTGGAAAGAAACCCATAGAAGAGGATGATGAGAGCGAGTCGGAGGATGGCCTAATAAATAGGTTGTTGATAGATAAACCACCTCCGGACAATAGGGAGATAGAAAGTACGGAGCTCTCAAGGAAAGGTAGGGTTGACACAGAGGAGAACAGGCCACTCCCTATAGCGGATTGGGTACCTACCAAAGGTGAGGAGACACCTCAACATAGTCCTGTACAGAGAGTAGTCGGAAGGTTTGTGGTGCAGAAGACGCCAGCAACAGAAAGGGTTGAGTCTTATGGATTACCAGATGCTCTTCAAGTACCCGTTACCATAGGTCCTGTAGTGTCGGTTTACCACCCAGAGAAAGGGAGAGAGAAAGAACAGGTACGGCTAGAAAGAGAGAGAGTTGAAATGGAGAGAAGGAATAACACGACAAATGCCTGGAGGCAATTGCCGGGACCGATAACGTGGAACACCCCATTGGAGTCAGCAGTGGATCCCGTAACAGAACAGGGGGGTCAAAGAGGACCGATGGACCTGAGGGGACCACGGCCGAAATCCTACAAGGAGTTGAGGGCTGACTTGAGGGAATGGGATAGGTCCACAGAAGCACCAAGCAACAGGTCAAGAGCAGAAGCAGAATGGGGAAGTCGAGGCAATGGAATATTATCTCACTGTGGGGCTAGCGAAAGCAGTCAGGAGTGGGAAGGTAAAAGTCAGGAGAGTAGAGGAGTTACACGTCATACAGACAGAGGAAATGGGCAGGAGCAAAGAGGCAGAAAGACGGAGTGTGGAGAGACATCTCGTTTCATCCAAGTCGAGGGAGACCAAAGGACCCAAGAATACAGGGAAAGGTTTAGGTGCACTCACCATGCACCTAATGATAATGTACAGCACTGGAGTCGTGGGAGCATAGGGAACAGTGAAGGATCTTGCCATGTGCCGACTGATCAGAGACCACCGGCAAATGGTGAAGAAATGGGGAATAACGGAATGTCTTACCATACACCTAGAGAAACCATGCAGAATGAGAAATATGTGATTATGGGAAATAGAGGAGTGTTTCACCATACACCCAGAGAGGATGGAACTGCATGGGACCTGGAGAGATGGGAGCAAGGGAGGACTCCCCATAACTCGCCTGAGCCTAGACGTAGGACTCAGAGCTGTGATGGGAGAGATGTAAATAGACTCTCTAGAGATGGCATATTGAAAGCTGTAATAAAAGCCAAAAGACTCGACGTGTCCAGTTTAAAATCTGACCTGGATGAGATAATAGATGGTACAGTGCCGATAGAAAGGATTGACATGTACGAACAAGATGAGCTGCTATTTATAGCACCCCTGGGTGGAGTTAAGGCAGATGATCTGAGGAACCTAAGAGAGCGGATGGGTAGGCAGATAGGGAATTGCGAGACATCGTTTTTGGAACAAAGACTAAGGGAAGTGTGTGATCTTCTTTGGAAGTCACCACTGCTGACACCTTTTTAGGTTAAGATCTTGCTAAGTAGGGATGTCACTTAGTCTAGTGTAGGGACAGTTTAACATGTTTTCTTTCCTTTCTGTAAATGACTCATAAGCTACAGCTTGTGTCTATTCTTGCAACTTTGATGGTGTTTGAATTGGTTTTGGTAATATTCTTCTGCCGACTAAGAGCATTTAGAAAATTCATGTTTGCATTGATACCCGTATATCTTTTGAACCTTATATTGAGATGTTTGTATCTCCAGTTAAGTTTGGCTTTGTAATAAACTTTTAAACCTTTTAAGCTTAAGTGGTTCTTTAGAGTGGTGTAAGTCATTAACTGATTGACCTAGTAGTGGATTGCCTTTTACTCAATGACAGGTACCAACGGTTCAGTCGACCGGAGTCGGGATCTAGATCTATAACAATAGACCAGAAATCCCGCATTAACAAGTCTATAAATATCCAATGCATGAAGTTATCCTCATCTTTTATTAGCTGCTTCTCAACAAGATTAGTACATGAATGTTCTGTTATCCTTTGCTGATTTTTACAAAGATACTTTATTGTATAACGATTTTTGAATGTTTATTTATTATATGAGTTGAAATATCGGTTTCATTAATGCCTTTTGTTTGTATGCCTATCCAATTTATGGTCAGGCCAGCTAAGTGTTAATTTCTTATGATTTACTTGCTTATCGGCATGGGCTTATTTAAGAAAGATTAATATTCATTATCGTAGAGTCGCCGATGTCGTAGTGACAAAGTCTGCAACCCGAAATATGCCGTAGAAATTATGGAGAACAATGGGGGCATGACAAATTTAGTGAACTCATTGTTGCACCCTGTGTTTAGATCATAAACCGCTAAAGGGGATTGCCATAAAAAAAGTGGAACGGAAAACCGGATTTTCTTCTGTGGGATTCCAGTCAATGCTTGCGTCACCTGGAAACAATCACTAAGCTTGTGTAGCCGCGCTTGTAGTATCGCCTCCTTTAGCTTGTTGCCTGGCTGTGTTCCTCACTACAAGTGGATGCTGGTGAAGGAAAGAGATGGCCTCAGTAGCCATCCTTCCTTTATCCTCTCCGATGCGTCAGACGGTCCCCGGCCATCCGACATCACAGTGGGCGTGTGCGGAGTAATTTTTTCAGCACCGCAGCGGAATGTCTGTCACGGCGAAGAGGCTAAGTTGACATTTACTCCATCAGAGCACTTAACCAATGAAACAGCTCTCTGCTCGAGAGCTGCAATGGATACTGCATCTAAAAGAGGACATCGGGGGCATCAGCAGTTCCTACGTTCTCTATCATCTTTGTTTATACAGGAGTTTTGCTTCCACCTAGATGTGAAAGGGTCAAATAAACTTAAGAAGTTGCCTATTTATTTGCTTGAAGAGTCGGTGGACACTAAGAGGAAGAGGGGGACCCCTGTAAAGGAGAATTATTTTTCCCTCTCAGATGGAGACTACCCCTCTACCTCTGAACCCCTGGGAGGGGCAAGGGATCCCATCAGAGGAAACATATAGAGAAGGCATTTGACCACGAATACAGCACTGGTAGCCTTTGCGCTACAATAGAGAATGGTGCTCTCAGCTGCACAAAAGAAAGAGGGAGCCATGACTGGGCACCCAGAAAAGTTGTCTGTAGAGGCATTATGGGAAGGAGTAACCTTCATGGGACTACATTTTCATGGGGCACTCCAAACTCCACGGTGGAGAACATTGACACTGATGATATGGAAATGGACTAATTTAAATTTGATCCCCAGGACAGCTGTGATATTGTAAGGTGTCTGGATGAGATCTGGACTAAGCCTCTACATCCCATGAGGTTAAGGACCCCTTTGGGGGTGGTATGTTAAACCGACCTACAATTAAACAACCGGTCTGTGCGGCATGGTGGCTGATGGGCCACGTGACAAAGTACCTTACTCATTGGGAAAGGAAGTCACTGGACAAGGAAACTCACAATTTATTACAGACAGAGGGCCCTAGCCCCTCTACAGAGGATGAAGTGTGCAATATGCCCAATCTGGACCCAGAACATATAACCTTTCTCTTTAAATTCAGAAAGGACCCTAGAAAGGGTATTGAAAACATTTTGAAACAATGTCAGGATACAGTTCTTGATATATTGGGCCCCCTTACACATATATAACCGAACAGGAGATAGTTAGTCAATTTGTCTAACCAAATTATTATGCTCAGAAGAAAGGCTCATCAGGCTCAGATAATTCGATTAGCACCCGGCCTGAGAACAAATTCCATCAGCCCACCACTCTGGCGGAGCCTTGTCATGTGGAAAAAGTTGGAGTGAAGTCTGTGTCGCCAATGTGCCCATAGGCTAGCTGTTCTGGCACTCGACCTCTTACTGGAGTAAGAGGTCGAGTGCCGGAATAGTTAGCCTATGGGCAACATTGGCGACACAGACTTCACTCCAACTTTTTCCAGATGACGAGGCTCCGCCAGAGTGGTGGGCTTATGGAATTTGTTCTCGGGCCAGGTGCTAATCAAATTATCTGAGTCTGAAGAGCCTTCCTTCTGAGCATAATAATTTAGTTTGACAAATTGACTAACTATCTCCTGTTTGGTTATATATGTATTGCACTTGGGGTGTGGAGGTTTATTGGTCAGTAAATACTCCCTAGACTCCCTTTTTAAAAAAAATTATTTTCTCCCCCCTTACACATATTCTAGATATGGCAGAAGATGCCAGGGGAAAAGAATGGCTCAATAAACATTGAACCTCTGAGGGGTTGGGCACCGCCATATATATGCTGGATAATGCTAATGCTAACCTGATTACGGAGAGACGGAAGGTGGTATTAATGAGGATACATCTTAAAATGGCAGATCTGTTGTCTAGAGAGGCCATGGGAGATACCAAGGCTGTCCTTTCTGTAGAACATTTTGTGAAATCACTTAGAAAATATATTTCCACCTTCACACCTTTCAGGAAGGCTCAAACTAGCATGCGCAGAGTCATTGGCTCATGGACTATTATTGGATAGGCTGATAGGAGGGGGCTGGCTGCCATCCATGGAACTTTTAGGTCCCCGTTTTGCCCATAAGAACAAAAGAGGCTTGGGTACCTACGGAAGAGGTTACCTCCAAAATTAAAACTTCTAGCCCCAGAGAGGGAGACAGTCAAGAAACCGTGGAGGAAGGTCTAGGACCTCAAATGCAGGATATCAAAGTGAGCAGTATTGCTTCTTCCCTCATAAAGATAGGGGGAAGGTTAAGACTGTTTATTCACAATTGGGAAAAAATAACACTGGACACTTGGTTGTTAGAAACTGTTGGAGGCTTCAGAATAGATTTTTGGGAGTATCTAGTTCAATTGATAAGACACAAAGAGTTGTTTTTGGATGCAGAGAAAATGTCTCTCAGACTCTGAAGTGTCCCAGATGTTAGACAAAGGAGCATTAATTCAAGTTCCAGACCAGGAATCATCAGGGGGCTTGGTGAGCACGGTTCTTTTGGTAAAAAGAAAGACAAGGGTTGGACCCTGTTACAAATTTAAAGGATTTAAATAAGTTTCTAAACTACAAACAATTCAAGAAGGAGGGTATCCTTCTTTTAAGGGACATTTGCAGGCCAGGGATTGTCTGGTAAAATTGGACCTCAAAGATGATTACTTCACGATACTTATGGATGGGGACAGCCAGAAGTATCTGCCTTTCGCATGGAGGGGCAATTATCAATTACTCTGCCTGCCTTTCGGCTGTCCTCAGCTCTGTGGTGTTTTACCAAGGTGCTTTGTCCTGTGGAAAGCTACCTCGACTAATTATATACAATATCCTCATTATGTTCCATGACAAGTTGGAGCTTCAGAAGCATCGGTCTTGGAAGATAGAGCTTCTGGAAGGCTTGAGCTTCATAGTAAGTACAGAGAAGTCTGTCATGATCTCCACACAGGAAGTAGAGTTTTTTGGTTTCCAAGTAGATACAACTGTATCTCAATTAGTTCTTCCACACAAGAAAGTGAAAAAGATTAAGAAGGAGGTGAGATCTCTTTTGTCCAGAGAATCAATACTTCTGTGAGATCTTGCAAGAGTTTGGCTCTTTTGTCATCTTCCATTCAGGCCATTTGACCTGGCCCTCTACACTACAGGGGCCTACAGAGACTGAAAGCTATGGGCTTAAGGAAAGGCTTATGGTAGGGTATGGGGATTCTCTCCTCCTATCAGAAGATGCTTGAGAGGATCTGGAATGGTGGCTGAGGAATCTCGAAACATGGAACGGCAAGGGCATCTTCGGAATGTTAAAAGTCAACTTCGGGAATGTTCCAGATTTTGTTCTAGAATCAGATGCAAGCAACCAGGGCGGGGGAGCCTGGCTAGACAATTTAGAAACAGTTGGAATATGGTCAAAGTAGGAACAGTCACTCCACATAAATTCTTTAGAGATGTTGGCTGGTCTGAGTGCCTTAATGAGTTTCAGGGGAGTATTGATAAATTCAAACACAGTGATTCATTTAGGCAATTTCACAGACGTTTCATACATAAACCGATTGGGGTGTAAGTTTGAATGCTTTAGCAAAGTTGGCAAAACAAATTTGATTTTTTTGTTGGAAGCACAAAATTGTGTTTAGAGCGGAATGTATTCCAGGTCTTCATAATGTACGGGCAAACTGAAATTCCAGGTTCTCTGGGATTCAGGCGATTGGATGTTGCAGCCAGAGGGTTTCACATTGATACAAGACCTATTGGGGCCAATTCTGGTAGATTTGTTTGGCAAGCTGACTAACCTTCCAAGTACCAATGTATTTCAGTTGGAGGCTGGATCTAAAGGCAGTGGTTGTGGACACTTTTCTTCTACACCAGGGCAGGAACAGGGGATATACATTTCCCCCATTTTCCATGATTGAGAGAGTGTAATGGAAAGTAAGGTTAGAGTGTTGCAGCATTATTCTAGTCACTTCCTTTTGGAGATCTCAAATATGTATCTTGCAGTAGATATTCCACACCCTGGTCCCAGTATCCTTGGGTCTACTCCAGGTTTCAGACACAGAGGAACACCCTTTGGTCTTAGAGGGGAAGATGAACTTTCTTGTTTAGAGGATTTCAGGGGATCAAATAGACATTCCGGCCTTTCAGGAGAAGATAAAAGTTTACTGGATGAATCATTGGCCCCAGGGATTGAGAAAAAGATATAGGGGTGTTTTGAAAAAATGATGTAGTTGGTGCGTGGAAAGGGATCATCCTGTGTAGGTTACTGGACAGCACGTAGACAATTACCTAGTGAAGCTTTTTAATTCTGGTCTTATTGTAGGACGATCTATTATTATAGATCTGCAATCTCATCTGGTCATGCTCTTGTTAATAATTTGGCAATTGGTAATAATCCCCTAATAAGAAGAGGGATGAAAGGTGTGAAGCTGAAAATACCCCCTAAAGCACGTTATAAGTCTCTCTGGGATGTCAACTTAATTTTCAAGCTCTTTAGCTCCTGGCCAAACAATACCTACCTCTCCCTTACAAATATCGATGAAATTTGCAACCTTGCTTTGCTTAATTTCCTTTAAGATAGTCTCATATATCAAAACGCTGGAGTTGTCTAACAGATTCTACTCATCAGAGGGTGTCCACTTTGATGTTCAGAAAAGAACAAAGACTATGTCAGGTTTAGTCTTCTACCTTTTCTTCCATGATTGTGAGAAACTGTATGTGGCAAGCTGTTAAAGGAGTATAAGAGCAAAGTCGCTTAGTTCAGAGCACATGGTGTTGAACTTCTTTTATCCTATGCAAAACCTTATAAACCTGTATCTACAGCCACATTGGCCAGATAGGTGCGCGTGATTGTGAGCAAAGCTGGTGTAGACCTTTCCATGTTTGGAGCCCATTCTTCAAGAGGGACCATGGATAGTAAGGTATTTTGGGCAGGTGGTTCCCTGCCTGAAATACTTAAAAGAGCTGACTGATCGAATGCAAATACTTTTTTAAAGTTTTGAGACCAGTTGAGCATGTTAGTAATGTAGGTTTAGGTGACCTTAAACGTGCATAATTGTAGCCTCTGGTCTTGTAATGAAATGGCATTTCTCCAGTTTGTTACATTGAGCGAAACTGAATTTCATTTAAGACAATGGAGGCTAACATTATCCCACCCTCCTCACCCTAGAGGAGAAGGATTCAAAAGATGAGTGTTCCAAAAGTGTGTATTTCAATATATTGTGTTGTAAATGTTTAAAGAAAATGTATTTCTTTCAAGCAGATTAGTCTTCTACAACCCTGAAGTTAACAGTTTGGATTACATTTACTGTGAGTTTTTAATCTCCATTGTTTTTTAGATGATGTTTCATAGAATTCGACAGAAACCACTGAGGTGGTTCGTTTCTTATTTCGAAGCAGCAAAAGGAGGAGGATGACTTCATCGACTGGATATTTATAAACCCTTTTTAACATTCTAATGTTTTATTATGTATTACTATACTTTAAAGGGCTGCATGTTGGGGCAGCAATAAAAGCTTATTGCATAATGTTAGTCTCTGTTGTCTTTAATGAAATCAAGAATCTCTCAGCATACTAATTGGAGAATCGCCTTTCTTTCTATCCTAGATAGCGGTATGTTGTTGTAGGGACATTTTGATGTCAAAGGCTAAAGACATAAAGTTAGTTCTTCAGGGCGAGTAGAGACCAGGAAACAGTGCCTTATCTCTCCCCCTGCCCTTTGGCTCCATTGTTTCTCTAGACAGGGAAAGAAACAGCAACCAGAGAGCTCAAAGGTAGCTGTGTTCCTTGCTGTGTCACTTCAGTGGCATCCACTACTTTTCCTGCTTTATCAAGAACGTCTTCATTTAAGCAGGTGGGGAGCACCATCTGAAGTGCGGCTGAGGCAGGTATATGCTTAAGTAGAATTCACTATTGTCTTTCTCCCTGATTCCCTTATCCAGTTGCTGCCACTCCTGTTTACATGCCATTGAAGCAAGGGAAGTATACCATTCTCACATAAAATGAAACCGAGACTGGTCAAACTGTATTACGAGTTGACCATTGTTCCCGACAATGAATACATTTAAAAGATGTGAATAGAGGTTTCCAGTTACTGAGGTGTTCTTCAGTGCAAGGAGTTCACTCAAGGCATTATGTTGGTTTGTCCAGAACCAGCAATCACTTGAAGCTTAGCCAGGATTACAGGTTGGTGGAAGCTTTAAGGCAGTCAAAGGCTGATGGAAACTGTGCAGGAAGGAGGCTGGTTGCACTGGGGATGATGATCGCCAAAAGAGATATTACCCAAAATTGGAGGTCCCCGAATGCCCATATGATCTCTGCCTGGACTAGGGTGTTGGATTTCTGTGCCGCTGCTGAGGAGTGGATTTCTCTTGGCAGGGATGGCCTGCAAAATACAAGAATATTTGTTCCCCAGGGTGGGATATAATGTAGAGTGGGTGAAGAGGATTCAGTGAATCAAGGAACCGAAAAGAGGGCAGGGAAGAAGAAGGGGTTGCAGCCATTGCACATGATATCGTGATGAGCAGATATGTAAAAGTATGATCACCGAACGTGAGCAGCATAGTTTATATTTTTGTGAACACAGGCTGTTTTTCTTATTGAAATACCAATAAAAAGAGGGACAAAATAAGAAAGTCAAAGGCTGCACTGTAGTAAGCTAGAAAGGGGAAGTCGTCCTACTCTAGGCAACGGTAGCTTTAAAACATATTGGCTGGTAAGATGGGTGATGGTCGCGATTGCAAGATATGGCATGAGCCACGAGTTGCCTAGCCCTACAGAGGAGGAATCTAAGCTTAAGAAGAAAGTCCAAGCTACTGACCTATAACATTTGCCTTGTTTGCTAGAATAATAGTGGTGTGAATTCTTTTAAGTCAGACTTCTGTGAGGCACAACAGACCTCAACCATCAAGAGCGTTTGTTGTTGTTACTTGCAAAGGCCTATTCTGTGTTTTCTGCATCCAATCCCCATTTGTTTTGAAAAATGGAGCCTGCTTCCGGTACTGTAGACCTGTTATCAAATAATACTGGATAAAAAAAGGAAGACAACCATGCATATACCCAACAGATGTAAAACAAGTCTCAGAAAGTTGGCCGCATCTGAGTAGCTTGGCTGCACACAATCAGTCCAGCTCTTTATTACAGAAGTCATTGGATGGAACATCTTTTGAAGGCCCTTTATGATCTGTGTCAAGTTTATATTCAATGGATTTTCCACCTTTGACAACAATTTATTATGGCTATTGACTGGCAATGAAGCTCTAATGGGCACATATAGGTTTTGATTGCAATAGAACATCAAGTGACTTACCTGGCCTCGGCTTCACAATACCTGAAGAATCTCCTTTAGAAGCAACATATTAGTTGGAACTTTAACTCTGCATGTTATTTTCCTATTAAAAACACATAATCTTTTGGTCTTCACCTTAAACTCGTACGATTCTTCAATGATAATTTCTAGTCTCGTATGCTCTCCCAGAACGGGGCGTCCCATTTCTGCAATGCGACGCTCCTCTTCTTCTTTACTTGTCAGAGAATGTGTTTCTTCATTTTCTTCTGTAAAGGGAAAAACAAGGATTATGAGTAAAAGCACACTTGGTAGGCAAAACACCAACTTAACCCTAACCAAATTCTTCAAAGCTGTCTAATTCTTCAAATCTGTCAATACATGTATGTCTTAACCAACCATCCTAGGACCAGTAAGGATGAAATAGATGCTTGACTGGCATGTCTTAAACCTGGAACAATGATGTACCCTAAGCAATGCTGAGAGTCAACTCAAAGCTTCCCACTCCTCCAACCCACACCCAGCTCTATACTTTGTAATTGGTTTTAAAGATCAAAATTGAACAATTAAGTCTTAAAAAACAGACTGACCTCTTTTAAATAGGTACTGAAAGAGAAAACAATTGTTACTAAAAAAGTAGCACATTCCTTGATTTTTTTCCAAAGTGGGAGCGTTCCAAATTTGCTACTGGACTCTAAAGAGTTGGACAAGATTGAATAAATTGAATTATATGACTAATGCTCAAAATCATCTAAAATGATGATTTGGGTAATTTAAGCCAATGGGGCTCTTCTGCAAAATCTGCATTTTATATCTGTTTTTGCCAGAGATAATGACAAAGCAATTGATGGGGAATGTATGGGCCTCATTTATGGTCTTGCAGGTGGCACCTCCCAGCCCAGCAGGTCAGTGGATGTCCTGTCATCCACACGCCTCAATAGTTTGAGATGACCACCTACCTGGCGTGGATCTCTGTGCTTTCTGTCCATCCTCCAGAACTGTGGATGTAGTGATAACAGAGAAGAATGTCTCACATGTGCCATGATTTCTGGTCCCTTTCTGCATTATTTTTGTTTTTCTGAAACAAGCTCTAAAAGATGGAGTTTGTTTCAGAAAAAAAAGAAAACATTGGCCTGGTGGAGCAGCGAGTTTTAATGACCCTCTTACACAGGATGTTTTCTCCATGTGCATCAGGGCCAATTTTTGCTTTTACTGTTTGGGTCATCTATGCCCTGCACTGAAATCCACAACACGGACATGGAGGGGTACCATGCCCTAAATTGTCTGGGCAGTCATGTGAGGATGATCTGCTGGGATAGCACATCAGGATTCAGGTGCAGAAACCCAGTGGATCTCACCTCGCTCTATATAGGAAATGGGACCGGTGAGGCTAGCAGATGGGACAAACTCTATGTTTTTGCGCATGCCCCACACCTGCCAACCTCTTTATGGCACCTAAGCCCAATGTGACAGACCCCTGAAACCGTCACCCTCACGCACCGATGCGCACCCAAATATCTCTACAAAAAATGTCACTGGATAAAGAAATTATGAACATGTTCCCTCTCAGCCGGTTCAACCCCACACTTATTTTGATTGAACAACAAATTGTTTACAAGTTTCAAAGGACCCTGATAGTCCTCGTACCACTGACTTGTAAACAATGCCACGGCCGAACTGAGAACGCAAACCAGCCCTGGCAATTAGGTCAGAGGGGCCAGGGTGACTGGGAGATTGTGTTGGGAAACACAGCTGCCTCTTTTGTCACCGGGGGGGGGGGGGGGGGGGGTGATATTGCAGCACTGCTGTGAAACCAGCCCCTGGTAACAAAAACGGCCCCCACCGCTCCAAAACCAGCCCCAACCCATCCAACCCACTGGGAAAACGCCCGGTGCCCTGAAAGGCCAGTCCGGCCCTGAACACTGACACTCTTCAGTCGCTGTTAACTGCATGGCTGCTGCCAGAGGACGGCATTGAAGAGCAAATCCTTTTATGCAATATCTGTTGCTAGAAATGAGAGGTCGATGCATCATTTGAGCGAATTACACTCAGCGGTGTCTGCAGTTGATCAGCTCTGCCTGCATTAACAAAGGTTATTGAAGCCACATGGCATTACTGAGAGGCTCGGATGTGTCCTGGCCCTGCCAGCGAAGGATAAACACACAGCACATAAAATAAAGACTGCGTCAGTAGGCCAGCGAAACATTTGACATCTTCTCACACCATCTGTTAGAACATTTTGGATAACGAGGCAGTAGAGCGCGCATTTCACAATCTGCAGCGAGGGATAACAAAATAAATGTGTGAGGTGAAAGAGGGAGACCTGCGAACATGACAGGGGGATTCCAAAGTGGTTCATGAAATCAAGCCATGTATGTGAAGGACAATTTTAATGAAATGCGTTGTTTAAAGCATTCTCAAGCATTTTCACTTCAATAGACATTTCACTTGATGGGGAGGTGAGAGTGTGGTGATAAACCTCTGGGAAGAGAAAAAGAGAAAAGGAGACAGAGAGTGGGAGAAAGACACAAGAGCAAGCAAGATAGAGGCTGTGAAGAAGAGAAGTAGAGAGGCAGAAGGGCCAACGGGGTGGCGGCCAGCAGGGCTGGAAAACAAACAGGAAGGCAAGCAGCTTGGCGTATGGGTGAATGGGTGGATTGATGGATGAATGAATGGATGGTATTCTTTGAATTAGTGAGTGAGTTGCTGAAGAGTCAAAGGGTCTCATTTATGAGGTTTTACCATAGGGCAGTCCTGCAGACCTTCCTGCTGCGCAGACCTATGGCGCACCGCCATATCTATCAGCTACAGTGCATTCCTGTCCTTCTCACCCTGCGCCGGTGCACAATGTGCTGCTGTGCGCCAACGCAGGAACCTTTGCACCATAGTGCAAGGGTGCCTGCATTGCGGGGATGATTATTTTTGTGCAGGAAGGGAAGCCTTTCTGCACAAAAACAATCACAAAAGGCTTTTTCCTCTTTCTATGTGTGTTGCACCACGCAGCACACATAAAAAAGGAAATATAAGGAGAAATAAAGGTATTTCTCCTCATTGTGCCTCACTTACGCCTCCCCTGGAGATGCGTACATTTTTAGCGCTGCTCAAGATTTAGGATTTCTCATAAATCTGGCGCAGTGTCAAAAGGCAATGGATCTTGCTGGAAACGCCCCCAACAACACCCATTGCACACCTCTTTAACGCAGAAAACTGTGTTAAAGGGAACAATATTTATGAGACAGCATTAAGCCAAAAAAGTAGCTTAGTGCTGCCTTGTAAATTTGGAGCAGGCTCCTGCACCATGGAACGTTACAAAAAGTGACGTACCAGTGGTGCAAGGTTCCTCATAAATAAGGCCCAATCTGTTTGTAACTTTGAGCAAATCCATGGGTGTTTGTGTGACAGAACAGACTGAGAGATTGGGGAGAAAAAACATAGGAAGAGTACAAGAGAAAGAAGTGGAGCTAAAGAATACTTATTAGTGTATGTGTAAAGAGAGAGAGGAAGACTGAAGGGTAGAAACTGAATCTGAATGATAGTCACAAATCAGTATGTATGTGTGTGTTAGTAAAAGTCACTGAGTGTGCATATGCACTTACATGAGTTTGAATGTCAGTGAGAGCATGTGAGAAGCATGCAAAGAGAAAGAGGGATTTTGTTATTATTTTTTCCAAATATATCACTATCAACAAACTGTTGAAGACATCATTAGCAAAACATCCCTTCTCCATTCCAGCATTCTGGAAGCATTCAGCTCTTCTACAAAATGACCATGGCGTTGAGCTTGGCAGCACCACCATTCCTGCATGAGGGGGCTGAGGGGGGTTTGGATGAATGCGGTAAGAGCCTGGGTGCCAGATGCCACTTGAAGACTACTCATTCTTTTGCTCAAGGATCCAAATAGGACTTTGAGCTAAACCAGACACAGACATTCTGTCCAAGTATGGCTCGAGCTTAAGTATCTTGCCCATCCCTAGTTGTTTCTATTGGTGCAGGACCAAGGCTCATTTGCATATCACTGGGTCTATTCTGAGGTGGTGTGGTGGGCAAAAAACTGATGGTTTTGGGATGCAGCCTAAGTAATTATCAGCGGCTGAGATTAATTCAAGCATTACATCATCACTTTTTTGTATACTTCCGGGTGATGTCTTAAGTGCAAAGGGTATGCCCAGGGGAAACATCCTTTACAACGCAACTTTTACCACGCAGTGCCTTTACGACGCAACTTTTACAACGCAAACCATTACAACGCATTGCGCTGGGGGGCGCTCTAGGATAGGAAATAAGTTTAATTTACTGTCCAACACCTTCCCTTGTGTCCACGGGGACTGGAGTTGGAATAGTAAATTAAGCTATTCACTATCCAGCACCCCAAAGCGCTATGCGTTGTAAAGGTTTGTGATGTAAAAACCGCGTTGTAAAGGCATGCGATGTAAAAGCATGCGTTGCAATGTCATACATCCATGCCCAGACATGGGTCCTGTGCTGAAAAGTTGCGCCTGACTGAAAAGACCCAAGTAGGCCGAACCCAGCCTTGGGTTGCTTGCGTTATGGTTCAGACAGGCCCTTGCTTTTCAGGTCAGGATGGGCTGTTCCTATTGGAGCAGAAACAAGGCTGATTTGCATATGCCTGGTGTAATCTGAGGTTGCATAGTGAGCAAAAAAATGGTTTAGGGTGTGGCTCTGAGCAACTACCAATGGCTGAGATTAATTCAAGCATTCCATCCAGCACTTATTTTTATAATATTGAGTGCAACCTCTATTTTTTTGCACTATGACCAGTTGAAGTTTGTGTGGGATAACTGCACAGTCCTTAATTGATGTTCATAAACCCACAGAACAGCTCCTTACCCTTTTTTTCCTCAACCACATTCACTCACATTGCTCCATCAATGAGGTCAAGTGAGGTGGTTTTTAAACAGAAGCAAATTATTTACCAAAAAAACCAAGAATGAAGCTATTAGCAGATCCTATGCTAGACCAGTGAGTGGTACTCAAAGTACTGCATGTGGGCTGCTGGCGGCCTGGCAGACATCTCCTTGTGTACCGCTTTTAGCTGCCATAAGTGTGGCAGGGTATGCTCAGATGTGAGTCCCTTGCTCACTTTGCCACTGGATTCAAGCAAGCCGGGCTGAAGACGGCTGGAATGCCAGAAACCGGTCCTCGGAAGCTTATTTCCGGTCCAGGAAAGACATGGCTTGGCAGTTCGGGCTGGACTGTTCCCATGAGGCACAGGGTCAGACTGATTTGCATATAGCCATGTCTGAACTGGGGTGGCAGAGCTGGCTAAAGAACGGTGATGGATTAAACCCAGATCTTTTGACTGGGTGTGAGTGTTTGATTGATTCATATGCTCCATCCATCACCACCCCCTTTTGTACCGCTTTTAGCTGCCATAAGTGTGGCAGGGTATGTTCAGACGTGAGTCCCTTGCTCACTTTGCCACTGGATTCAAGCAATCCGGGCTGAAGACGGCTGGAATGCCAGAAACCGGTCCTCGGAAGCTTGTTTCCGGTCCAGGAAAGACATGGCTTGGCAGTTCGGGCTGGACTGTTCCCATGAGGCACAGGGTCAGACTGATTTGCATATAGCCATGTCTGAACTGGGGTGGCAGAGTGGGCTAAAGAACGGTGATGGATTAAACCCAGATCTTTTGACTGGGTGTGAGTGTTTGATTGATTCATATGCTCCGT